>NC_081419.1:49414627-49743441 GCF_949786415.1 Peromyscus eremicus
TTAAGAGTTGTTTTATGAAGTGCACTGTACAGGTTTTCTTGATGATAAGATTAAAACATAGATCAAAAGGGAGGTCATTTGGAGTGAGGTCAAGGGGTGATGAGATGGCTCAGTAGTTAAAAGCACATACTGCTCTTACAGAGAACCTGAGTTGATCCTAAGCATCCACATCAGGATGCCTGTGACTCCAGGTCCAGGGGATCTTACACTCTCTTCTGGCCTTGGAGGCACCTAAAGTCAAATGCACATACCCACACACATACACATGACCTTGAGGTAAGAGGACACATCTTTAATCTGGGCCATATCTTCTGCTGGAAGCCCACATAAGGACATAGAAGAAGGAAGTTTTGCTCTTTGACTGCTTGCCTTTGCCTGGCCAGCACATCCATTCCTTCCCTGGCATTGAAGCCTACTTCTTCAAGATTCCAGCATATACTGAAGACCAGCTGAGACATGCAGCCTTGTGGACTGAGCAACTACAGTATTCTTGGACTTTCCATCCACAGCCAGCCATTGTTGGATTAACTAAACTGCAACCTGAAAATCATTCCAATAAAACTCCTTGAGGTAGGTAGATAGATAGATAGATAGATAGATAGATAGATAGATAGATATCATTCTGTAAGTTCTGTTACTCTAGAGAGCCCTGACTAATACAAGGGCTATATAATCTCAGTCACTTGGGAGTCTGAAGCGTGAAGATTGTAAGTTCACAGCTCTGCTTGGGCAGAGAGAAATCAAGACTGGGCAACTTAGTTTGACTGTCTCAAACTAAAAAGTAAAGGAGGGCTGAGGATATGGCTCAGTGCAAGAGCAACAATTCCCAGCAGTATTAAAAGAAAAACTTGAAGAGGGGCTGTCACGGCGGGTTTTGGTTTGTAAATATACTTCATATCCAACTGGTAAGGTTGTGTTCACTGGAAAGGGACTCATGTACAGGCCTAAACAGTCCCGGAAAGGGGATATCGTCCCTCTTCTTCCCCCAATCCAGTGAACTCGCTGCTGAGATTGAATTGCATCTCAAGAGGCAGTACTAAATACTTTTCCTATAAGTACCTGGTTTTGAGTGTTGAGGCAAGTTTACAAACTCAACACTGGAAGAAGGGTGAGAAAAAAAAACATTACACGACTTTAGAAGATCCTACTTTGCTTTGAATACAAACCCTGAGTCCCCAATATTATCAACCGTTAACTTTCTTTTTAAAATTTCTTTTTAGCTTTATTTGTTTAGTGTGTGAGGTTGTGTACAGGTGTGCAGATGTGGAGGTCAGAGACCTAATTTGGAGAGTTCTCTCCTTCCGCAATGTGGGTGGCAGAGATAGCACTCAGGTCATCAGGCTCTGTGACAAATGCCTTTATTGGCCACACCATCTCCATAGCCCCAAAGTGAATTTTCTGAGCATCACCATAGCAGACACACTTTGTATTCCAGACAACAGCCAGACCATTCAAACACAATCGACAACTATAATAGTGGAAGAATTTTAATGTACCACTGTGTAGCCCAGGCTGGCCTTGAATTTGTAATCCTCATGCCTTAGTTTCCCAGTCCTGGAGGTACAGGTATGCTAAAAGTTATACCCACCCCAAGTTTTTTTTTTTCTTATGTCTTGGGCATTTAGCAGGCTTCCTTTGGACCCTTGTGATTCACTTCTACCCTGAGCTTCTGTGGTATGCAATTTTAAGGGATTTGTTTGAAGATCTGGGTTGGCTCTAGGTTTCTTCAGGTCTAGTTCAAACATAAAAAGTAGTGCCAGGCCACAGAGGATCCAGAGGAAACCTGGGACTGAAGAAGGCAAATTCCATGACTACCTATTTCCGTGTTGACCTGGGATTTTGCAAATTAAAAACGTGAGATTACTTGAGAAACAAAGATGGAGTCCACCACAGTAGAATTGCTTCTCAGACCCAGGTGTGAAGCAAGTCAGACTGGGGAGTGAGAACCAGCGGTGACTTCAGGGCTCTCCTCACTAGCAAGCAGGGGTTACTAATAATATCTCCATTCTCCCTTCCTTTCTTCCTCCTACCCTTCCTCCATCCTCTCCCTCTCTTCCTCCACCTTCAACGCTGTACACACACACACACACACACACACACACACACACAGAGCAATCTGTCTGTCTGCCCCTTCTTCCCCCTCAATCTGTCTGCCCCCTCTTCCCCCTCAATCCATCTTTCCGCCTTCTCCCCTTCAATCTGCTCGCTCCTCTCCCCCTTCCTTTTGTTTTGGGGTGACTTTAACCTTCTAATCTCTCTGAGAACGTCAAGCTCTGGCTCCCTTAATCTGAAATCTTGCTAGCAGGTACCATTTCCCGAGTTCCTAGTGGCTAATGCTAGCAAAATTAGAAAGCCAGCTTCAGCCCAAACTCAGAAGCACCATTAAGACTCACTGGTTGCTTCTTTGATTCAGTTCCTGGCTGGCTCTTCTAACCTGGCTTCCTGCACCAAGACAGAGGCGTTCTTAAGTGTTTCTGAAGAACATCTTTCCTCAGGTCTCAGTTTGGTTTATAATGTCCCTTGAATCATTTTATTTATTAAAAACAAAACAAAACAAAACAAACCCCCAAACCTGTTTTTAAGATAAGGTCTCATGTAGCCTAGGCTGCCCTAGAACTTTCTATGTAGCAAAGGATAACTTTGAGCTTCTATTGTGTAAAAGTTTTCCTATGAGATTGAAACCCTCCATTTTAGAAAGAGGCTCATTAAAACACAGGCTGTTAACAGGAAGGTGAAACTGAAAGTGGTATGAATTATTGTGCGGGGGGGGGGGGAACCCCCAAAGGTATCCCACATGTGCAGGGAAACATGCTGGGCAGATGCATGCCATGCAGGAATGGTGGCTGTGGCCGCCAGTAATTCACAACCCAGACGCTGCGTCCATGTGGAGAGTTTTATTATAATAGAGAGCTGAAGAGATAGATAAGAAAGAGAGAGACAGAGAGAAAGAGAGAGAGGTGGAGGGTGCACGCCTTGTGGGAGGAAAAGCAGAAGAGAGAGAGAGGAAGGAGAGGAGTTTTTCCTTAGAATGAGGCTTTTGCTTCAAGACGCAGGACGCAGGGCAGCACCAAGGGGTGGGATTTCAAGGGGCGGATCAGAATATTAACAGAAAGTGTTACAGCTCTGAGGAGGTAACTGTGGCAGCTCTGAGGGGGAAACACTGGCAGTCCAGAGCCTAGGAATACCACAAAGTCACACCACACAACAAACCTCACACGAGAGAATTACTGGGAAAGACACAAGAGGGTGGCAGCCTCCGCTCGGGCGAGAAGCATCAAAGAACCGAGCAGGAAGCAGGCTTTATACAGGATTTCTTGGGGAGCGGAGCTTTCCAGGGTGACCTGGGATGGGTGGGATTTTGTAATGTGGTCTCAGGGCGGGCTCAGAGATTGGTAGGATTTCAAGCTGAGGGACTGGTGGGTTTTTGAGCTCAGAGATTCATGGGTTTTCAAAACCTGGAAGTGAGATTGGACTTTTTAACTCTACAGAAACAACAGGCATTTTAGAACAGGATGATTACAGAGAACTGAAACAACAAAGCATTCTAAGGGGAGATGAGACATTCCATCCACCTGGAAGATCGTTTAAACTCAGGAAGTAAACAACTTAAAATAGCATCAGGAAGTCCCTGAAACTGACCAGATTCACCATTGTCTCCCTCTCTAGCGTGTATAAGCTGTGAGGGCTGTTGAGACTCTCAGACCAGCTGAGCAGCCTAGAAGAAGCAGAGACCACCTGAGTTAACCTGGAAAGGACACCCTCCAATCTGCTAAAATGCCTCGGGCTGTATGGTGCACTCCAGACTTCCAGCTGTTGTCCAGGCTGGGCTGACTTCTGGTGATGCAGCTGTCTTTGAGTCACTTCTGGTCCGATAAATAACCCCTCCCTTGGTTATATTCCTGTAACAAACCCTCATAAAACTCATGGGGTCACTAAGTTGGGCTTTGGGTGGTATCATTACTTTGGTCTGTTGTCAGTTCCTTATCTGGGGTGAGGAGTCGTGTTTTCATGTGTCCTCAGGAATAGTGTCACACAATAGCTTCTGATCCTCCTGCCTCCACTTCCTGAGTGCTCGGGTCACAGGCTTGTGACTCCACGTCTGGCTTATAAGATGCTGGGGCATAGATGGCTTTATGCATTATAGGTAAGTTCTCTGCCAACCAAGCTACATCCTTAACACACTCAAACTATTTTTTTTTTTTAGTACCTTCTAATACACAGCCTTGGTTTCAAGCTTCTGAAGCATCCAACTTCTTGCCCGTTGTGAATGAACAGTAATTCTGCCTGTCCTTGCCACTGCTTATTGAGCCAAAAACCTGACCTAAGAGAGGCCTGCCAGTCAGGACGCGGTGGTTGTGGACATTGAATTAAGAGCACGGTGCAGTTGGAAACAAGATGGAAAAGCAGAAGTACATAAGTTGCCAGAGAGCTATAACAGCAGGTACCTCCAGCTGGAGGAGCGGTCCTCCGTCCAGAAGGACGACGATGGAGGGATGCAGGGAAGTTCTGTGCCCTCCGACGTTTCTGTAATGAAGTCCACTGAATTGAACTGACCATAGATGGATGGAGAAGGTAAAAGGCCCCTAAGTTTACTCAGTGCCCAGGGGCACCACAGGAAGCTGGGTACGTAATCTTCCAGGGAGGTCTAGGAGGGTATTAACTTTTCTGTAGAGAGGTGGGGGAAGACATGATGCTGTAGGCAGTTTTGGAGGAATAGCAAATGATTTCTAGGAGAAACTGATGAGCCCCGAGAGCAGACAGTAACCTGGGACAAAGTTCATGTGGTGGAATCCAGCATTGTCTCCTGCAGGTGAACCTTGCTGATTAATGGGGGATCCGGGACATTCACATTCCTGCTGTCCCCATGCTTTGAGAGAGGAGAGGACAGCATCATTTAACTTTCATCCCTCCATCCTCCTATCCTATGTTCAAAGGATTCAACAATGTCTTCCAAATAGTGGAATTAACAGAGAGGCTCGAGGCCCTCAGCCCTTCCTGGAGAGCATAGGCAGTTAATGGCAGCTGAGACAAGGAGGAGTCACAGACCTCATTGGAAAAGCCCTTGCTCAAACAAATAACCCACCACCCAAGTTCATACGAGCAACTTAATAAATAAAATGCAGTGGTGGAGAGGAGAGAGAAAAGGAAGAAAAGAAAAAATGGTTAATGGGGGTATATGATCAAAGTACATTATATATGTATGGAATTATGAAAGAATAAATAAAATGTTTATAAAATTAATAAAATAAAAAATAAATAATTATGGGATAAAGAGCCACATCTAGAAATGATTTCTATTTAAATAAGTTCTGTAATCTCTAATAACTCTCTCAGCAAGATGGAACATGTTATGTTCTTTCAACAATGATGCTTTTGACATCGCATCCTTTGGTACCTACTCTCGGATGCTGCTCCTGATGAGGATAACCAGCTCCAGCAACTGGCAGCATTTCCTTGGCTGAGACTAATCTATAGGCTTACGAGGGGGACGGGGGAAAAGGTTGAAGGCAATTAGACTGAGGTGAGCTTGTAAAACAGTCAATTAAAAACCTGAAGGGGGCGGAGGACACACAAAGTTCTCTGCCACTGCAAACTCCCTTTGTGATGAATGTCCTGACCTATAACATTAACTTCCAGGGCGTTCCGCCAATCAGACGGAGGCTTCGCCTAACTATTCCCGCTTAAGACTATTTTCAAGCACAAAGTGAAGCTTGACTTGAGATTAACCTTTCTGAAATAAATAGTTCTGACTTTTTGCTGGGGAATGGAAGAGTTAGCTGCTGTCATACAGATGTATTTTCTCTCACAAAATGTACAATTATGGTTCTTTAACATTTTGAAAAGAGAAGATCAAGGCAATTTGGTTTTAAAACCACAAAAGTTTGATATTTGGGCTTCAAGTTCATTTCAAAGAACTTGGTTTCTTCATCATCTGCACTTTGGATGTATCTTTTCCCTTTGGTTAAAAATCTTGGTTGACTTCCTGCCGGTATACTTAAAATTCAACTACGTGAGCCCAGGAGTGACTAATCAGTACTATTATGGCTCTTCAAAGCTCATCTAGCCTTTGTATATATTTTTAAAAAAAACAAAACAACAAAAACTTGGGGTCTGACATACAGATGGTTTTAAACATATTTTTCACATTACTCGAGTACTTTAATCCCAGTACTCTGGTGGCCGAGGCAAGCAGATCTCTGAAAGTTAGGGATCAACTTGGTCTACATAGAAGAGATTTCCAGGGCTACACAAGGAAACCTTGTCTCAAAATTAACTCTTTCTCTTTGGATTTGATTTTAGAATTTAAAAATGGTGCATACTTTCAAGGGTTTAAAGGGTATTGCAATATGGAAATACATGAGGGCACTGTAACCAACCCTAGCCAACTGGAAGGCATTTTCTAACCAGCTCCTTCTTGGGCTGGGCAGAAGGGAGAAAAGATGAATAGGGTGGCCTTCCAGGGAAAGACATTGACAAACTCTGACTTCTCCCTTCAAGCTGTCCTTGCATTAATGCTTTTTTTGAGGGGGTGATTTTCAAGACAGGGTTTCTCTGTGTAGCCTGGCTGT
Source organism: Peromyscus eremicus (assembly GCF_949786415.1). NCBI lineage: Eukaryota > Metazoa > Chordata > Mammalia > Rodentia > Cricetidae > Peromyscus > Peromyscus eremicus. The sequence goes on from NC_081419.1 coordinate 49,421,197, forward strand.
CCTGCAACTCACTCTAGACCAGGCTGGCCTCAAACTCACAGAGATCCTCCTGCCTCTGCCCTCACCCCCAGTGCTGGGATTGAAAGCATGCACCACCACTGCTGGGCTGCCTTTTTTCTTTTTCCTTTAATTTTACGTGCATTGGCATTTTGCCTGAATGTATGTCTATGTGAGCTTGTTAGACCCCTGGAACTGGAGTTACAGACACTTGCGAGCTACCATGTGAGTGCTGGGATTTGAACCCTGTCCTCTAGAAGAGCAGCCAGTGCTCTTAACTGCGGAAGCATCTCTTTAGCCCCTGGTAGTTGCTTTCTTAAATGTGACCATATTCTTAGAGAAAGCAAAAGGAAAATGGTGATTATTTATAATATAAAACAGCAGGGTTTGCATAGTCAACAATTCAATATAAGTGACAGTTGTTGAGATCAAGGATCAGCTGTAAATGCTATCAGACATACCAGGGCACTGGGGTAGGGGATCCACAATAGGAAACCTTCCCTTTCTCCTGAAATAACAGTTCTATTAGGTATCTGATTTGGTGTTGGAAAAATTCCTGGGGGCACAAACAGAGGAGGGAGCTGGCCCAGGTGGGTCTCTGCTCCTTGTAGCTCTGGGGGTCGAAAGTATTTGCCGGTGGTGATAACGGTTTGCCCCAGGATGGCCCATGTCTTCCTCACTTGGACTGTAGTCTCAGGGAGCCTCTGTTCAGGGGGCTACTGGAGAGTAAAGTGGGGCCACCTCACAGCATGCCCTCACACACAGAAAATGGATGTCAACTCCCACTGCTGAGGGCCAGGGGGCCAATCCCGACTGTGTGATAAGTGCAGAGGTTATTTGCCAGGTATTCAAAAACAGCCCAGGCTTCTGCTAGTGGAGCAGACGTTTGTCTGCAGGGCTAGTCATGGAGTTAGTACATTACCAAAACATCGGTTTCACAGAATTCTACAGAGGCTTGGGGTGAATGTTTGTCTTTGCCAAAATGCATTATTTTAAATAATTTGGTTGGACCTGATTTTAAAAGACTTGTTCTAACTCTTACTTTACATTTACATATGGTTTTAAAGATATATTTCACAATACTTCTTATATATGTACATTCCCAGAACACTTCTACCCGCTAGTTCTGAGGATTTACCCCAGAATGCTAGGTAAGTATCGTACCACTGAGCAATACCCTTAACCACAGGTCGTATGTCACCTAGTCTGAAAGCCAGAGTTATGGAGGGGCAGGGAATTAGGAAAGCACCAAAAAGTGGCTTCACAGAATGTATTGTGAAAGAATTCATTGAAAAACTTCTCTTTTGCTTTGCAGTCTTTGAAATTAGGTGAATGAGGGAAGCTGACTTTGAGTGTAGCCAAGTGGAACCAAGAGCCAATTGCACCCCCATTTCCAAATAGACGTCTATGCTTTGTCTATACAAAATTTAAAAAATATTTTATGTGTGATTAGCTGCAGATGAATCACTTGTTGGCAACTTCATAATGAGACGCAGAGAGAAAACTTTCCAGACCTGGAAAGAATATAGATTTGGCCTATATTGGATAATATTTAAAGATACTCAAGGGAGTTGCCTTGCCAACTTTAGAAACCTTTGGACTTCAGTCACAAGCCATAGCAATGTGTACAGTTGTCAACCCCGTTTGATAACCTATATAATCTACATAACAATAATACAAAAGCCCGTTGTTGGTTGGTATTGTTTTAAAATTCCCCAGCCTGCCTTTGATATGCATTCAACTAGAAGGTCGGGAGGTTGGGCCTAGAGACTGTTTTCAAAATGATCCTGGGGCTCAGTGGTAGCACACTTGCTTAGCATGCACGAGGCCCTGGATTCAGTTCCTACATCCCCTCACTGGATGTGTACATGTTCCTCAAATAATCCTACACACAGTAAATTTTGAAAAGCACTGCTCTGGAATTATACAATCAGCCAATCCAGGTTAACTATAACATCTATTTTCTAAATCCATCATAGTTTCAAACATTCTCTTTTGTCAGTACACCCACAGGTTTGTCTTGGTTTTGTTTTTTACATGAGCCCAATTTTAGGTTCAGACAGTATGTTATCAGTCCATCAGAATAATGACTGGTATTTCATAAATTTACACCACCTACCACACCGCAACTAAACAGAGGCTTTTGGTTTCTGTATCATGTCTTGTCTGCTTATAAAATACTACCTTTGTATCACAGGCCTGTTCTGGACTATGACTTGTAAACTGATTCTATGTCCAAATATCTGTGCTCCACCAAGATTCACAGTGAAACCTCACCCACAGTATGGCAGTATTAAACCTCTCAAGTACTGACATTATTGGCATGTATTCCCACCTCTGGTAGAACTCAGTGTATCTTTAAAAGAAAAATAAGATGAGGGTATTGGTGCAGCTAAGCCCAGAGCACATGCCTAGTGTGCTTCAGGCTCTAAGTTCGGTTCCTACCTAGCATGAGAGACACAGAATGGAGAGGGAGGAGGGGAGAGAGGGAAGAGAGAGGGCAGAAAGAAAACTGTCATCAAAATGTTCTCCTAAATATTTTTTAAAACAACACACACACAAACTAAGACAAAGAACAAATTAAAGAGATTATTTTACCCAGATATAAAAATTTAACTAATAAGTCACTACAGTGTTGGGTAGGGGCGGGCAGACTGGGGACCCCCAAACAGAACCATATAAACGTGGGTGCTTGCTCTATCACCACTGGCTTCTCAGATCCCTCAGGAAAGGAGGTGCTAGTTACTTACTGGTGCCAGAACATTGAAAACCCAGAGGAAAAAGAGAACTCAGCAGGACCCCTACTTTGTACTTTTCCACCTCAGCTACATCCCCAGCCGTTGACTCCACTGTGATCTAAAGACACAAATGTGGAATAACCCAAAGCTTCGTGCATGCTAGCCAAGCATGCTCCCAGCTGAGCTACATCCCCAGCCCAAACTTGAGTTTTTACAGTATTTATTTTTGTGTATGCATGCGTGTGCTGATACCTGCAGAGGCGAGCCCTTGGAGCCGGGGTTACAGGCAACTGTGAGCTGCCTGATGTGAATGCTGGGAACTAGATTCCAGTCTTTTGAAAGACCAGCAAACACAATAAACCACTGGGCCATCTCTCCGATCCCCTTGTATATGAAAAAAACCTCCATGACTGTTATTAATGTTAATAAATTGGCTATCATTTTCTCTATCATCTTATCTTGTCACATAACCTAGACACCCCCAACCCACCACAGACATTATATATTTGTCCTTCAGTTTAGCAGTTCTCAACCCGTGAGTCGAGACCACCTTTGGGACACATATTAGATATTTACATTACTATTCATAACAGTAATAAATTACAGTTATGGAGTAACAATGAAATAATTTTATGGTTGGGGGTCAGCACAACACAAGGAACTGGATTAAAGGGCCGCATGTTAGGAAGGGTGAGAACCAGTGGTTTAGAGGGCTGCCATTACGTCACCCTGGAGTATGGGATTTGCAATGAATTCAGGAAGTTTCCTTCTGCTCCTAATTTCACTAAGAGTATTGTTTATTTATAAATGGATATAAAATCTTATTACTATTATCCCATCTATCAATATGTGGGTATGTTTTTCTCCTGTACTCTGTTAAGCTACAAAGTACATTTTACATATTTGGAACTTCTGGCCCTATGAGCAAGTCTCCAAGTCTTCAATAGTTTTAACTTTTTTAGTAAAAAAATAGTCAGAATTTTTTCTGTATAAAGATTACATGTTTCCTTTTTTTTTGGTTTTTTTTTTTTTTTTTTTTTTTTTTTTTGGTTTTTCGAGACAGGGTTTCTCTGTGTAGCTTTGCGCCTTTTCCTGGAACTCACTTGGTAGCCCAGGCTGGCCTCGAATTCACAGAGATCTGCCTGGCTCTGCCTCCCGAGTGCTGGGATTAAAGGCGTGCACCACCACTGCCCGGCCTCCTTTTCGTTTTTTTTTCCTGGTTTAATATATATATATATATATATATATATATATATATATATATATATATATATTTACAATAAATAAATATCTTTAGAATTATATATCTTGGTATATTCCTGGACTCTAGGAATATGTTGATGTCTAGATACGATTGAAGTACCCGTGCATTCTTTCAGATTTTTAATGTGGACAATCATACCCTCTGAAATCATTAAGTTTTATTTTCTTCTTCCATTGTACCCAATGTTGAATTACACTGAGTAGAGACAGTGGTCACCCCTATCTAGCTGGTGAGCTTAAAGAGAACAGTTGTTACATTTCACATCAGTGGTGGTTTGATTGACAATGGTCCCCATAGGCTCATACATTTGAATACTTGGTTCTCATTGGTGGAAATGGTTGAGAAGGATTAGGAGGTGTGGTCTTGTTGGAGCAGGTATATCACTGGGGTAGGCTTTGAATTTTCAAAAGCCCGTGTCATTCCCAGTTAGCTCACTCGCTAGCTCCCTCTCTCCCTCTATTTCTGTCTAGTTTTTGTGAATCAGATGTAAGCTCTCAGCTACTGCTCCAGGGTAATGCCTGCCTGCTCCATACTCTCCACCATGATGATCATGGACTCTAACTCATTGGAACCATGGGCTCAATAAACATTTTTCTTTTGTAATTTGCCTTGTTGTGGTGTCTCTTCAAAGAAATAGAAAGTAACTAAGACAACATCTAATGTGTGTTTTATTAATTGGCTGGTGTCTTTATCAGGTTCGAAGGTCCCTGTCCACTCTTATTTTGCATTGTTTAAAATTATGAGCAACTGTTTTACATTTTCCATGATTACCCAATGATACATCTTTTTGATGTATCTCAAGCCTCTTTTCTATGTCAATTGAACCAGTCAGCAGGTTAACATGGTATGAGAAAAAGGCTTCCGGTGATTGAATGAACTCTTCTTTCCTGTGATGCCTAATTCTACTATTCTTATCAACTGCCTGCCCCTTTCTCCGCCTTCCTTTCCTGCTAAGGAAGGAAGAGAGAGAAAAAGAAAGAGAAAAGGAGGGAGGGAGAGAGAAGAACGGAGGGAGGGAGGGAGAGAGGAAAAAAGGAAAGAAGGAAGGATGGAAGAGCTGGCTGAAGCCCAGTTAGTAGGATATTTATTTTAATGAATGTTTTTCATATTCACAGGACAATGTTTCTTTGTGTTTGGCATGGCCAATTAGTACTGCCTAGATGCTTAGGAAGAGAATCTGGTAGTCATGGAAAACAATACTGATTGTTAAATGAGGACTTCAATTCTCTGTTCCTAACTCCCAGTTTTGAAACATTTTTTAGAGCAATTCCATCCCATACATAACATGTTAATTCTAGACCTTTCTGCCTGTGACACTCAACAACGAAGAGAACAATTCAACACTGTAAAAAAAAAAAATCAAAAGTTCATGGAAGCGAGAGCTTTTCCTCAAATAAGCTGTGATGATTTTTATAGTGTCTTCTATGAACCTTTGGGTCTGTACCTTGTCTTCAGTAGATACCCCCTTCTCTCCTTCTGAACAGCTTGAATAAAATTATTTGTGATGGAATATTATTTCTGAATGATAAAGATGGCTTTAATTTTCTGAAAAACCTAGCACATTTCCCTCAGCCCTTTTAGTCAAGAATATTTTATATTTTAAAATATAAATATTATAATATTTATAGTTTATATATTATAATATATACAAACTAGTATTAATATATCTAGTATTTTAGAATTCTCTCTATCAATATAATTTCTTTTTTTTCCCTAGTGACTCAGTGGCTAAATATCAAATCCTCTTCACAAAAAGCAAATCTCTTACTCAAACCATAATTAAATTACAGTAGACAGAATTTAAAAGGGTCAGGGATCTGGTCAGAAAAGAAAGCAGAAAGATTGTAGGAGCCAGAGGTGATGGAGGACTCCAAGGAAACAGGATCTTCCAGACACAGCAGGACTGATGCATGTATGAACTCAAAAGACTGTGGCAGAATGTACAAAACATTCACGGGTTCGAGTCAGACAGGGTGTCAGCCCTGAGAGGGGGAAGTGGGCCCACCCCTAACCAAGAAGCTATTTAAAATTGACACCTGCTGGAAATGGAAACATTTATGCTGTGCTTTGGATTTGGAGGTGACCAAATCCAAATTTGGGTGATCTGAGTAATTCATGATGATTGATCACACATAGAGATTCTTAAGCTCATTACATTTACAAAGATTGTTTTTCCAAATGAGGTCACATTCATGATCACTTATAATGGATGGATATTTCAATATAGTAAAATGTAAGAACCTAGGAAAAAACAAGGTAGGAAATAATGTAGAACTCAAGATAATGTTAATATTCAGAGTTCACACATTGCTTGTAATAGACCTAACATTTGGCTCTACATATTCTAAATAATTAATAATAATCACTTAAAGCAAAATGAGACAAAACAAAACAAAATATGGAGTCTGCATATTTTCTATTACAGCCCAGTCTGGCCTTGACCTTGAACTCTTGATCCTCCTGCCTCTAAACCTTCCCAGTGTTGGCACTACAGGCATGCACAGCCATGCCTAGCAATAATCACTTTTGTAGAAAGCAATAGAGCAAGACAGATCCTATAGACAACATAATCTATTTCATCCCAGATGTCAATCTAAACCAATCACAGCAATCCTCTGTCTTTGGTCATAAGTGGTTAAATAACATGTTTGTGGCTAAATTTTGACAATACGGACATAGAGGGAAGTCTTGAGGGGAGGAGGGGCTCCTGAGAAAGTCTCCTTATTCTTATATTGAGAGACAAGATAGTGTTTATGAGTTTATGTGCACCCTGTGCATGCAGGAGTCCCAGGAAGCCAGAAGAGGGTGTTGGATGCCACCCTGCAACTGGAGTTACAGGTGGTTGTGAGCTGTCTTGTGGGTACTGAGACTGGACCAGGGTCTTCTGCAAGAGCAGAGAAACTTTTAACTTCTGAGCCATCTCTCCAGCCCATCTCCATCTCTTAAGTACCTCACTAATATCCCCAGGCTTCCTCAGCCTCCTTAGTGCTGGGTACTACAGGCATGCATTGTGCCGGGCTGCGCAGTGTTAGGGATCAAACCCAGAGCTTTGAATGTGCTAAGCAAGCAGTCAAGCAACAGAGCCATACCATCAGCTCCTGGTGCCCATTCTTTGCCTGGATATTGTGTCAGGATATGCTTACTTCTGATGAACAGCTGTCTTGCTATCAGCCTGAAAATAAAGCCAAGATGCAGAAATCAGCAAAGCCATAGAGTCTGAAGACTTGGGTCTGTCGTGTTGCTTTGGGCCACATGATGCCTGGTTCTGGGAGCTATGGATTTTTTTCCTGCTTAATACAATTTAGTTTGGATTTTCTGGTACTTGTAGCCACAACATCCTAAATAATAAGAAACAGACAGGCTTTGGTTCTACCACTTAAATTGTTCTACTAAAAACTTGAAGAAAAAAATTAAATGTCTTTAATTTTTAAAATAATTTACCAGCAGCCAGGTGTGGTAGCACACACATTTAACTATGGTTCAGATTAATAAACAAACTAACAACAATCTTCCAGATGCCCTTGCAAATCAAGAAGTATCAGTTGCCTTGGGTCCTCATGAGAGACAGGCACCCAAATTACTGCACTTGGGAGTAATTCTAAGCACTTGGGAGGCAGAAGCAGGAGGATCTCTGTGAGTTTGAGGCCAGCCTGGTCCACAAAGCAAGTTCTGGGACAGCCAGGGCTGTTACACAGAGAAACCCTGTCTCGAAAACAAACAACAACAACAAATTTACCAGGCTGAGGACATAGTGCAGTCAGTAAAGTGCCTGTTGTACCAACTTGGGGATCTGCATTCAATCCCCCAAACCTACAAAAACAAAAACTACCAGGCATGGTGGTTCCTGTTTATAGATAGTCTCATAGTGCTGAGCAGGTGTAAACAGACAGACTCCAAGCCTTCAGACCAGCAAGAGACCCTATCTCAAAAAACAATGCAGATGGAGGAGGAACGGTACCTAAAGTTGTCTTCTAGTCTCCACACAAGTGCACAAAGACATACACACCCATGCATGCACACACATATGCACCTTCACACTTACACAATTTACTTGTGTGTTATTTATTTATCTCAAGACAAGATGCTGCTATGTAACCCAAGGTGGCTTTGACTTCACAGTACTCCTGCTCTTGCCTCCCAAGTGCTGGAATTTTGCACATGTACCATCATACCTTAACACTTAGTATCTTTAAACAGTTCTTTCATCTGGAAGTTAGAGTAAGCAGTACCTACTATACAGACTTGATATAAAAATTCAATAGGTAAAAAAAGCACATAATATGTGTAGCATGGATCCTGCCACATAGTAATAGCTTCATAAAGATTTGAACACTGAGGAGAAATGCAAACAATCCATATGTAATTGTCAGGCTCTTTGAATGGCAACCGAATTTCTCAGACAGTCATTCGGGCACCTGTCTCTCAAGAGGACCCAAGGCAACTGAGGCTTCTTGATTTGTAAGGGAAGATTGTTACTAGGAGTTTTGCTTATTAATCTTAAACAGTAAATATCTAAATCCAAAATGATGAACTAACCAACCTCATTCCATTAATCTATGCCCTGATTGAAGGACTCAAGTGCCACCATCAAGCTGCCGAGATGGGCAGCTTTTCTGGGTCAGTTCTTTTGTCTCTTCATCTCTCTAGATGAGCTTGCTCTGTTTCCCGTCTGCTCTTCCAATTTGTTCAGCAAATTGTAGGACAGGGCTTCCTTAGGTCTGACAGAGCCAAATGCTGTAGAGCCGGTCTTAAGGAGGCTATGACAATGCGGGACTGTGGCCGTTTGTCACTAGACTGTCTAAACCCAGTGCGCTGATCACTCAGCATGGGACCTTACCATTCAGTCAGAAGAGAGGATCAGTCAAGAAGCCGGGGCAAGGGTGGCTGAGAGAGGAGGTAAGCACGGCAGGAGAAGGAGACTGGCCACATTCGGGTATCTCTCTGTAGGCCTGCTTTCTACCCTTCTCTAGGAAGAAGCACAAAATGATTCATTTAATGATGCTTCTTGGAAACGAGGACTATGTCTTCTTCAGTAGCACTCACTGATTGAATGTTCTGAGGGTAGTTTCTGGGCATATGATTTCTGTATGTGTGTGCACACTGCATGTGTGTGTGTGTGCACACACTACAGTTAGTTTTTGTCAACTTGACACAAACCAGAGTCACCTGAGAAGAGGGAATCTCAATCAAGGAATTGCCTCTATCAGATTGGGCTATGCACATGTCTGTGGGGTGTTTTCTTGAATAATGACCCATGTGGGAAAGCCCAGCCCACTGTGGGTGATGCCAACCCTGGGCAGATGGTCCTGGGTTCTATAAGTAAGCAAGCTGAGCAAGGCATGGAGAGCAAGCCAGTGACTATAATTCCTCTGTGGTCTTTGATTCCATTCTTGCCTTGGCCTCCCTCCATGGTGGACTTTTGATGTGGATGTATAAACTGAAATAAACCCATTACTCCCCAAGTCACTTTTGGTCATGGTACTTATCACAGCAACAGAAACGAAACTAAGACGTTTTATGTGTGTTTATGTACATGTGAGTGTGCATCTATATGTGTGCAAATGTATGTGAACATGAGGTGTCTTGTGTTGCTTCTCCATTGTATTTTTTGAGACAGGGTCTTTCATAGAATCTGGAGCTCAAAATTCAGGCAGGCTGGCTGGCCAGCAAGCTCTGGGGATCCACCTGTCTCTGTCTTTCCAGCACTGGGATTACAGATGCATGGCATCACATCTGCCTTTCACATGGGTGATGGGGAGCAAGCTCAAATCTTTACGCTAGCACATTTCCAATTGAGCCACTTTCCAGCTCCAGTTCTTACAAGCTTGAAAATAAAATTTAAATGATAATCTCTTTAAAAGACAAGTATTAAGCGTATACTGTTATGTGGTGATATATTGTGTACCCTAATAAAATTTGCCTGACGATCAGAGGACAGAACAAGCCATTAGATTAAACATAGATGCCAGGCAGTGGTTGCACACCCCAGGCGGATCTCTATGAGTTCAAAGGCACCCTGGACTACATGACATTGATTCAGTCTAAAAGAGAAACGGAGCCAGGCAGTGGTGGCACACACCTTTAATCCCAGCACTTGCGATCTCATGCCTTTGCTACCAGTATTTGGGAATCACACGCCTTTAATCCCAACACTAGGAAGGAAGTATAACTGTGAGGAGACAGGAGCTAAAAGCCTTTCGGCAGAAGCCTTTCAGCTGAGAACAGAGAGAGAGATTCAGTCTGAGGATTTGTGGAGACAGGATTGGCTGAGGAGTTAGCGAAGTGAGAGTTGGCTGTGCCTTGTTCTTTTGTCTCTCTGATCTTTCAGCGTTTAACCCAATATCTGGCTCTGGGTTTTTATTAAAAGACTAAATTAGATTTTGTGTTACACTGTGTTTGGTTTTACACAGTGTAACCTTTCAAATATATATTTCCACATGTCAATAAATGTATTTCTTCAGTTATATTTCTGCAACATCGTTTTTAACAGCTTCCTTATTACTCCACTATATAGAATCTATATGATTGCTTGGGTATGGGGGTTCATGCTTGTGACTTCAGCCCTTAGGCATCTGACACAAGAGAGTGAGGCTAGCCTAGGCTAACAACAGCAGCAAAAACATGTAAGTTCTATAGGATAAATAATGTGCACAGCCAAACCAGTAGCATGGGATTCTTAGACTTCTTCAATATTTTTGTTTTTATAAATAAAATTTCATGGTATTTGGGGTTCAATCCCTGTAAAGCTTCTCACTAAACTAACGTCCTCAGTGGAATTGAGGGTTCAAAGTAGTTATATTATGCTAAGTTTTAAGTAAACGTTGCAAAATTCAATGGGCACTTTAAAACACTTTTATAAGTTATATATTTTATTTATAGAAAAATTTCCCCTTCTTTCTCCATGTTTAGCATCATAACCACCTTACATTAGGCTGGCAGAAAATTTACTACTCTGAAATGTAAAGGGTTTTATTTTAACTAAAGTAAAAAAAGATCATCAATCATCTCCTAGCTGCTCACTTCCTTGAATTCCTTCCACACCTGGAGTCCTGATAATTGGTTTTGTAGCCTAATCTTTTGGTTTATTAATATAGGTAAATCTCTCTAGTAGTTCTAGTCATCTTTTGATTAAATTGATCATATTGCAAAGAACAGTAAGCTGCCAGTATTCAAGTGAATTCAAAGGAGGCTGTGCCAGGTCTTTTTGATTTGCAAATCTACATATAAATGCCATTCCACATGGCAGTTAAATGCTCAGTCTTCTGATATTAGCACAGCATGAAAAGCAACAGTTTTTATATTTGCAAGAATACATTTTCCTTAACAACACGCATACGTTAGTATGCATACATATGTATATGCCTTTTCTACTACAGTATGCTTTACTGCATACAGACATGAAATCAATTATTTAACTACTAGACCCAATTATTTGCAAATATGTTTGGCTATTGTTTCTTATCTGAACAAGACCACTAGCTGGCTGTTTCCTTCTCTGCTACCTCAACCTGGGCAAAGGAGTGTATAATTTAGTAGTTTACTAAATGAGTAACTATGTTCGAAGGCTCAAAAAATGCTGATAGCTAGACAAGGGAGAAAGAAGTCCACAGCATGGACGACTCCATTCACACAAAGCTGGAAAAAATGTGTAGAGAAATGTGGCCTATTTAGGAACAACTGTTATGACATGTGAGTTTCCTTAAGTCAATGTAACAGAAGTATGCACAGTGCATTAAAAGCCACATAGTAAGACAGCATTCTTGGGAGGCATGAGATTGTCAGGATTTGTACATATGTTGGGAAGGCTTTGTGGACATGAGATTGTCAGGGTTTGTACATATGTCGGGAAGGCATTGTGGACATGAGATTGCCAGGGTTTGTACATATGTCGGGAAGGCATTGTGGACATGCGATTGTCAGGGTTTGTACATATGTCAGGAAGGCATTGTGGACATGAGGTTGTCAGGGTTTGTTCATATGTCAGGAGGCATTGTGGACATGAGATTGTCAGGGTTTGTACATATGTCAGGAAGGCATTGTGGACATGAGATTGTCAGGGTTTGTACATATATTGGGAAATCTGGTATTTAGAAATAGCACATTTGAGAGTAGTACCCTGACTTTAATCTTCTGGATGAAACAATGAACTCATTAGTTGTTACAAGCCATTGATCCTCTTTCCATACCTTCGGGGTTCGATTTCACCCCAAAACTGAACGGAGCTAGCCCTGTGTTCTGCTCCCCAGCAGTGACCTTTCTGATTCAAATGTAAAATGCTCTTGCAGATGAAATTCACTAGGACAAAATGTTCAATAGAAAGATTACATTTCCAGTGGGGCAGAAAGATATTTGCCAGCATCTCATTAAGGCTTCGATACAAAGTCTTGGATTTCAATCAGAGCTGAGATAGAATGGCAATAATCCAGGAGCAAGATGGGAGCTGGTGCTTTGTTTCCATAGCATTATGCATTTCCCTCCCCCTCCCCACCCCGCCCCATCTACAATAAAATCTTGAAAAAATTTCCAGGAGAATAGATATGGAAAAGAAATAACCCCATAGTCATTTTAATGTCAGCCACACAACGTGCTCTGTGAAGCCTCTGTGGCCTGATAACTTTGCCTCGCACTCAAGGAGGAGAAGGTGACATCATTTACATTTAGCCCAACACATGAGGAAGGCTGAAAAAAAAAAAAAATCCCTGCACCATAAAGGCCGCATCAATTCTTCCATCTCTGCAGCCCCACCTCCCGTCATTAATATGGTCCAGCCATTTCCTACCAGCATTTTATTCTCTACCCCTAGAAGTAATTTACCAACTTAATGGAAATGTGAGAGATTTGCTTTAACAGATTTTATGAATGTAAGCACAAGTTCCCACCGAACATTTCCCTCCGGAGAGAGGTTATCCTTTGGCCAGGGGGCATTTGTAATAGTTCAGTAATCAAAAAAGATTTGCTTCTTCAGACTTGCTAATTTGCTCAGTCTCTTAAGTAACAAAAGGGTCTAAACTCTGCCTCTCAATTTAAAGTGAGCCCCGTAAAAGCTTCCAGCTTAGCAAGAAATCGGAGAATTCACATCTGAGCTTTTAGCCCCATTTCAATTTGTGCAAGCCTAATATCACTGGAGCCTGATTTCAGCTGCGGGGAAGGTGTGACTTTTTGTGGAATTTAGTTCTCCATCTGGGAGGGAGCTGCTTGATGAACATGTGGACAGGGAAAACTGCTGGACAGATAAGCTGGTTTTCTTTGAAGGATCAGTATTTCTGAGTCCGTGACAGGTTTCATGCCAAAGTGAAACTTCTGCTTTCAAGTCAGAACTCTGGACTGGGTTTTGATGAGAGGGTGTGGCGGGGGGGGGGGGGGGGGGGGCGGGTAGCCATATTCTTCTTAAATTACACGGTTGCATCTCAGTGAGGCACAACTGGGTCACTGTATCCACAGCTGTGTTCCCAGTGTGTAGGAAAGTGCTGCGCAACAGGATGGCCCGTCAGTACTGGTTGAATGGGTGACTGTAGGTGAGAGGCACCACTGCCATGGTTCCGCCATGGAGAGAAATGTCCCTTGGCCTTGTGTTCTTTACCCAGTCCTTAACTGACTCCTTTGAACTGGTTGCATTAGCTCTTTCTGCTTTCAGACGTGGAGTCCTGAGTTCAGCTGGCCTAACCGTGCAACTTCATGAGAAAATGTATGGTGAGGACTTGGGCCTTGTTAACCCAGAAGGCAAGTGGAAGGAGAATCTTTCGATCTATAATTTTGCCAAACAACCTCGATGTTTTCAAATAAACAATTAAGAGTCTGAGATGACCAAATATGCCAAATCCCTAGTGTTACTCTATGTTTTGTTTGTTTATTATTGTGCTTTTTGAGACAGGGTCTCATATAGCCAAGCTTAGTCTCAAACTCACAAACAAGCTGAGCATGACCTTAAATGCCTGCTCTTCCTGGCTCCCCCTTTGAATTGCTGGGTCTACAGGCCTGCGCCACCACACTCGGTGTTGAACTTTACATGGGTTTTTCTCACCGTCACCCAAGTCCTTGCCTAACCATGGGTTCATGGTAAGTAGACACATAGGCAGGAAAGTGCCTCTGCCCAAGGTTAATTGAACTACACTATCTGCTCTAGAAATATCATTTCACGGATTACTGAAAATTTCAATAATTTTATCAGGCATGGCCAGCTCCTCCCAAATAGGCAGAGTGATAAAGAAAATTATGGTTGGTTTGTAAGTGTAAAGGAAGAATGTCAGCTAAAAAAAGAATACATCTAAGGAACTGGATGTGACTGGCTTGATGGAAATATAAACAAGATGTTTTCCCTTTCAAAACAATCTTTGTCTCTGTTGATATTCTTCCAAAAATGTTTTGGCAGTCCTAAAACAAGTTTCCTGGTTATTCTGTCTATGCCATCCAAGGACCTTTGCCTGGCCTGTCTCATGGCAGACTGGCATGTTTATTAACAGACCAATTTGTACAAAAATCTTTCAAGGACCGAAACATAATAAAGGAATCCCAGGTTAGAACACATCTTTGGAGATTATGACTTACAGAGTGGGAGCGGGGACAGAGTTCAGTTGGTAAAGTGTTTTCTGTGTCAGCATGAAGACCCAAGTTTTATCAGCAGCACCCGTGCTGAAAATCAGTGGGTGCCAGGCATGGTAATGTGTGCTGGTGATCCTAGAGCTGTGGAGAAAAGAGGCAATTCCCTGGGGCTCACTGGCCAGCCATTCGCAACCACCGAGCTATGCTCCAGACCAGCGAAAGGCCTTGCTTCAAAAGTAGATAAATAAATAAGTGGATGGATAGTGCCTGAGAAATGACACCTGAGGATGTCCTCTGCACCTCCACACATATTGGCACACACACGCACTCACAGCCCCCCCACACACACACACACGGCATTTGTAGAGATTTTACTGCCAAGGGTCATGGGGGGATACAGCAGGTGACAACTAGTGTTTGACAAGTCGACCCACCAGACGTGTAACTCCCTGATGGGGAGCCCCACCTGGCAAAGCCGTGGGGTCACTGACTGTGGAAGCTGGTTGTTTCCTGTCTGTAATTTTGTCATGTGCCACCGTTATACCTCCCTATAAGAACAGCTGTGGGGTGCTTTCCACAGCCCTGTGGTAGTGTGTTTTACATCTCTGGGCACACATTTAGCTATGGATTTCTGTTTAAGCTGTACTATTCCGATGAACAGAAATATTACCGGAATATTCTTCTTTACTGACACAGGAAAGTAACAGTATTCTCAGTCTCAAAGATAGCCTTTTACACATTTTGCGAAGACCTTAGAACTATTCCAAAACAGACTAAGCCTCCCCTACAGAACACACACAAAGACTAATTCCCAGGTGTTGTTTATTGCTAAATCAAGGCCAGGCTGTCTACATCAAGACATAGTCCTTGCAGTAGCTCCCTTTCTGCACGTACCCTGACCACTCAAGGTTCAGCCAATTGTTTAATGTCTGGGACCCCTCACCAACTTAGAGCTATGTGCATGGGTCAGTGTGACATTACTAGCCTAAAAGAGACTACCTGACTTATCTTGTGTTTTGAGAATGGGTGGGGCCCTGAAAATGTAATTTACAATTGTCTAGAGTTTGGCTGAGGGAGAGCAGCAGCTGTGGTGTGGAGAGAGAGGGCTGTGTAGAGCTATGTGAGAACTGCTGCAGAATGTGAGTGAAGCGTGTGTGTGTGTATGTGTGTGTGTGTGTGTGTGTGTGTGTGTGTGCTGGGTGGGAGATGAAGAAGCATGAGAGAAGTGTGAGGAAGTGAGTGTGTGGAAAAAAATGAGTGAGTAAAGAGTGAGTGAATAATATGTGTGTGTGAGTGAGTGTGAGAGAGAGAGAACCCTGTGGAAGAGCTGCTGCTATGTAGAGGAGCTGTGCCTAGGAACTGTGTAAACTGCTGTATGCTGAGAGAACTATGTCAATGAGATGTTTATCTGTGGCTGTGTGGAGATTTGTAACTGTGTGGAGACAAGGAGATGAAGCTGTATGGAATAGAGGTATAGAAGAGAAATGTATGTAAGAGATAGATGTGTAGACATGTGAAAACAGATGTAACTGTGTATAGAGATGTATGGCCGAATGAATAAGACATGTAGCTGTATGTATAGAATGTAAAAGATATGTAGCTGTGTGGAGACAGAAAAGAGTCAGAGACCATTCTTAAGATGAAGTAAAAGAGAAAGTTAACATCAGAAAGCATGTGTGTTTTCTTATTTTACCAGTCAGATAGACAGAAACTTATTTCTAAATACCCTCCGACAGATAAAGCCTAGCCCTCACTGTCTTTGTGGATTTTCTTGCATTACCCTGGAGGTGGCCTCGGAGCAGGCTCTCCATAGGCCCCTGATATTTTACCTTTGTAAATAATTTCTACCCTCCTATTTTCCAAGTAAATGTTTGTGAATTCTTGTCTTAAGCATAATTATTGCCTGAAAAATGCACGTTACATAAACAGGAAACACCAATACAAAGGCCTGTCTCCCGGTGTCTCCACCAATACATTTTTACTTTGGCTTTTTCTTCCAGAATCAATCTCTTCACTTCTAAGAAATAGTTTTGGCTGCTATTTCTTGACTTTTTACATTTTTATTTTTTCTTACCCTTTGTGGTGGTTCGAATGAAAAATGTCCCCCATAGGCTCATGTATTTGAACACCTGGTCCCCAGTTGGTGGTACTGTTTGGGAAGGTTACGGAATCTTTTCCATTCCTCTCTCTGCTTCCTGTGAGCAGATAAAATATGTAGGCATGCTAATACACCCACGGTTCACACATCTGCACGGTTTCTCCTATCAGTCTGTTAGTCTTACAGCTAAGCTACCTAGCAGACTATGAGTACGTTTTCTTTAGGTGTATGTTGGACCTTCCGCTGGCAATAATTGGCTCGGAATTTTACCTGCTTTATTTCCGTGGTTCATTACCAGTGTCTCAGACACACTGGGTCATCTAGAACTCCCCTGTAATTGTTGAGTGGCATCCTTACCACACTCTCAGACTCTGTCTGGCTGTGTTGTCCAGGCCTCCCACCAGTTAGGAATTCCTCTCTGCTCTGGCGTTGTCTCAATGGCTTCTTTCTTGGCTTGCCTCTTCTTTTTCCAAAGCAATGCCATTAAGACTTCTTTTGTTGACTAAGATTATAAATGCGAACAGACAATGTATGACCTATTGCTTGTTGGGTGTGTTTTACAAACATATTCTACTGACTTGAATTTGTTTTTTGAGACAGAGTCTTGTAGCAGGCTTTCTCTTGGGCCACCAACCAGCTCCCAAATCATGACACGGAAACTTATTAGTTATGAATGCTTGGGCCTTAGCTTAGGCTTGTTTTTTGCTAGCTCTTATAAATTAACTGTGGGGGACACCCCCCCACCATTTCCCCCAGGGTACTCTTGAGGAGTGGGGGATAAGAGATTTAGATAGAAATATAGAGGGGAGAGAAAGACAGATAGAAACACAGGATAACTTTGGGAAGGCCTGGATCCTTATCCACCGGCCCCTTCTGTCGCTTCTAAAGGGCTTGTGGTTTTTTTGTTTTTTGTTTGTTTTGGGTTTTTTTATTTTGTTTTGTTTTGTTTGAGACAGGGTTTCTCTGTGTAGTTTTGTGCCTGTCCTGGATCTCGCTCTGTAGACCAGGCTGGCCTTGAACTCACAGAGATCCACCTGGCTCTGCCTCCCAAGTGCTGGGATTAAAGGCGTGTGCCACCACTACCAGGCATAAAGGGCTTTTTAAAGGAATGTCAAGGTGTGGAGCAAAAGACCTCCCCTGGCACAGCCAAGTGCAAACCCTTCCAAACACCTGGTAACCACGCATGTGGTCAATCCATCCCCTTATGCAGCCCTGCTGGGTAAAGCAAGCTCAGATCTCACTAGGAAACCGCTGTGGGCTCCCACACTTAGCCCATTTCTCTTCATCTACATTTTGTCTCGGGGCTTGTTACCTTTCTTTCCCTCTGTATATCTTCCTTTCACTGATTCTCATCTTTGCCTGACTTCTGGCCCCAGGCATGTCCCTCTCTTTCTCCCTCATTCTGTCCTCCTTCTTCTCTCTCTAGCCTAGATTTCTCTTCCCTTTTATTCTCTCTGCCTGCCAGCCCCACCTATCCCTCTGCTGCCCCGCTATTGTCCTTTCTGACTTTGTATTAGACCAATCAGGTGCCTTAGGCAGGCAAGGTGAAACAAATGCAACACATATTTACATAGTTAAGATAATATTTCACAACAGAGTCTCTCTATGTTGCCCAAGCTGGCCCTGAATTCACAGTTCTCCTGACTTTCCCTGAGTGCTGGAATTACCAGTGTGTGCACCACCGTATGTGGCATGACTTGACTTTTAGTGCAACTTGCACATCATCTGAAAGTCAACAACCACCAGAACACTTCAGGTACCTTTGAAAACTGCTGCTCTATTAATGTAAGAATCAACTGAAGCTATGTACTTACATACTCCTGTTGCTATGAGAAATGCAAAGACATGATATATAAGAAATTTATAGTATGTAGATTATGATGATGACACAGCACATGAGCTCCGTGAAATCACAGGGTCCTAGAGTGTGGAAATGAAGACAGAAGTCGGTATTACAAAGCTGTGATCCTGTGAAAAAGACTCCACTGTTACTGACTGACTTTGATGACAGAAAGTGCCATGAACCAAAGAATATCAGGCAGTCCCTAGAATCTTAGAAAAGCAAGAAAATAGATTCTCAGGGTTAGGTATATAGCTCTGTTGGTAGCGTGCAGGAGGTACATCCCCAGTACCACATAAAAGCAAACAAACAAAATAGGCATGTGGTAAAAGTCTGTAAACCCAGCATTTGGGAGGTAGTAGCAGGGGGATCAGATGTTCAAGGTCATCTTTAGCTACATAACAAGTTTGAAGCCAGCCTGTCCATGAGACTGTGTTCACCTAAAAAAAGAAGAAACTAAGAACACAGAGCCCTGCAATAGCCTTTCATGAGGGTATAACAACTCTGCCAAGATCTTGGTTTTAGCAACAGGGACACTTATTTCAGATTTTGAATGACAAAAATTGTAAGACACTATCTGTATTGTCTTAAGACACAAAGTATATAGTAACTGGCTACAATAGAAACAGGAAACTAACAAAGACATCCGATGGACACACACACGTGACTGTAGTTACATCATATATGATTGTTGTGTTGTGGTAGTCAGTTTTTCCATTGCTGTGACAAATAAGTGAACCGAACATTTTAAAAGAAGAAAACTTTTATTTGGGTCCAAGGTTTCAAAGATTACCACCTGGGGTCCATGGACACAACATCATGACGGAAGGGTGTGGCGAGACAGAGCTGCACACTTTACGGCAGAGGGGAAGTAAAGAGAGACAAGACCCTATCTCAATAAGTCAATCAACAAAGAAAAGCAAATACCACACACACACACACACACAGACACACACACACAGATACATACACACACATGCACACGCACACACACAAACACACACACACAGACACACACACACAGATACATACACACACATGCACACGCACACGCACACACACAAACACACACACACAGACACACACACACAGACACACACAGACACACACAGACACACACACAGACACACCTACACAGACACACACACCCACACCCACACACAGACACACCTACACAGACACACACACACCCACACACACAGACACACACAAACACACACACAGACACACACACAGACACAGACACACCCACACAGACACACACACCCCACACACACAGACACACACACACACCACACACAGACACACACACATGCACACACACACACACACACACACACACACACACACACACAGCACTACAATAGCCAGCTCAGCGAAGTGCTACAGGTTTGGAGAGAATCTGACATAATCAACACATGGTAGCCTTCAGGATGCTTCCGTTTGGCTGAGTTTCCCCTGCGTGAACAAGTGTGTTCCCATCTCCTGCTGCTGCTGTCTTAGCTTAGCCAATGGCACACTTTAACTGAAGTTAAACAAGGACAGACTAATTGTTCGCGCCTCTGAACTGCATCTGTTTGCCAACAGTCCTCTCTCTTGTCATCTGGAACATGGTCGTAAACATCTGGAAATCACTAATTAATCGGCCCAAGACATAGCAAAGAGAAGGATTGTGTATTGGCTCATCCTTATTGGCAAGCATAACTCTTCATACCAGGACCAGGTCCTTTCAAGTCTAGATTAAAATCCACCTAAAATTATTACACCTCAAGACCAAAACAGAAAGAGCCCACCCGTGCTCAGTGGTGTTTTCTGTGGTCCTTCCACATACAACATTTCCATCGCCACTCCTTGCATGTAAGCATTTCCAGTGGTCTCTTTGCATCCCTGCAGGCATGTGACCCCTTCCTGAGGACCTGGGATGTTCCACAGTAGTCAATCATTTGCTGCAGTTAAGCTCAGAAAGCAACGAAGCCTTCTCCCTCTTCCTGCATGTGATGCTGCCAAAGTGTTCTCACTTACGGCTCAAATCCCCAGGACTGTATAGGTACTCTCAGCTCTGAGAGCAAGGCTACAGGACAAGAACATCAGAACTTCATCTTCCTAGGGATCTCAGGACTTGCACATGCTAGGTAGGCTCCATCCCCAGCTCAGGAGAAGGGAGATATTTCTTCTTTCTTCAGTGTTTTTGTTGGTTTTGTCGTTGTTCTTTTTGAGACAGTCTATCACTATATAGCACAGGCTGATCTGGAACTCAGACAGTCTATCACTATATATATAGCACAGGCTGATCTGGAACTCACTAAATCTCCCAGGCAGATCTCAAATTCACAATCTTCCTATCTCAGCCCCAAGTGCTAGGATTAAAAGCATATGACACCAAACTGCTCAAGAATATGGGAATACAAATATAAATTTTAAAGTATGGCATTAAGTAACTCCTCCCCATCTTTTAAAAGACCTCTTCAGTCAGGTGGTAGTAGCGCACTCCTTTAATCCCAACGCTCGGGAGGCAGAGACAGGAGGATCTCTGTAAGTTCAAGGCCAGACTGGTCTACAGGTTCCAGGACAGCCAGAGCTGTTACACAGAGAAATTCTGTCTCAAAAAACCAAACAAAAACAAAAACAACCAACCAAAACAAAACAAAAAATCCCAATCAAACAAAAAAAAGACTTGTTCATTTTGTATTTTATGTGGATGAGTGTTTGCCTGGATGTATGTATGCCTGCCAAGTGCATGCCTGGTACCTAAGGAGGTCAGAAGAGAATGCCATATCCCCTGGAAGTGGAGTTATATGGACAGTTATAAGCCAGCATGTGGGTGCTAGGAACTGAACTCAGGTGCTCTGGGAGAGTAGCAAGTGTTTTTAACCACTGAAGCATCATTCCAGCCCCCTCCGTTTTTTAAATTCTTTGACATCTGTATGTGAATGATTTACCTCTTCTATTCTTCTCTGCTTTGGGTTGTATGGTAGGTCACCCTTTGAGGAATTGACAGCCCTCCCTGCCCCACCATCCACACAGAGGTACATGTGCAAGTGCAGTTTAAATTTGGGTCAAGAGAAAGAAAGCAGTGTTGTATCTACAACATCAAATACAATGTCTTAAAGAACTCTGGAGTCCTCCATCTGCCTCACTCCACTTACTCCTAAATAAAGGACAGTATGGGACCATTGCCCAGGATATCCAATACGGGATCCCAAATATTAGGATTAGTAAGAAATATGGTATCAATTTACTCAAGTTTCACATGCAGTTTCTTATAAAAAGTGGTAAAATGTGCAATGGTCTTATTTATGAAAAACATTTCCCTTGAACAATGAAGAAAAATCTAAAACCAAACAAATAGGCAATACATACACTTTGCTGGCTTTGTAGTACTCTATGGAGTGTTTTACCCTGAAATGAGCTATAAACGATTGAAGTCAGCAGTCTAGTCAGGTGAAATCCAGAACTTATCTTGACTGGTGTCCCAGTTAGGTTTCTGTTGCTGTGATAAAACACCATGACCAGAAGCAACTTGGAAAGGGTTTATTTGGTTTACACGTCCTAATCACAGTCCACCAGGGAGGGAAGCCAGGACAGGAACTCGGGGCAGGAACCTGGAGGCAGGAACTGAAGCAGAGACCACAAAGGAACACTGCTTACTGGCTTGCTCTGATGATCAGCCAGGACCACTCTCCTAGAGACAGCCCAACCCATAATGGTGTGGGTCCTCTGACATCAGTCATTCATCAAGAAAATGTCCCACAGACTTGCCTACACACCAATGTGATGGAGCCATTTTCTCAGTTGAGGTTCCCTCTTCCTGGATGACCCCAGCTTGTATCAAGTTGACAAAAAGTAATGAGCTTGCCTGGTTTCCAGCAGAAACAAGTGCTATATATTATCGTCAGAAGCAAACCTCTTGTGTTTCCTGACATCTTCCCTTTGTCTGTCCCCATGTGCTTTCACCTCTCCTCGCCCATCTCGCTGCCTCCTGTGTCCTCCAGCTTCCCATCGGGTCTCACCTAACTTGACTGTGCTATCTCTTTCAGCCTACTGACTTTTAGTGGGGGAGAGTGAGTCAGGATGAGAATTTCTCTATTCAGTTGTTTCTATATTCAAATTGTATTCATAGAAAACCACCTTGGCTCCCAGACCCATTAAGTAAACGTTAGACCAAATTATCACGCCTCTTAGAACTCTCAGGTGTGTCCTGTGCCCTAAATCACTCATCCATCTTTCTTCACCGTCTTTAAAACTATTCCTCAACTCTATCCTCAACTCTCCCATTGTCTTCCTTCATCTAATTATCTCTCACTTAAGATGCTAAGTGGTTTTCCTACCCCTGCTCTAAGTCCCCACCAATTCATCTCTCATTCAGCTACCAAAATATTTTAAAAGTATGAATCAGAGCACCCAAGCACTGTAAAATGCATCAGTGGTTCTCGGCTGCCAACAATATAAAACTCCTCAGCACTTGTAATGTGGGCCCTGGCTCCATTCTACCAGCTTTGTCCATGTTATACTCAGCTCCGTCCTTTACCAGACACTTCGATCTCGAATGTTCACCAACATCCATGCACCCTGTGGGCACAAGCCTGAGCGAGCTGCTCTTGCGAAGCAGCCTTGCCTCCGTCATTCTCAGAACGCTAACTGTTGGTGGCACCTTGTATAAACACACCCATGACTCTCAACTCCATGTGACACGGCATGAGTTATTAACTCACACTTAGTAAATATTTTTGTTTGTTTGAGACAAGGTCTCATTGAGCAGCCCAGGCAGGCCTTGAACTTAGGACCCTCCTTGCTCAGCCTCCCCAGTACTGGGATTACAGGGGTGTACCACCATGTGCTACTAGTGTTTTTGAATGAACATTGAATGAAAAACCTTATGAATGAAATACTGTCTCTAAATGTCACAGTCCTGTATGTGACTTAGCTAACCCTAAGTGGGAAGAGGAAGGGAGGGAGGGAGGGAGAAAGGGAGGGAGGGAGGGAGGGAGGGAGGGAGGGAGGGAGGCACAACCAGAGACTAGGGTAAGAGCTAAGGAGTGGAGTGGAAATCGAGGACAGCTTTTCAGAGAATGGGGAGAGAAGAAGCCTTTGGACATAAGGCACCTGGAAAGCCTCTGGCACAGAAGAGGACCTCAGTGGGGATGTGGCTGGACAGGTGCAATACACAAGCCTCAGATAGGTGCCTGGGAAGCCCCAGGCTGTGGACAGGGGCCTGTTGTTTATGGACAGCAGAACCTTCTTTCTAACGAAATTATCTTTAAAAACCCCAGTATGAGCCAGGCAGTGGTGGTGCACGCCTTTAATCCCAACACTCAGGAGGCAGATGTAGGTGGATCTCTGTGAGTTCGAGGCCAGCCTGGTCTACAGAGCAAGTTCCAGAACAACCAGAACTGTTACACAGAGAAATCCTATCTTGAAAAACCAAAAGACAAAAGACAAACACACACACACACACACACACACACACACACACACACATACACACATACACACACGGCCCAGTATATGAAATAGATAAGGCCATAATTTTATCAGTTTGGCTCTACTTTGTGCATTCAATTTCACATTTAACCTTTGTAGGTGGAGTTTTTCATCAGGACCACTGGCCAGCTCTGTCCTGCCAGCCTGCTCCCAAATGACCACACAGAGACTTATTATTAATTATAAATGCTTGGTTGATAGCTTAGGCTTGTTACTAACTAGCTCTTTTAACTTAAATTAACCCATATTTTTTATCTACACTCTACCACATGGCAGTACCTTTTTTCAGCATGGCATATTCATCTTGCTTCTCTCCATGTCTCTTGGTGACTCCACCCTTTTCTACCCCAAGCTCTCTTTTTGTCTGCAAGTCCTGCCTAACCTTTTCCTGCCTAGCTATTGGCTGGCTGGCTCTTTGTTAAACAATGAGAGTAATACATATTCACAGTGTACAAAATGATTGTTTCACAGCAAACCTTTACTTATAAAGTTGGTTGAACAGCACACTTGATAAACACAAACATTTGAATGGTAACCCATAATAATTACAGGTGATAACTGTAATTATTATTTTTTTTGTGATGCTATGAGTTGAATCTAGGGTCTTGTATGTGCTTGAGAAAGCTCTATCACTCATCTATATCCCCAGTTCACTGGCTGCAGTCTATGTATGATAATAGGTTTTATTATATTTTATATATGTATATGATATATTTTGATCATATTCACCCCCAAGACCCTCTCTTGACCCCTCCAACTCCTGCTGATCCCCTTCTCTTTAACATGGTGACTTCAGTCTTAACAGCACTTTGAGCATTGATAAAATTCAAACAGTTTGTTTTGGGAGTTTCTAATTTTTTCCACATTCTGTAGCTCTGTGGAAATTTGACAGATACATTATCAGCCCTCAGTGTCTGAAGACCAGAAATCCCTGATGCCACAATCCTTATATCTATCTTGGAGGTGATCCCACTAGTGTTGGTCTTTTGGGGCAGGGGACTGTCTACCCATTTGATGAAAACATTTCCTCCCAGAATCATCTGACTCCTCTAAGTAGGACATTTGTTTATTTTATCCCATTGTTTTGTTCTACAATGACTTGAAAACAATATATTGGGCATCACTCTAATTCTCCTTGTTTACCTTTTTAGGCCACGTGTGACCAAGTCCTTGCCTGCATTCCTAATTCTAGGGACATACTCCCCACCTTACATCTCCACCCCCACCACCCCTCCAACCACCACTGCTTCACTTTCTACTGCATCTCTGACTCTGGAGCTATCTTGGATCTCAGCATGCTGGATTTGTGTGTCCTCAGGATGTTCTGGTCTGGTGCTAGATTCATACTTGCTACAACACCACAAGAGGCCCTCCTGTAGCCTCTGGAAATGAGGCGCCATGATGAGTGAGGTACCTATGATGAAACCCACAGTGGTCAATGTGGGGATGTGGAATTTGAAAGATGGTGCTTTAGTGCCCCTGTGGCTTGAGTAACTGAGGAATAGAAGCTTTCTTTAGTGAGACTGGGAACAGGAGAGGCTTGCTGGGAAGGCTTGCACATGTTGAATGTCAAGTGCCTGTGGGATCTGCAGGATACACCACTTGAAAGCTCAGGAGACCATGTTACATTTGTGTAAATATTTCTCAGCGTGTAAGCATGTGTGCCTATTCACACACATTCAGACATTGGCCAACACAACATTCTCAAAGCTGAGTATCTGCCAGTGATCAAGGTTTCTATATTCATATATAGAGAAATGTTGGCTGGAAATATTACTGAGTAAAACTACATTTCTTTCCTTTTATGTAAATCTGGGCATATTGTTAATCAACATTCTGAATAATTAAAAGATCATTTCCATGTTAATGTAGAAAATCTTAGCCATCCTGAAATTTGCCGAGATCCAGAAAGGTCAAATGTTGAATAAATATTTATTCAAAGAGGAATATGACAGGTCAATGCTTCTAACCTGAAAATTAATCAATCTGGGTCTGGCTTGGGTTTCACACATCATCTGTGATTAACTGTATTTTGCCTGGGGATTAGTAATTGTTGTTCTGCATGCCCCACGTTCCCAAAACAACATACTGAACACCCAGGAGTAGCTCTGCAAAAAAACACTTCGTGATTTTACTCGACCACAAGAAACTAAATCAATACAAGAAACCCAGGGAGACTGAGCAGCCCCTCGCCACATCTGGAGGGTGTAAGCTCCTTTAATAGGGCACTCATAATTCCCATTACAGTTAATGGGCGGGGTGTGTGTGTGTGTGTGTGTGTGTGTGTGTGTGTGTGTGTGTGTGAACGCAGGCTCACTGTCGCTATCAGAAAATGATTCCTTTTGTGTTGATCTCCTGGCTGTGTTTTCATCCTGCCTTTTAAAACCATTACACCTAACAGAGTTTGGAGTGCATTACAGGGAACTTTAGGAAGCCGTCATTATCTCCTCTCTCTTAACCACATAATAGGGGGTAGAAAAGTGAGAGTACAGTATATACACCACGCTGAGTAGAAGGAACTTGCCTTGAATTTTTGAGCCCCTCGGCCCATTTTCTGTAATGTTCAGTGGTGAATCACTCTTAAGTGCGCCATCATTCACTAGGATATGTGCTTCATGCCAAAGGTTACCAGATTACAGAAGTATTCTCAGCTCGGAAAGGACTCCTAATTCACCATCACCTTATTTTGACACTAAGAGAGAAAATATGTGCATCAAGACAAGTAGAGGAAATAATGGGGGAAAAAAACCCATATTAACTTAACAATGCGGCAAACACTCTGAAGGGAAAAAATACAGACTAGAACAATAATAAGGATAATAGAAAAGTAATGCTGTTATATTATGAGAGACTTGCTGGTCAGCTCATGAGCACTTCCTCGGGTGAAGAGGGTTTCCTAAAGAGCTTCCCTTACCTTGAGAGGAAATGGGAAAGTTAAGATGGTTCCAGAGTTGGGAGAAAACCCTTCCTTCTGTCGGTGTTTCTCTACGGGTCAAACACAGCTCCTGAAGGTGAAGCGGAAGTGTTTAGGAAAACAATTAAAAATGCGAGCAGCTCGGAGGAGTCATTAACATACCAAAGATGAGCAATCTTTAAGTCCCAGAGGCAGAGCCTCATGAACTTGGATAAGCAAAGTGAGATCTTAGACGACCCCCTAATTAATGTGGGGAAAAAGTAATAGAGATCACACATTTATGCAAAGATCTTGGGAAACATATTCTTTGCCTGGTGAGAAAGTCACAAAAATATATCTTCGACTTTAATATAGTTCATTTCAGTAGAAGTTTATCTAACCAAGTGACAATACAGATAAATATTAAATGATACAATTGCTAGTGTCTACAGAGACTGCTCAGCAGTTAAGAGCGCATACTGCTATTCCAGAAGTCCCAGAAGCCATATCAGGCAACTCACCACCATCTGTAACTCCAAATGATGCCTCTGGCCTCTGGAGGGACCTGTACTCACAAGTATACACCCTACACACACATACATATAATTAAAAATAATTTTTAAAAAGGTGCCATTGTGCTGGGCGGTGGTGGCGCACACCTTTAATCCCAGCACTCAAGAGGCAGAGGCAGGTGGATCTCTGTGACTTCCAGGCCAGCCTGGTCTACAGAGTGAGTTCTAGGACAGCCAGAGCTGTTACACAGAGAAACCCTGTCTTGAAAAACCATAAATAAATAAATAAAGCCATTGCTAAAAAGCTTCATATACTGCTATGAGACCACAGTTTTCCACAAGGTCATAATTTCTATGGTCTGTGTGATGAAGATACGCATCATAAGGTTGTCAGCGATTGGTGATAAATCCTAAGGTTGACTATTCAGAAAATACCTGGTGAGTCCCCTGACTCTTTGGAGATCCTGAATCTCTGGGTAGCAGAGTACAGCTGTGACCCTTTCAAACTTCCTCTTCCAGTTAAGGTGGATGTGATCTCCTTTTGACAGTTTGCTTCACTGCTACTTTCTGTTCTTAACTTCCTGATCACATACCACATGCACACAACAAGGAGGATCCATCTGTTGTGGGATATTTTATCACACCGTAAACCCTGAGATTGCATTATTTACTGGAAAAATCTGCTTCTAGCTGTGGTGTGGCTCAGCCCTAGCACACACCTTTACTCCAAGAGCTTTCTGCTTGATTACTGTAGACAAGATTAAATAAAATCAACCACAGGTCAAGAGGTGGAGAAAGCAACCAGTTGATAGGAAACAACAATAGAGAGTAAGAGGAAGTCGGGAGAAGAGAGAGAGAGAGAGAGAGAGAGAGAGAGAGAGAGAGAGAGAGGAAGTAGAAGGCAGAAGCGAGGGACATCCAGTTGGAGGAGTTTTTGTTTGAGAGGGTGTAAAAAAAAGCTCTCTCCGAGGAGGAGAAAGCAGCTGGGTGCTTTCTCTGCCTCTCTGAGCTAGCAGGTTTTCATGCCAGAATCTGGTTCCCGAGTCTTTGTTGATAAAATAGAATGATAGAGACTTAGTTAAAAACAACATCCATCTTAAAGGTGGAGTTCAGTGGAATTTTCAGCGATATGTAAAGGTGTGTTACCCCTACCAGATCACGGCTGGAAGCATCACCAGCACTCCCATGCCCTTTTCTTGTCAACATTCTGCACATTGAGAGATACTATTATGATCTCTCATTGTGAGTTTTGCTGCTTTTTGTCATATGCAGATTAATCCTAAGCTATATGTGATTTTACCTAGATTTTTTTTTAATTTTATGATTGTGCAAAAGCAGTATGTGCTGTGGATATCGCTCTGTATAAATAAAATGCTGATTGGCCAGTAGCCAGGCAGGAAGTATAGGTGGGACAAGCAGAGAAGAGAATTCTGGCAACAGGAAGGCTGTCAGGAGACGCTGCCAGCCACCGCCATGAGTACTACCATGTAAGATACTGGTAAGCCACAAGCCATGTGGCAAGGTATAGATTTGTAGAAATGGGTTAATTTAAGATGTAAGAACTAGATAGCTAGAAGCCTGAGCCATTAGGCCAAACAGTTTAAATAATATAAGAGTCTGTGTGTTTATTTTATAAGTGGGCTACGGGACTTCCGGGGCTTGGTGGGAGCTGGAGAGAAAGTCTCCAGCTACAAATATGCATTCACTAGAAACTTCATTTAAATTCTGAATATTGATCTCTTCCCAGGTTGGAATGGGTGATGGAGATGCAGGCCTCATTCTCAGCCCTCTCATGAGTTCTGAGTCTCTGCCTTGGTGGTCGCCACTGCTAGAAGAGACTTCTCTGACTAATGCTGAGAGCTACACTAGTCTGTGGGTATAAACACAAGTTTTTACAAAGTGGTTTAATTACATGACCATTGAGCTCTAGGTGAATCTTTCGTATCTGTTGCTCTAGTCATATCTTAGCTCTTTCTCTTCTTTTTTCAGCACGCTGATCACATTTTATTTTACATTGTCTGATCATTTCAAAACTGAGGTCTTTGTGGGCCTTTCTCCCCTTCTTGCTACTCTGGTTGGCTCTTGCCTTGGTCCCCTTTTCCCTCATGAGCTCTGTGTCTTACTTAGGGTTTCTATTGCTATGAAGAGACACCATGACCACAGTAACTCTTATAAGAAAAACATTTAATTGAGATGGCTGTCTTTGAGTTCAGAGGTTCTATCCATTATCATCATGATGGGACATGGCAGTGTGCAGGCAGACATGGTGCTGGAGAAGTAGCTGAGAGTTCTACATCTTGCAGGCAACAGGAAGTGGTCTGAGACTCTGGGTGGTATCTTGAGCATATATGAGACTTCAAAGCTCACCTCCACAGTGATACACTTCCTCCAACAAGACCACGCCTACTCCAAAAAGGCCACACCTCCTAATAATGCCACTCCCTTTGGGGCCATTTTTTTAAAATTATTTATTTTTATTTTTTGTGCATTGGTGTTTTGCCTGCATGTATGTCTGTGGGAGGGAGTTGGGTCCCCTGGAACTGGCATTACAGACAGTTGTGAGCTGCCTTGTAGGTGCTGGGAATTGAACCTGGGGCCTCTGGAAGAGCAGCTAGTGCTCTTAACCGCTGAGCCATCTCCCCAGCCCCATTTTTTTTTCAAACCACCAGGTGCTATCATCTATTTTTGCTCCTTCCAAGCCCAGAGAGCAAGTCTGCCCCAGCATTAAACCAGTTTTTGTTGGTGCTTTCATGAACTATCTGGGAACTACCACTCCAGGCTGCAAATCCCTGTGAGAGCTTATTCTCAGGGGAGACTGCCTGGTTCCAGTGCCACGGAAAGTCAGGCTGATGGACATTTTCCAGAAGGGCAATCAGGGTTGGAGTGGATTTCTTCCATCAAAGACACATTGGGAAGTGTGCTTTTAAAACTTAGTTTGAAGTAGGCACTGGTGGGCTTTTCGTCTTGTGCTTACCCTACAAGGTTGTGGAGTCTACCAGGTTAAGCTATGAAGTTCACCTATAGCATCTCACCTTGTTTTGCCCTCTGTGCTGTGGATTGAATTTGGGATCTCACACTTGTTAGGCAAACGCTCTGCCACTGGGTTATATTCCCAAACCTCTCCTATGTTTTTTAATCCTAAGCATTTCTTACTTCCTTTCCAATACCTTGACATAAGAAGGAGGGTGTTTTATCCAGCAGTTTTAGGTATCCAGTGGAAAAGTCAGTTGGGTGACTACTATGCTTTGTTGCTATCAAAGTATTAGCATAACCTTAACATTTCTCTGATCTGTTTTTCCTAGTTTCTATTAATAATGCCTTGGTATCTTTATGGTTTCTGATTCCATCCCCAAATCTTCCAACACTACCCTCTGCTTCCAAACTCTCTCTCTCCTCTCCTCTCATCCCTCTGAGAGAGCTGTATTAGCGAGGGTGAGGATGGGGTGCAGAGACCTAAGCAACAGTAAGTGAGCAAACAAGGGATGAGATGGGACTGAGGAGATGACTCTGTAGGCAAAGGCACTTGCTGCCAAACCTGTCGACCCTGAGTTCAATCCCCAGGACCGGCTTGGTGGAAAAAGAGAACAAACTCCTGCAAGTTGTCCTCTGATCTCCACATGTGCACTGTAGTACAAGGGCATGCGAGCACACACACACACACACACACACACACACACACACACACACACACAAGTGTATGAATTTTTTTTAAATGGATGAGGTAGCACTCAAGAATAGCTATAATAGACCAGGTGATAAAGAAATAAAAGGGAAAAAAAGAAATAAAAGGAGAAAACAGTTACCGGAAGCCAGTGAGAACCAGAGTCATAGAGGGAGGGAGAGTTGAAATCACTGGTAGAATGAAATCATTGCTGGGAATGTAACTCAGGGGAGGAAGAGTGGGAAGAACTGTCCCACAGAGGAGAGTTAGCGGGACATGGGTAGACACGGAGAGTGAAGTAGGGTCCCTGAGATGCCATCCTCTGTCCCCAGAAGATACTTTGAGGAGAAACATTGGGAAATCAGGTTAGGGGATGGCATCTAAACAGGACCAGTAGGGGAAAGCGGGGGGACCCAGGGGCTCTATGAAATACCCCAGCCAGAGTCCAGTTAGTAGACTCAGGACCTTAGGCCTTCATCCAGAAAAGAAAAGCTGCTACCTTCTCTTTCTCCAAGGCTCAGTCTTCCATTTCCCCCCAGACATTCGTTTCTTGGTCTGTTCCAGAGAACCAGCTCAGTGACTGCCTATGTGAATGACCAGCAACACCACACTACAACATCTTCATTTTCCAGCTGCTGTATCCTTACCTGGGGGGACTCCTTTTTTGTTTGCTTATTTGGGTTTTGGTTTTTTGAGACAGGGACTCTCTATTGTGTAGCCCTGGCTGTCCCAGAACTCACTATGTAGACCAGGCTGGCTTGAACTCACAGAGATCTGCCTATCCCTGCCAGGCCCCTACCCCCTGAGCTGTGAATAAAACCTTGTGACACCATGCCCTCCCTCTGAGGTCATACACAGAGCAGTCCTTAGAGAGGCACCCCCAAGCACGAAAACCGCGGAGTTTAGTATAACAGGGCAGGAAAGAATCCGAGGGACAAAGAAAACACCAGTAAATCTCCTTTCTCTAGACCATTTCTAAAGAACTATCCAACATGTAAGCATGATCATGCCCTTCTCCTCTTTAAAATCTTTTCTTACATTCACCACCTTAGGTCTCAATCTAAGCTAGATATGAGACTTTGTCCTTCCCATGGCTTCGATCCTCAGGTCTTAGCCTATAGCCGTTCTGAATTATTTCTCGATTCTCCACCATGCTCTGCTCCCTCATCTTTGATCCTATTTTTCCTCCTCCTCCTCCTCCTCCTCCTCCTCCTCCTCCTCCTCCTCCTCCTCCCTCTTCCCTCTATGGTACCCCGGTATCTTTCTGCATCTTGTTTACATGGCTAACATCTCATTCACTTTCCAGAATCAAAGCCTTGTCTCTGGAATCATCTCTTCATGAAATGTTTCCTCTCTTGTCTATTTCTACGGCTTAGTTACTCAATCTTGTCCTAATAATTAATTGAATTGAGAACCCAGTCTTTCTCCCTTGAGAAGAGGGGATGTGTTTTAGCTCTTAGAGTATGAAGCTCCGTTCCTGGTACATAATGAGTGACACAAGAATTTTTCAAGTAAATAAACAAAAACTAAATATTTGGAAAGAAGCAAACAAAGTTTGTATAGCTAAACACTCTTTGAAATTTTAGAACTTCAAATTTGATTACAATCTAAACTTAAACAATGTGCTTCTTGTCAGTTTTCTAGAAGATAAGAAAGATAATGCTTTGGTATTAGCTTTAATACTTGGTAAATAATGCTTCAAATTATTCAAATAAACATTTCAAGCCATGTGTATCAGCCCATACATTTCTGGTAAATTCACATTTCAATAATTTTCTTTATATTTAAAATCTAATCAGATCCAATAAGAGAAAGGTATTCTACTATAAAATACTGTAAATTATTTTATACACTAATTAGTATCTTTTTATTTAGATCTTGTGTTACATGCTACACGAATCCTCAATAAACATATACACACAACCCTCGCGGGAGGCTCGCTTGCAGGCACTAAAGTTCTATCTACAGGTAAGATACATGTCTATAGACAAACTCCTTAAAAAGTGTCCCTTTCTCAGGTTCATTATGGAAAACAGCATTTCTTAAGATTTTTGTCAATGTCGGAGCTTAAGAAACAACACATAAACACAGAAAACTGACAAGAAGCACATTGTTTAAGTTTAGATTGTAATCAACATTGTGAGCACTGTTCAACTAAAGAAAACACTTTCAAGACAGGAGATGGAATGTTCCTATAGGCATCTTAAGGGCGGAAAGAGGGCCTTGGTGCTAGGGACTGAAGTTAGGACGGACTACATATCCCAGCATACCTTGCTTCTATCGGGGACCACAATTCCCACAACCACGCAATGCGCCTAGTTGCCGGGACTTGTAGTTCTCTGGGGTGTTGCGGGCTCCGCCCCAGGATGTGAGGTGCAGTTGTCCAGCTTTTGCCAAAGCGGAAACACTTCGGGCCCTGCGGCCGGTGTATATCTGTTTCACCCGTCAGCTTAGGCTTTACACAAGGTAAGTAACTCCGCCCCTCCCCGCCAGGCCGCCGCGCCTCTGCTTCTGTGAGCGACCGCGTCTCTGCGCAGCCGTTTGTCCCTGGGCTCTCGCCGTAGCGGCCGCCGCCCATCCCTCTTTGTGTGTCTGGGACGCCGCGGATCTGCGGTGGGGACAGTTGGAGAGGGACGTTCCCGGGAAGTTACCGGCCAGAGGAAGCTTTCTCCACCCCGCCACCTGACAGGTGGGTCGGCTGCGCTTCCTTCAAGGCCCCTTTGCCTCCAGTGGCCGCGTCGGAGGTCGCGGGGCCGGCCGGCGATCGTTCTGACAGCGCCGGCCCTGGTGACTCAAGGCCTGGGGAGGCCACCGCGGCCCTTGGCAACACTTCGGGACCCTCCGCGGGAGACCGGAGTCTCGGGGCCTCGGGGCTTGCCCTGCACCCGCCTGGCGGTCCCGGGACACACCCCAGCCCGGACCGCGTCCTCTTGGCCTTAAGCCCAGGGAGAAACTAATTCCTTAAGCTTTGCTTGGTTTTACGAATAAAGGTCGCTACTACTTAGGTCGGTAGCATGTCCAGGCACCTGGCGTGTGTGTGTGTGTGTGTGTGTGTGTGTGTGTGTGTGTGTGTGTGTGTGTGTGTGTTGGAGGTTTTAACACAATTCTAGACACTTTCCTTTTCCCGGAGTTTTAAGAAAATGAACCTGTCAGTCACGGAGCAGAGGCTCGGCCCTGTCTGAGGATGAGGGAGCTAGCTGATGACCTGTGTGTGCTTCAGCCGAACAGACTAGTTACGGTTGACTGAAGATAGATTTCTTTAATCTAGATAGCAGGTAGGATTGGTATACTTGTTGACAGTTAGCCGTAAACAGAAAATAACCTAGAGTACAGAGTAATGTGTATGGAAGCTCTCTTCCACAGGCCTTACCATCTGAAGCTTTTTAGAGACCTGGAAAGGGTGGGTGAAGAAACACCAGCTCTTGCTTTGTGAGTTTGTTCAAATGACTTGGCTGGGAGTATATGTAAGAGTGTATATTATATGATTATATTAAAGGGATTTCCCTGTCACCTGCTCACCATTTTTTTGTCTTCTGTCCTGTCAGTCTTTCTGGAGTACTGTAATCAAGATTTCCCTTTTGCATTTACAGTAGGTGAATTTTGCCCCCTTACCAGCTTGCCCTTAATCCAAATTTATTGTGTTTCTTAAGAGAGCCTCCTAAGATTTTCAAGATGTTATTCGCCCAGTTCCTAAATCTAAACCATTTATTCCTGAAATTGTACTGAGAGAGACACTGACAGAGAGTAAACCAGTAATGCAGACAAGGTAACAAACTCCTGGCTCCTAGCTTACACTCAGCCCATAGGTTACTTTTCTAGTTCAGAAAGATCCTAGTTCATCACTCCTTCATAACCATATGGAGTCATGTTCATGTTTGTAAGCCCATCTACTTTACACAGGACTCAGTTAGCCACTGTCATTCTAATGTTAAGACTGCCGTGCTGTGAAGGGGACAGAAATGAGGAAACAGTCCCAGACTCAAATAGATGATAATCATATCAAAATGCCGTGAGAAGGTGTAAGGGTGGGAAAATATTTCAGTTGATCGTTATGGAACATCTATAGAACTTAAAGAATTTTTAGAAATTTTCTTTTTAACCATTCAGTGTCTTCATCAAGTTTCTTGGAACAAATGCATAAATCTCTGTTAATATTTTTGGTTTCATGGCTGAAGACTAAACGTTCTTGCTATGTATGGCCCAGGCTGCTTGGAACTCAGAATCTTCCTGCCCTGCTTCTGGAGAGCTGGGATTACAGGTGTGAACCATCATACTCTGTTAAGACTTAAGTTTAATGCCAACCTGTCTTTTGTTTTAAACACTAGTTATGACTTTTATTACCTAGTACTCAAATACAGAGTCATCAAAAACCTTTGGATGTTCTGGCTGACTCCTGTAATCCAGCACACCAGCGTCTGAGACAGGAGGATTGCCATGAGGACATCCTAGGCTACGTCATGATTTCAAGGCCAGCCTGATTACAGAGGGCGACATTGTTAAATTGGTCTTGGGACATTAAAGCACTCACTGTGTGCTAGTTATTGTGCTCAAGTTTTGGGTGATACTTGTTCATACATTTGTTTATAATTTTTCTTTTGTCTTAATGGTATGTATCTGTTTTTATTATTTAAAAATATAACTTGTGTGTTCTTCTTAGGTAGCATTGAAATTCCTAGCTTTTTGGTACATTTTAAGTCTGCTACTTGTTTTAATCAATGTAGTGATGATTGTAAATGTTGGTATGCTTTTTAAGGTCACAACCATGTCGGACAAAAGTGAATTAAAAGCCGAGTTGGAACGGAAGAAGCAGCGTTTGGCCCAAATCAGAGAAGAAAAGAAGAGAAAAGAAGAGGAAAGGAAAAAAAAGGAAGTATGTTTGAGTCAATAAAACAAACAACCCCCCCTCATACATAAGTACATTCTGTTTCAGGTGCTTAGACTTCCTGTGAGAACTGCAGGAGAGTGGCCGTCCAGCAGTTGCTGCTGCCAGTGTAGCATTACCAGTGACTCTTACTGTAAAGCTAGGCAGATGGAAGTGACGGACAGGTACAGTAGGATACTCTAACAGGCCAGAAGCAGTTCATATCAGTTGATGCATTTCTAAGTTTTGAGTTATGGAAATTGAATTTATTCATGTAGTCTCCTAAGGATATATTTTTATGCCACGTAAGGTCATCTGCATTACAATACTTTATAAGATAGCATGTATATGTTTATCATAATAAATTCATTATTCAGATACTTTGCTAATTTGCTAGAATGATATTACTGGCAAACTGAGCTATATATAACAATTTATTTGAGTAGAGGATATGCATGTATTTAACGTTTATTGTAAGTTAGTCATTAAAATATATTTACTGAGCAGTAGATTTGATAGTACCAAAAAGGTACTTTTATCTTCTGATTTTGCTTATCCCATACTGTAATCTATAAATATCACAAATATACATTAGCTCTGAGCTGGACATATTTCACTTGTCCTACATTGACATTTACACATTAGTCCCTATTGCAGCTCTCCGGGCAGATTTGTTTACTTGTATTATAGATACACTTCAAATGGCCAATATACCATAACTTGCCCTAAGTGTGCCTGTTGTACCAAGTTTATGTATGTAAATACCAGGGTTACAACACGACGATTAAGCATCTCTCAGGAGCTAGAGAAAGAGCATTGGCAGAAAAACAGTTAACACAGTGACTCAGAAGTTATGTGCAGCGTTGCTAAGATACTTCAAAGGATGGTATTGAAGAGTTTCCTACTTTTTCCTATAATTTCCCGAACCTTTCTGTGATATGCAGAAAAAGGTTGGAGCTTTACATTGGCTATTTGATTCACAGTTGACTGGCAGAGTCGATCCAAAGAGTATTTATAACATTAAACTGTTCAGTAGTGAGAACAAACTTGATTTTTATTTTTTACAGGTGGCCATAAGTGGCCTCTAAGGAATAATTACTACGTGATTGATGTCTAACTTAAAATCTTTAAAACATGATGAGACAGTGAGCAGTGAGTCTACTATATTGCACACAGTGAGGGGTCAGCTTGATAACAGTATCTCTTTTGCTGTATTTTGATGAAAATAAGTTAATATGACATAAAAAATATGTCATATTTGTGACTAACAAAATTCATTCAATATATGAGTAATAGTTGTTTACTTGACAAGCTTTTCACTGAAAGCTTGAGCTTTACTTGATATTTTATATGCTTTAAGCTTGTTGAAATTGTCCAGTGTAGCTAGAAGATTTTGCTAAAATTATATATAAATGGCTAAAATAAAAGCTGGGAGGTAGAGGCAGGCAGATCTCTGAGTTCTGAGTTTGAGGCCAGCCTGGTCTATAGAGTGAGTTCCAGGACAGCCAAGGCTACACAGAAATCCTGTCTTGAAAAAAACAACAACAACAAAAGTTGGTAAAATTTTTCTAACATAAATGTTTTGTGTTACTAAAAATATAAATTTTGGTTTTAACCCATCCCAGCTATCTGTTTTTGTTACTAAAATAAGACCTGAAAGCTGGCCTTAGTGGTGTTTGCTTGTAACCCTAGCTACTTGGGAGGGTTAGATAGGAAGATCTCACAAGTCCCTAGAGTTGAGGCCAACATGGGTAACACCCGGGGGCGGGGGGGCAGATAAAATAATGATAATGTCTAAACTTTTAAAAAATGAGTGTTCTCTAGAAGATTTTTTAAAAATTACATGTGTGTGTATACACACATAAGTACAGGTGCTGTAGGAGGAGTCCAGAAGAGTTTAACAGCTGGAGTTAAAGGTGTTGTGAGTTGCCAGACATGGATGCTGGGGACTGAACTTGGGTCCTGTGCAAGAGCAGTGTGGACTCTCAACCACTGAGTCATCTCTTCACCTTCTCTAGAAGAGTTTTTGATAAATAGTCTTTATATAAATTCATTGAAAATTTTATGTAGAACTTTAAAAATGTTTTTTTTCCAACAAATCAAATTGTCTATTACTTCCTTTTTATGTCTTAAATTCCTCTAATTTTCCCCCTCTGTCACACTTACATCTAAGCTTTTGTACCATAGGGTTGGAAACTTCCATGATTCCTCTCCTTGGTCATTAGTTTCATACTATAGAGATTTGAAATTGACTGCTTTTTAAAGACGTATTTGATTCTTAAAAAGTTATTTATGTATTTTAAGACAGACTCTTGCATGTTACCTTGGCTAATCTGGAGCTTACTATGTAGACCAGGCTGTCCTTGAACTTGGGGAAATTCTCTGCCCACTGAATTCTGGGATTACAGGCATGAACTACCATTCCTAGCCTTTTTGAAAATATACTTGTGGAGATGCCTTGATTATATAGAAACATGGATCCAATGAGAATGATTTATAAAAAGAACTTTATATTAAAAACTAATTTTATCCTAAAAGTTTACAGTTATAACTTTGTTTAAAAATATTTTTGTAGCCGGGCGGTGGTGGCATACACCTTTAATTCCAGCACTTGGGAGGCAGAGGCAGGTGGATCTCTGTGAGTTCGAGGCCAGCCTGGGCTACAGAGTGAGTTCCAGGAAAGGCGCAAAGCTACACAGAGAAACCCTGTCTCAAAAAAAAAAAAAAATTTCATATAGGGCTGGAGAGATGCCTAAGTGGTTAATTGCACTGACTGCTCTCTTTGAGGACTGGGTTTAATTCCCAGTACCTACATGGCAGCTCACAAACATTGATAGCTCCAGTTCTAGGGGTCCAACTTCTTCTTTTGGCCTCAGTGAGCACCAGGCAAACATGTGGTGCACATACATAACATTCAAGTAAAACACCATACACATAATATAAATAAAAATAAAAATAAATTGAAATAAAATCTTTTTATAAATAGCAATGTGTCATATTATACATAAACTTGAGTTTTTAACTTAAAACATTTAGACTGATCAGAAGAAAGAAGCTGCTGTTTCTGTGCAAGAGGAATCTGATCTTGAAAAAAAGAGAAGGGAAGCTGAGGCATTGCTTCAAAGCATGGGGCTGACCACAGACTCCCCTATGGGTAAGGATCTGACTGTATCTGTTCATGGGAGACAAGGCAGATATTCTGTCGGGCTCAGACATAGCTGAGCTCAGTGCATTGTTTGATATCATTTGTGTATGGTCTTTGTAGTATATAGTTATTTTATTTGTTTGAGAAATCAAGATTAATACCTACTAACACATACCAAGCTATGAAACTGAATTTTCTTATTTAAATCAGTAATTTACTGTGCATCATACTGTGTTAAACTTAAAGATGAGTATTTCCTAATCTTAACTGTGTATTCCTTTTTGTAGGCTAGGAAAGGTATACCAAGTCAAAGTTATATCACTAGTACTCACAAGCAAATGAGAAGGAAGAGAAATTTATAGTATTCTCTCAGAGCAGTTAGAGACATAATACTGGCTGCTTCTTTGGTAGTCATTTCACTTGGTCTTGTCCTTTTCCTGGGTCATTCATTTTGATAGTTCTATTAGACCAATAGGCTGCATAGAGATACTGGGACAATCAGAAATCATTTAATGCTTACTTAAGTAATAATAAAATAAAAGTTCTGTGTTGGGTGCTGCTATGGAGATTGTATTGTAGTGTGGCAATGACCTTTATCCTTTAGGGACCTGGCATTTCAAGGTTAGTTTTTGAGCTAATGTCTGTGTGTTTGTGTGTGTGATGTGTGTTTGTGTGTATGCGGGTAGGTGTCCATGCATGTAGAAGCCAGATAACCTTGGTATGGTTCCTTGGGTGCTACCCACCTTCCTGACCTCAGGCTCTCAGAGTAGACTAGGCTGCTGGCCATTGAGTGCAGGGATCCGCCAGTCTCCATCTTCCTGCCTGGGACCGCAAGCATGTGCCACCAGGCTGGTTCTGGGGCTAGACCTCAGGTCCTCATGCCTGTGCAGCAAGCACTTGACGAATGGAACTATCTTCTCAGCAGTGTTGCCAGGGTGTTGGAGGTTTGTTTTGGGTTTGGGGTTTGGTTTTTATGACAGGATTTTCTGCCCAGTCTGACCTTAAACTCACAATCCTCTTGCCTTGGCCTCCTGAGTGCTAAGATCACAGGTGTGTAGGCTAATTGCATCTAGCCTAGGGGACATAGACCAGAGTAGTAACAGAGTGACTGCTGTGTGCCTGTTGTGGAACTTCACTGTCCTTGTAAAGCTGGTATTTCTAAAGGTTGTAAGATGAAAAGGCTAATTATTCTTAGGATCTGTTCATTGTTACTTCTTTCTGCTCCTATTTTTCTTATTGATAGAATTTGAAGACTATAGCATATTAACTTTTATGTCTTTAATAATCCTGTGCTATATACTTTGATTTTAAAAACAAATTAATTAGATTTTTTTTTTCTTGTTATCCTAGTAACTGAACCACATCACTTACTAGTGGTACAGTCCTTGAGGGGTCTTGTGTTTTATTTCCTGTGCCGTTGGGTTTAGCTTTCTTCCATGATTTTTTTCCTTCCCTGTTCCTTTTGCCCCCTTGGACTTCCATTTCACTTGCTCACATGTTTTCACTCATAGCCTACCTCTGTTGTTGGTTCTTGAGAGACGTGAGCCGGACAAGCTTGCCCTCTTTCTCCATTTCTAATTCTCCTTCCTATCCTAGAATGTAACCATTCCTGAATTTCTAGAATATATAGTAGGTTCTTTGGGTCCATCTTCTGAGTGCTTGTATTTCTAATGTTTTTCATATTTGTGTGTGTTTAACACTGATAACATTGTATTGTTTAATGGTTTATTCCATGTTGCTACATACATGTCTGGTTATTTTTAACCTGTATTGTATTTCCTTGTGCATTATATTTTACTTCTCCAGTTCCCTACTGTGCATTTAGGTTGCTTCTGTCTGTTTTAATGCCATAAGCAACACTGCAAAGAATGTAGTCCTGCCCTTTGAAGGACAGAAATGTTTCTCTGGGGACATGTCCAGGAATTGACTTTGCTGTGATATTTTGTATAGGCTTACTTAGGTTCTGCTTATCAGTCTCAAGAGTGGCTACAATTGCTTACCCTCTTGTGTCTGTATTATCAGTGAATATTATCCAAGTTTCTAATTTTTGCCAACTTGATGGGCATTTCTGTTGCTGTGATAAAATTTCCTGACAAAAATCAACTTAGGAGAGAGTTTACTTTAGCTCGCAGTTCCAAGTCACAGACTGTCAAAGAGAAATCAGGTGACAGGAACTCAAGCCAGCTAGTCCCATCACATCCACAGCCAAGAGCAGAGCAAAGTGCGTGTGCTGCTCGCTTGCTCACTTGCACTCAGCCCAGTGTTTCTGCTTCTACACAGTTCAGAAGCCCCTGCCTAGAGAGTGGTGTCATCCACATCAGTTAACTTCACTAAGACAGTCCCCCACAACATGCCCACAGACCAACCTAATGTAGACAGTGCCCCATCACGACTCTCTTCCCAGGTGATTCCAGGTTGTGCCAAGCTGAGAATTAAAGCTAATCATCACAGGTAGTAATAAACCCAACATGTTTTAATACATACTTACCTGGTAACTGTCAGTCATTCAGCTTTTCTTCTCTGGGATTTGCACATGTGTGTTCTTTTGCTTGTTTATTATTGAGGTCTTTATCTTTTGGTTTGTAGGACTTTTGTTGCATGGTTTAAAAACAAACAGCAAACAACCTTCTCCTAATCAGTTACCTGCTGACTCTATTCTTAATTTTTATTGAAAAGAGCCTTTCATTTTATGTAGTCATGTCTGCCGGTTACCTTCTGTCTTGCTGTACAGCCCTGTCAGGAATTTGCTGTGTAGACCTGGCTACCCAGTGTCTGTAGGCTTTCAGTGTGTATAGATGGGAAAGGAGAGCCTTTCCACAGAAGAAATGTGAGCCAAGACATGAAAGTGTGCTCAGAGAAATAGCACATGGTTCACTTTGACTGGATGGCAAGGTAGGCAGAGAAAGGATATTAGAAATGAAGGCTGAGGCTAGACTTGGAGGAGCTATTGGGAGACAGTTCACAGGTTTTACCTAGGAAAGCGGTATGATCAGAGCTCTTCTTATCAGCTGTAAGTTGTTGGGGTTTTTGTTTGGGGATTTTTTTTTTTTTAGCCTTTTTTTTTTTTTAAGGTGTGTGAGTGTTTCACCTACACGTATGTATATGTACCACATGTGTGCCTTAGAGGCCAGAGAAGATGTAGAATCCTGTTGTTCAAATTTCTAAATGGTCCTATAATTAAAAAAACTCAAGAGCCAGATATCAGGGTGAAAGCTGAAAGATCAGAGAAGCAGAACAGTCAGCCACTAGTTCTTACCTCTATGAAATCCTCAGCCTAAAGAGAGTGAGTTTCTGTTTCCTCACCCCTTATATACCCTTCTCTGCCCTGCCATATTACTTCCTGGGATTAAATGCATGTGTGCTTCCCAAGCAGAGGCATGAGATCGCAAGTTCTGGGATTAAAGGTGTGTGCCACCACTGCCTGGCTCTGTTTCTCTCCTATACTGGATCAATGTAATGTAGCCCAGTGTGGCCTTGAACTCACAGAGATCCAGATGGATCTCTGCCTCCCGAGTGATAGGATTAAAGGTGTGTGCCACCACTGTCTGACCTCTGTGTCTAATCTAGTGGCTGGCTGTGTCCTCAGATCCTCAAGCAAGCTTTATTTGGGTACACAATATATCACCACGAATCCCCCAGAACTGGAGTTGGGGTGGTTGTGAACCACCGTGTAGGGGTTGGGAACTGAACCAAGGTTCTCTGGAAGAATACTAAGTGCTCTTCTTTTCTTTCTAACTATTGGTTGTTATTTGTGTGTGTGTGTGTGTGTGTGTGTGTGTGTGTGTGTGTGTGTGTACACCACATTGGACATTGGGAGGTCAGAGGACAGCTTGGTGAAGTTGGTTCTCTTCACCTTCATGTGGGTAAAGAGGATCAAACTGAGGTCTTCAGGCCTTTGTGGCAAGCACCTTTTCACACAGAGCCACCTCACCAGCCCCGTTTTCTGTTTTTTTTTTTTTTTTGTTTGTTTGTTTGTTTTAAGACAGGGTCTCTCTATGTAGTCCTGGATGTTCTGGAACTCACTATATAGACAGCCTGCCTCTACCTCCTGAGTGCTAGGAGTAAAGGCTGGCTTCTTTCTTTGTAATAAGGGCTTAGATAAACATTTTACATGGCCATAATCTCATTATAAAATTAATAGGGGATAAATTTATAGTTATTTATATTTAGAATTCCCATAAATTTGACTTCCCTTTTGAAATGTGAAAACAGTTTGAAACACTGATTTTTGAAACTCAAATTCCTAATATTTATTTTTACATATTTTTAAGGAAAATCTTATCCATCCACTCATTCATTCAAAAAATATTGAGAACTTTTGATAAACCAGCCTTAGGGATGGACTTCTGAGTATAGACAATAGAGTTCCTTGCAGACTTCCTGTAGCAGGGCTGGATTAGCATGCTGATATGTCAGAGGGAGACTGAGGGCTGCATTAAATAGTGTGTTCAGGAAG
Source organism: Peromyscus eremicus (assembly GCF_949786415.1). Lineage (NCBI taxonomy): Eukaryota > Metazoa > Chordata > Mammalia > Rodentia > Cricetidae > Peromyscus > Peromyscus eremicus. The sequence continues at coordinate 49,464,682 of NC_081419.1, forward strand.
AGCTTTATGAGTGAGAACAGAATAAGCAGAAGGAACCCAACATGCTATAGCTTCGAGTAGGAGCAACCCAGGAGGAGGGAATAGTGAGCACCCAGTCCCTGGTAGATCCAGGCTTAGCCAGGAGGAGGGAATAGTGAGCACCCAGTCCCTGGTAGATCCAGGCTTAGCCAGGTGGTTGCGGTGTCATAAGCCAGAAAGAAGCAGAGTGAAGTGGGTAGAAGCCAGGGGATTTAAAGCCTAGGGTAGGATAGAGAAGCTTTATTTTTAACAAAATCAAAACAAAACAAAAAACCTTTACTAGCCTTTAAGAAAACAAAACAAAAACAAACTTCAATATAACTATGATTAGCTTAGGAAAATGGATGTACATCTTCAAAGTATTTCCCGTTAACAGAGACTTAAAGAATCTAAACATCAAAGGTTTAAAAAAAATCCAGAGTCTAGTATAAGGCAAGAAAGTCCATTCATACTTCAGGTCCTTCTCCAAGAACCAGCATTGTTGTATTACTGCCACTTAGAATGTGATCCAATTTAGCAACCCTTCTTCCTCCCACTAGAGCTTCAAGCTCTGAGATAGCTTCCAGTGTCATATTGACAAACTCCTCAGATCCTAGAAGCACACAACAGTCCCGTTTCCACTCTTCCTCTGTGTGAGTTCTTGATCCTGTGTGCTTGTGCACACGCTCTAGTGGCAGGAGCTGTGAAGAGTCAGTGTCAGCTTGACAACAGGAGCCATGCTGACAGTCTGGGGGCAATGAGGATTCAAGCCAAGACTTCCTTCAATAGAGACTGCACTCATCAGAACTAACTGGCCTTCAGCCGTGGATTTTGTAGCCTCTCTTAGATGGCTTGAGTTTTGAATGTTAACTCCGAGGCAAGTTGATTCAAATAAAAATATTGCTAAGTCAGCTGTTCCTAGCCAGTAACAAGCTGATTTTGTCTCAAGCAGAACTGGAAAAGAAATGATTTTAGCGGAGGCAGCTGTAGCACGGGGTGGCGTCTTGTAGCTGTCCAGCACATTCGTGCCCGGACTGAGCCTCAGCACGTAGAGCTCCCTCACGTGCTGCCTTTTCTGTTTGGTAGAGTCATTTCGTCGTGTTAATTAGGAGGGGTGGCTTACACGCCAGGGAGAACTTAATCAAGTCAGTCCTTGGCTTCCGCCTTTCCATGGGTTCTAGGGAAAGAACTCAGCCTCCAGGCCTGCACAGCACTCCTCCTTACTGGCCAGACTGGCTTTAAAAATCTTTTCTTTATGCCATTGTTTTGGTCTATGTGTAGACGTGAGAGAAAGGGGGAGAATGAAAGGTAAAAAAATATTGTTCATCTTCAAACCATCCGTTTGATGTTTTTGCTACACTAAACTATGAAAAGACTGTAAATAGCTACGCTTTTTCTTTTTAATGAAAATGTATTTCATGAATATGAGTGGTTACTGAAAGATTTTAACTTTTTTAATATCTATTTTTCTTTTATGAGTGTTTTACCTGCTTGTATGTATGTGCACCATGTGCATGCCTGCTGTCTGTAGAGGTCAGAGAGGGTGTCAGCCACCATATTGGTGCTGGGAACTGAACTGGGAATCTTCTGTGGCCTGGTTAGAGTTAGTGTTGCTGTGATGAAACCCCATGACCAAAGCAACTTGGGGAGGAAAGGGTTTATTAAAGCCTTGTGCTCCCACATCACTATTCAACTGAAGGAAGTCAGTCAGGACAGAAACTCAAGCAGGATAAGAACCTGGAGACAAGAGCCGATGCAGAGGTCATGGAGGGGTGCTGCTTACTCTCTTGTTCCCCAAGGCTTGCTCAGCCTGTTTTCTTATAGAGCCCAGGACCACCAGCCCACGGTGGCTCCACCCATAATGGACTGGGCCCTCCTCCATCAATCACTACTTAAGAAAATGCCCTACAGGCCAGCCTGCCTACAGCCTGATTTTGTGGAGACATTTTCTCAATTGAGGCTTCTCTCTCAGATGACTCAGCCTCTGTCAAGTTGACATATAACACTAGCCAGCATGTTTTGTTAGAGCATCAAGTTCTCCTGACTACTGAGCTATCTCTTCATCCCAGTGTCCTCTTGATTAAATACAACCTTACTATTTGACATGAGAATATTAGAATTTTTAGCCGCCTGTAAGAGCAGAAAGTTAGATCTGGCCAAAATAGAGCAGGGCACCAGTAAGCAGGCTTTGAGAAACAAGCTAAGTGTCATTGCCTTCATTTAAATCATTAAAAAATTTAAATAATGTAAAGACATATGAAATTGTGTTTACCAAAAGAGCATAAGCTGATTACACAGAATTAAGAATATCTTTCAATAGCTGCTGTGGCCTGGACTGTGTTTAAGATTTTAGCCTTTCCATTTCCTAGTCACATCACTACATATTTTTCCCTTCTTATTTCTAGACTTTTCCATCTCTTAGCGAATTTAACATAATGAAATCAATAAAGGGCCAAACACATTATGGTGATCTTGTTGCCTTTAAATAGTTAGGCCTAAGTGGGGCAGGGATGAGAGGACAGGAGGATGCCTCAGCATGTAAGATTGTATGACTCTAGCAGGAGACCTGGGCTAGGTTCCAAGCACCCCTTAGGTAGATTACAACTACCTGTAATTCCAGCTCCAGGGGATCTGATGCCCTCTTCTGGCCTCTCAGGACACCTGCATTCATGTGCACATACTGCCACATAAACATACACATAATTAAAAATAAATCTTAAAAAATAATTAGGCAAAATGCGTTTCATAATCCTTAAACATACACTTATAAGCCCAGTGCTCATTTGTAATTTGTCACGAAGAGTACAAAATACGGATAAAGCTGTTTTTGGTTTTTTTGGGGGGTTTTTTTGTTTTGTCTTTTTCAATAATCTACAGTTTCAAACAAACAAACAAACCCAGAGGCTGGAGAGATGGCTCAGCAGTTAAGAACAGTTGTTACTCTTGCAGAGGACCCAGGTTTAGTTCCTGGTACCCACATGGTAGCTCACAATCATTTGTAACTCCTGTTCCAGGAGATGGGACTCCTTCTGACTTCTGAGGACACCAGAAAAACATGATAGTTTTTTTAAAAGTCCAGTTTGTATCATGACCTAGCATACAGATACTTGTTTTCTTTTCTCTATAAAAATTTCTTGAATCGTTATCAAACATATTTAAGGTTTACTGTTCAAAACTCTTTAATACGATTTTTCTTTGTTCTTCCCCTCCTCCTCCCCCCCTCCTCCCCCCCCTCCTCCTCTTCCCCCTCCTCCTCCTCTCCCCCTCCTCCTCCTTCTCCCCTCCTCCTCTCCTCCTCCTCCTCCCCTCCTCCTCTCCTCCTCCCCCTTCCTCCTCTTCCCCCCTCCTCCTCTTCCCCCTCCTTGTCCCCCTTGTCCCCCTTCTCCTCCTCCCCTCCTCCCCCTCCTCCTCCTCCCCCTCCTCCCCCTCCTTGTCCCCCTTCTCCCCGTTCTCCTCCTCCCCTCCTCCCCCTCCTCCTCCCCCTCTTCCTCCTCCTCCTCCCCCTTCTCCTCCCCCTCCTCCCCCCCCTCCTCCTCCATGTCACTAGTGAAATCCCATCATATTTGCTTGTAGATTGTTACTTATTTGACCATTTGGCTGGGTTTGTCTGATATTCTTGAGAGAGGGATCACTCACATTTTTATCCCTGGTGTCAGTGCAGGCTAGACCTTAAATATTGGTTCAGTTTTTAAGATCATGTCTTTCTACTTGGGAAGACCAAACAAAAGACACCCTTTTTAAGACACTGTAGACAAATACATAGCAGAAACTGAAATTTGGATATTTCCTAAAATGAATGTTTTAACTTTTAAGTAACCATATCTAAGGAGCTAAGTTTAAGCACAGCATTGCTGGTTAAGTATTGTTTTATTGTTTTCCCCTCTGAGTTTTCTTGTAAGTTTTGGATTCTTTTTTTAAAGTTTTGGATATTTTAAATCAGATTTTTAGAGAGAATCCTGTCCATGTTGCCAGGTCATTTTTTTTAAGTGTAGCCTAATTTTTAATTATTTTTATTTCATGACAAAGAATGTTGGTTCTTTATGATTTGTTTTGTTTTGTTTTGTTTTTTGAGACAGGGTTTCTTTGTGTAGTCCTGGATGTCCTGGAACTCACTCTGTAGATCAGGCTAGCCTGGAGCTCAGAGATCTGCCTGCCTCTGCCCTCTGAGTGCTGGGATTAAAGACATGTGTCACCACCACACAGCTCTTTATGATATTTTAATACTACAAAATTATTTTTATTAACTTTGTATAAAAAATTAATACTTGGCCAGGTGTGGTGGGCCAGGCCTCTAATCCCAGTACTCAGGAGGCTGAGGTAGACAGATCTCTTTTGAGTTTGAAGCCAGCCTGGTCTACAGAAAAAGTTCCAGGACAACCAGGGCTGTTATACAGAGAAACCTTATCTCAAAAAACAAAACAAAAACAAAGAAAAATTTAATTCTCTAATGCTCTAAATTATACTGAAGAAAATATTCTTAATATTAATATTCATAGCTGGGCGGTGGTGGCACACGCCTTTAATCTCAGCACTTGGGAGGCAGAGGCAGGTGGCTCTCTTGAGTTTGAGGCCAGCCTGGTCTACAGAGGGAGTTTCAGGACAGACAGAGCTACACAGAGAAACCCTGTCTCAAAAAACAAAACAAAACAACAAAAACACATAAACATTCATTATCAGAAGAGAGGTATTATAAATGGAGAAATTAGTATTTCAAAGGTTAATATTTAAAGCAATGTTTCTTAGAAGGACAGAAAAAGCAGAGAGTATAAATGTTAAGCCCTAGGCTGGGAGCATATGTCCATCCACAAGGGGGCATTGATGTGTGAGTAGTGTGTGGATTGATTGATGTGCCAGCCGAGAGACCTCACAACTTTGGGTTGTCCCAGAAGCCTGTACTGTCCATTCACCGTCTCTGCCAACATTCTCAATCTCTGTACTCACCTTCCATGGCTGCCTACCTTTTCTATCCCTTCTTCCTAGCAAAAGTCCTTTTCCCAGAGTTTATTCTACCACACACCCTCCTTCACCTCTGAAGCTTCTGTGAGTAGTTGACCAGAGTTAGTGTTAATTTTAAATCTAAGTGCATTTTTAGGTTTTTATGGTTACAAATATTCTAGATATTTCTTCACTGACCAAACACTGTAATGTTAATTTTATATCCTTGGAAAGCCAAGGTCTTAGGGGGTGAGGAAAAGCCTTCTTGACAAAGCTTTCGTCCTAGAGAATGGAACAGTTACTCCTTTCAGGATTACTACGTGATCAGTGAGGCTGTGGTGTGGTTGTTTCATTTTCAGTTGGCACCTCTCTGGTTCTCAGAGAAAGGAACAAGTGTTCTCTTTGCCATGAACTTCTGTGAAGTTAAATCCATTACCATATTATGTTATGACAATACAAAACCTGTTATTGGCTGTTTTATCAACAGAACTTGAAATACAGGTAATCTCATCAAATCACTGTCTTGATAAGCAAGTCATATTTTAAATACTCAACAAAAGCTACATATTAATGGCTTACGATATTTTCAAAGCTAGTTATATTTACAAGCCATTGTTTAAAATGAATTCCAGAAGTGAGTCTTTTCTAAGACTTGGTATCTAATGGGTTCAGGGGCTTTCTGCATCTTGGATGTATGTTTTCACTATTTCAGTGGTTCGTTGATGTCTGAGAGGACAGTGGCATTGCCTTGTTGCATAGTTACTGTATTCTGTCATTTTCTTCTGAAACTAATTGAGCTACAGTGTGGTGGTCAATTAATGTTCCCATTCCCTTGTTTTCTATTAGCTGCCACCCTTGGGTAATAGTAGTGATTTGCATTTTCCTGACAGTCCCTTCTGAGGTACTTTATTTACTCTGATAAGATGAAGTTAGTCAGCTAGATAATAGCTTAGACTTTGTTATGTGTCCTCTCCGTCACTTGCCTTTAAACTGCCCTGAGCACATGGCTGAGTCACCATGAGAATTTGGTAGTTCTGTCACTCTTGATTTCTTTTTCTGAAACATTCATTTCAGAACTGGGTTAATGTATCTATTTATGTACATGTAATTACTATTTAACCTATTTCTAAAGAATATTGCTGACATTTTTAATGCAGTCTTCACAAAGTGAGTTATTATTGAACTTACTGAATAGAATCATTGATACTTGAAATCACCAGAAAGAGGAAAAGACAATGAAAATGGAAAATATTTCTGATGCTTTCCAACAGAGAAATAGATTAATAATAGCTTCAGTATTTTCCTCAGTCTCTCTAGTATGTATCTGTAAAAAAAAAAAAAAAAAAAAAGTTTCTCAGTTATGAAGTTCTATGTACACTATAAAGAACATAGACTTTCTAGTTTGAAGCTCTTTGGTATGGAAATACAGTGCCTCGCTCTGATTTACTAAACATGTATTTGTGTTTACAGCACAGTAGACAAGCAGCTGTCACACACTGCCATTCCTGTGTGCAGCTGGAGCTTAGAGTAGAGAAGCCTCACAGTGAGGGACAGGAAGACAAGGAGAGGACCGGGAAAAGCGGAAGGGTTTTGACCTCATTACCTGACTTTAGATACATTCCTTTTCAGCTATACTGAATTACACATGCAGCACCTAACACAGTGTCACCCATAAGTCAATCAAGTTCACGTGGTTGCATAATTGTTTCTGTTACATTTAATCATAATGTTAGAAATACTGACTTTGTTTTTGATACTGGTTGAAATACAAGCAAGAATTAACCCCTATTAGCTCAGAAACAAGCATTCTAGCTATGGCTTTTCCCCCGTATAGTACTGATTCTAAAACTAGGAATTTACCTTCTGTTTAGTAGATATTAAGAGAAGTCAGTGCAACATAAAATGTGTTGGTCACTTAATGTTGCACACTGAAAGATTATTTTAAAAAGATACTTGGGATTGGGGACAGTTATGGTAAAAATTTAACCAGAAGATGGCAGTGATGAGCCTCCTATGCTTCCTGCTACGGTAATCAAAAAGTTTACAAGTGTCCTAGCATGAGATGTGCACGTTTAACTGCTGTTACCTGGTGTTGAACATTGGAGAAAAACAGTTGCTATTGCTTTATAAACTATGAAGAATGTATGTTTTCTCTAAGAAGGGATTAAGACTATTTTGGGTGTCTGTATCTTTGTCTGTACGTTCAGTTTTTTCTGAGTACTGGGGTAAGAAGTTACCATACATCTTTCCGTGTGTAATTTGCATGCGTTGCTTTATGTTATGCATCATGTCTAGAAGGCATGCAGTTTTATGTATGGCCTGTTTGCATTTTCCATCCACATTGCTGGAAACTAATGAACATTTTAAAGGAGCCATTCCTTTAGCTGCATTGTTTCTCTAAATTGTCTCTTTTCAATGGAGAGAAATGGACTGATTTTAAATACTAATTTTTTGAGGCACCAGGGATTAAATCCAGGACCTTGCACATGCTCGGCAGGCACTGAGCTATGTCCCCAGCCCTAAAATGGTTTGAAAGAAAAAATTATTAGACAGAGATTAATATTTTAAAACAAATCTTAAAAAACCAGAAAGTCAGTTACTTGAAGCATATTTCAAAGTTTTAATTTTGAGAGGGTAATCACAGTTAACACATAAAATAGGATTGTCTTACAAGAGTGACATTAAAAAAGTGAGAAGGAATGTTCTCCTTTGAAATTAGTGGCCGCCTTTGGTGATGGATGAGAGGAAGATACATCTTTCCATAATCTTGCCTATAAACATAGAAAGCCTGAGTGCATCTTGGCAGAGAAATTGCATGAGTCCTCAGCATGGTTGTTAACTGTCTTTTTTCCTTTCTTCCTACTGTTCATTTTCTTTCACCCATATATTTCTGTTGTTTGATTTCTTATCAGTTTTCCCTTTTTCGTTAATAACTTCATGTTGAATTATCTTTGAAATACCACACGCTCTCATTGTAGTAACAGCAGATCCCTGTCTGTTTCACTGTTTAGTCCCTCCTCCCATGTCTCCGTCCTCCAAATCTGTGAGCACACCAAGCGAAGCTGGAAGCCAAGATTCTGGAGATGGCGCCGTGGGGTCTAGGTATGTAATTCTTCATCAGTATTTTAATGATAGAACAGAGTGCTTTCAGGGCCAAGTGCTGTCAGTGCTTTAGAAGAAGGGGTCTAAATACTTGTGTTGACTTAGTATTTACTTCTTAAAATCTGAACAGCATAGAAATTCTCTTGTAAACTGGGGTAAATTTTTGCAACAGTATTTTAGCTGTCACACGTTAGTAGTAAATAGTTAAGTAGTTTTTATGATAATTTATATTAAAAATAGAAGTGTTCATGAATTTAAATTTGTTCTGCTTAAACAAATATACTGGTTATTGTGTGACTGTTTTGACTACAAATAGTATAGAACATCTTTGTTGTACTTAATTTCCCACTTGCTAGTTGAACATTGAAACAATTCAATTAAGCAGCTCAATTCTGTTCTGTTAAGTAGCTGATTCTGTTAAATAAGATAAAAAATAACCATAACATAAAATGTCAGAGCTGGGTAGTTAAGAGCACTTGCTGATCTTGCAGAGGACTTGGTTTAGTTCCTAGCACCCACATCTACCAACCCACAACCATCTGTAACTATAGTTCCAGGGCGTCCAACCTCTTCTGACCTCTGTGGGCACTGTACACACATGGTACACACACAGACAAGGCACACACACACGTGCACATAATAAAACTGTAAAATAATGCATGAAGTGTCAGTGTTAAAGAATTACTGCCAAGGAAACACTGATTTACTTGCAGTTTTATTGAGCTTATGTCTGCCTCATAAAACTATTTCATGTTTGTTTTAGGACTCTGCATACGTTTAAACTTGTTTTTCAGAAATTCAGTAATATTTCATCTTTTTTCCTAAAGGATGTATTATCGATTGAGGAAAGTATTATCGATTCTTCCTGTGTCCTACTTGTACATGGCAGTTGGCAAGTTTTTATTTACCAACATCCCCTTTATTACAGCTGAAGCAAGAGTAAACACAGCAGGTCAAAATCCACAGTTGATTCAGAATCCTTATTTCGGGCCAAAGTTAAATCTCCTCCTCTGAAAAACATCTTAGCATCCTTCTAAAGGCCAGATTATAGCTCAGCAATGAGGACTTCCCTAGCATGTGTAAAGCCCTGGCTGTCAGTACCCAGTACTACAAGAAAAAAGGTTATTAAAACTTCCCACCTTTTTTCTTTTCCCGTGTGCATGTGTGTGCATGTGTCCCTCTGATTAAAGATAAAAATAGACAATTAACTCTGAGAAAGAAAACAAACAAACAAAAACCTCACAACAAACCCTGCAAAGAAAAGGGGCTGGATGGTCCCCAAAGTCAACAGTATATTCACTTCTAAAATAACAATTAAAGGATACAGAAATGGGCTGGAGAGATGACTCAGCAGTTAAGAGCACATATTGCTCTTGCAGAGGACCTAGATTTGGTTTCCAGCACCCTCACTGTGATACAACCGTCTCTAGCTGCAGTTCCAGAGACTCTGATGCCTTCTTCTGATCTCTGCTGGTATCAGGCACACATGTGCTGCATAGACATACATGCAGGCTAACACTCAGATACATAAAAATAAAATCTAAAATAAAAGGTACAGAAAGCTTGCCAGCTTGAATCTGAGATATGCTTTCCAAAAACAACAAATCTAGCAGTACAATTGTTGCAGGTAAATGATAACTCTCATTTAAGAAAAAAAAAGCTTTCTTTTGACAAGTAATATTACTCTATAAAATATATATTGTGAAGGCAATTTAATCTAAATTAATTTTTAGGGCTACAGCTATTTGGTTTATGCTTCTATGCTTTTTGCTTTTGTTTCTAAGACAGGGTCTCACCATGTAGCCCTGGGTGGCTTGGAATTCACTCTGTGGACCAGGCTGGCCTCGAACTCAGAGACTCACCTGCCTCTGCCTCCTGAGTGCTGGGATAAAAGGTGTGAGCCACCATGCCTGGCATTTCCACACCCTTCTATACAAATATGTCAGTATTCCTCTAAATATCAAATAAGCAACTAGTATTTTCAAGTGAAAGGGTTTTTTTTCTCTTCTACAACCAACATTATAACAGTGAAAATATTTCTCAACCTAAGTTACTATATTTTCTAAATTCCTTAGTATTACATATTATCTTTATTTAAATAATCTATACTTTGAGTTCATTGGTCCTGGTTCCAAATAGGAAGAGAGGGTATGTTAGAGCATTGTCAGTAAGTTTGCTTTGAAAGGGACTGTGTGACACTGGCTTAATTTTTAAAGCTAGTGTGAGTTAAAAAGTGTCATCCTCCATGAATAACCTAGAAACTACTAGAGATGCATTAGGCTATTGTAAACTGGGAGGAAGTACTGGTGAGAAAACTATTTGTGTGGGGAACAAATAGTCGTCACATTGCCAGCTTTGTCTGAATTACTATAGATTACCACATAAGACAGATTCTCTGCTTTCACAGAATGCCAAGCTAGTGATTGTGTCATTAGCTTGAAGATGCTTTTTCAAACTGCTCAAAGGAGATTATGTAGCTTTTGCTTAATGTAAAGTATATTTTATGACTTACTGTAAAATAGGAAAATAAGTAACTTGATAACTTTAAAGATGTTTGTTCTTAATTGAGAAAGAAAACAGTTTTTATGTAAGTTTAGCAGAAAAGAAAAGAACTTTTACATCTTAATTCAGTGTCCTGTGAAAGCACTGACTCACCTGGAAATAACTTTCAAGAGGGCTGTTTGTCCATTTTATACATACAAATAGAAACCTGCATTTTGTTGATTCATCTCCAAGTTCCAGAATTTCTAGATGTTTAAAAAAGTAGTAAAATAATGCATGTCTAAATACACGGCGTTTAAATGGACTACTTGGATCTGAAAGTGAAGTGAAACCAGCTCATACTGAGCAGAATGCTAATGGAGGAGTGAGAACAGATGTCACAGGAAATGCATGAAGATGTGTGAGGTGGGCCTGGACACTCACCTGCATTGTTGGCCAGGGTGGTCTAAGATTAGTCCACACAAAGAACAGGAGAAGATAAGAGTCGACATTAGAATGGAGGATATTGTTGAATAACTCTTTTTAAATGATAAAAATTTCTATTGGTATTGCTGATAATTTACGAGTAAGTATAAAAGGATGAGCTGGTCAGTTTTGCATGTTGGATGTTACATTTTATTGCTTACTTTCTTAATCACTTTTGTTCTAAAATTTAAGTGATGGTTATTCAGTTAGGTAGTCCATGCTTATTCCTTTTTTTTTTTTTTTCTGTTTTTGATCAGTTTACTTCTAAGAATTAGGATTGTACTTTATATGTCTAAAGAACCTTTTAGTATATATAACCACGTATTTTGAATGGTGTATTTTTTAGTACTGGCTATATTCTGAAATGAAGTTTTGCTCAATTTTAGACTAATATGACATTCTCAACAAGGAGGTCTATGTTATTGGTCAGCTAGAGCCCCTTTATAATGTAGAGGCTGTTGACAGAACATTCTTTGGAGACCATCTCATCAAACTGCTTTTGATTTAACAAAGCCTAAGTTTGTTACTGTTCGTTGCTCAATACAAAGTAGGTCTTCACTGGACCCTCTTTTCTTTGTTGCATACATACAACCCTGTTTAAAATCCCATGATCTCTCCTCTTAAGAGGAAGGATTCCTCTTATTTCATTTGTGTTTTTTTATTGATAAATTATGCAGGCAAGCTGAGAAATCATTTGTTGTATTAAAAATTATAGAACTAAAACTAGGTGTGTCTTCTATAACTTGTATAAATGAGAAGTAACTATCCCACAAAATGCTAGTACTAAATGTAGAGCTGTACTTAGCCTTTGTATGGAGCTGTGAACATTGTAAGTGTTGCTAACATACAAGAATGCCGATGTGAGAAAGTACCTTTTGTTCTGATAAAGAGAGATTTATCTTAGTGGAGAAGGTTAGATATACGATATTTACTTACCCAGGCAGTGATAAAACAGCATTGACTTTGTTAGGATTGAGATCTCCCAAAGTTAGGGGAGTCCTTTGGGAAGGGAAAAATCTCTTTTTTCCTAGAGGCAGAAATCTTTAGTGCTTTTCTAAAGCAGTGACATGTAAGCCCAAGGCAGTGCTTAACCCATGAATTACAGCAAGGTCACACTTTGGAAACGTTAGCTGTTTGGTATCCCAGTGGAATAGTCTTGCTTTTCTTACCAAAAGGCTTATGTGTTGACTCATTTCCTTTACCAATATGGCAATTTCCTGCACACATTTAAAGCTTTGGGCAAGATTAGAATGTTAACTATTTTCACTAATCTTTTTTTCATTAGGAATCTTAGAACTCCTTTTAACTCTTGGATAGCCTGTTTTGTTTACCATCCATAAATAATGTGTATTTGGTTTGTGTGCTTTAGCTGTTTGTATACCTTTTTGTGCAGTACTAATTTCCCACATTCTGAAGATACATAGAATTATTCTGGATTATGTACCTGCATCCTTAACCACCTTGATGCTTACTGTGTACACTAGAGCACTGGAGTGATACCTAGTGTGAGGGCTTTGGTTTGGTCTCACTAACCAGCACACGTAGTTCTTAGTTGTGAATAGTATTTTCGCATTAGCCGTTTATAGACTGCATTTGCCTGACTAATTTCTGACCTTTTTCACTAATGCTTCATGGCTGTCCTACACCGTTTAGGACGCTGCACTGGGATACAGACCCATCCGTTCTTCAGCTCCACTCAGAGTCCGATTTGGGGTATTGCATAGATTTGTTACCTTCTCTCTTTAATAGTTCGTTTGCTTCTTTGTGAAACTGTCCTGATTTTACTCTGCTTAAGTTTCTAATAGTATATCTAGTTAAGACAAGAGTTATATTTTACTGTGACTTCTCATTTATCCTTTTAATTGAATAATTAATCATTTTAATTAAATCTTTTCTGAGTTACTTGATATGAAAATTAATTTTTCTATAATAAAATTAATCAGTGAGTAGTCTAAAGTCCTGAAAGGAACAAGCTACGTTAGTCTCTATACTCTGGCCCCGGATTTCTGTGTATTAACTTACTGTGTCACTGACTCATTCATTCATTCTAGGCTCCAATACAAAAAATAAAAACAAAACAAAAAACTTGCTGTGGCCATTGTACCTGACTAAGATAGCTCTTTTCCCTTGGTAATCTGCAGCTTCTGAAATATGCAACCATATACTTGAGCATTGCATCTGAAGCAAGAATAAATATAGGAAACGTCTGTGGGCTTCTGCCAGCAGACCTCTCTCTGGCTACACTAGTCTTCTCCCTCTCCCTTCCTATTGGTTCCTTATTTTCAGTAAATGTAGCTTTTGGAGAAGTGAGGTGTTGCCCTTGTCCTTCTATAAAGTCTTAGAATTTTAAAAAAATGTTTTCTTTTGCTATTGGGTTTATTATGCTTTCATGTTAGTAATTTGTTCCTAACACTGTTAGCCTACCCTCCTTTTCTTTCTAGGTAAGCGAGTGGTTTATTCTTTAGTGGTTTGCATCTTAAAAGAAGTATGAAGTTCTAATTTCAAACTTTACTCTTAGACTACTCTAGATTGCTTCAAGTACCCTTAAATTTTGCCATTTAATTATTTGAAGATACTCCCCCACCCCCTTATAACTAAGCTATTCCTAAAGTAGAAAACACAGTAAAAATGTTTTATGGCTCACGTGTAGTACCATAGAGCAAAAATTTTTGTTTTGTTTTTTAAATTTTCTTCTTTTGAGATAGTGTCTCATGTAATCCAGGCTGGCCTCAAACTACTGAATCTTATACTCCCATCTCCCAAGTACTGGGATTACAAATGTGTGTCACCATGCCTGGCTCACAAATTAATTTTTTCAATGTGTTAATTTTATTCCATTTTTTGTAAAGAATCTAATATAGTGGTTAAATAAAATAGAAAAATATTTATATTGTTGTTCGAATCTTAGGTGACCTTTTAATAAAAAAACCCAGAGCCAGATATCAGGGTGAAAGCTGAAAGATCAGAGAAGCAGAGGAGCCAGCCACTAGTTCTTACCTCTACAAAATCCTCAGCCTAAACAGAATAAGTTCTTGTTTCTTCACGCCTTATATACCTTTCTCTGCCCAGACATCACGTCCTGGGATTAAAGGCTCGTGTGCTTCCCAGTACTGGGATTAAAGGTGTGTGCCACCACTGCCTGACTCTGTTTCCAGTGTGTTCTTGAACTCACAGAAATCCAGACAGATCTCTGCCTCCAAGTGATAGGATTAAGGGTGTGTGCTACCACACCTGACCTCTATGTCTATAATCTACTGGCTGGCTCTGTCCTCTGATCTTCCAGCAAGTTGATTAGGGTACACAGTATATCACCACATTATATGTATTAACAGTGACATATATTGAAAAAGATATGTTTATGAAATATGAGACATTTATTCCAGATACTAGGGAAGTTGCAACAATGTTTATATTGGATATCTTTTCAAGAGAATTTCATGATTAAGAACTTTTAACGGTTGGAAAGCATACTTTAGTTTATAATTTAAATACCTAATAACCAAGTGAAAGTTCCCAGAATAGCTAAAAAGAGGTATTTTTTTCTTTCTTTCAACCTTCCTGCTATTTCCTGCATTTCACTCAGTCAGAAGTGACTTCTGTAGTTTGATTATATTCAAGAAACCTGTTACATTAGGCTTAGAATATTTCAATCTTAGTTTGTCCACCATGAATCACAGACAATATTGACTATGTAGAGATTGAAAAAATTAAATAATTTATTTTAAAATCCACACTGATGTGATTCTAGTGTCAATCAAATGTAAGAAGTAGAAAAATGGCTGTCAAGATGGCTGGGCCATGCCAGCCTGGCCACCTAAATTCAATCCCTGGGACCTACAGAAAGGTGATGGAGAGAGGTGACTCTCAGAGTTGTCCTCTGACCCCCCCCCACACACACACACACGTGCACACACACATGCATGTACAGACACTTAAAACACTTGTTTAAAGAGAGAAAGTTTCAACAGAAACCTAATTTTCAGTCTTAAAGTCAAAACCCAGCAATGGTGTGGAACTAACAAGGGCTGGGTGAGGCATTTGACTCTTGAAGAAAGTCTGGAATCCTAATTGTTAGTTCTTACAACCTACCTACCATCTTTAGCAGTCCATTCTGAAACTCCTATCCTCTCAAACTATCACTACTTACACACTTACCCTAAGAAATGACACTACTTGCCTTTTGAAAATGGAACATAAGTGCCCTGAGCGAATCAGAAATATCTTTGGTCTGTACCAACCACCTTCTAATCCTTTTGCTAAAATAAAGCCAATTCATTGTTCACCTCACATTTCTCTAGGAAAGCAAGGTTTTAAATTTCAATGCTACATACACAGGAATCAATTCTTAATTTTTGAAAATAGCAAGCTTGATGTAGTTAAAATTTATCATTCGTTGTGTTTAAAAGCATTTATATTCACTCATTTAGACGAGGACCTATTAAACTTGGAATGGCCAAAATTACTCAAGTTGACTTCCCCCCTCGAGAAATCGTCACTTATACAAAGGAGACTCAGACACCAGTTACAGCTCAACCCAAAGAAGGTGAGTATCTGACCTTAATATGACTGTCCTTAAGACTCTGTGGGAAGTGAGTAGATTTGGGTTTTGTTTTGTTTTTTTGTTTTTTTTCTTTATCTTTTTTGGCTTTGTTTTGTTTTTCGAGTCAGGGTTTCTCTGTATAACCCTGGCTGTCCTGGAACTTACTTTGTAGACCAGGCTGGCCTCGAACTCACAGAGATCCGCCTCCCCTGCCTCCCAAGTGCTGGGACAAAAGGCGTGCGCCACCACTGCTGAGCCTCTTTATCTTTTATGTTTGGCATTTAGCGGGTGAGGGAGTGTAGTATGTGTACATATGTATGCACATGGAGGCCAGAGGAGGCTGGGGGTCCTGCTCTATCTCTGCCTCATTGCCTGGACACAGTTCTGCCTCGCTGAACCGGAAACTAGACTACACACACACACACACACACACACACACACACACACACACACAGTCCTGCGCGCGCGCGCGCGCACACACACACACACACACACACACACATACACGGTCCTGCCTGACTTTTGTTTTGTAATGTGGATCCTGGGGATTTGAACTTAGGTCTTCCTGCTTGCTTGCCACAGCAAGAACTCTTACCCACTGAGCCATCTTCCTAGGCTTCCTTTTGACATTTTCTTAGAGACCCATTATAAAACTAATAATGCTTCAGTTTCTGTATTTATATATCTTTTTTTAAAATCACATTGTAAGCTGGGCAGTGGTGGCGCCTTTAATCCCAGCACTTGGGAGGGAAGCAGAGGCAGTCGGATCCCAATGAGATCAAGGCCAGCCTGATCTACAAAGCAAGTTCTAGGACAGCCAGGACTGTTACATCGAGAAACCCTGTCTCAAAAAACAGACAAACAAACAAACAAATCACATTGTAATGAACTCACAGATTAAAAACATCACACAGCTAAATTAATGCAGCCACTCACACATTTGCTCATTTATTGGTTTATTTAAGAATTTTAGAGGCTGGAGAGACGGCTCAGCAGCTGAGAGGACTGGCTGCTCTTCCACAGGACCCGGGTTCAATTCCCAGCACCCACACAGCAGCTCACAGCTGTCTGTAACCCCAGTTCCAGGGTATCCGACACCCTCACACAGACATGCATGCAGACAAAACACAAATGCATATAAAATAACAATAAATCATTAAAAAGTTTTTTCTTTAAAGAATTTTAAAGCTTTTACTTCCTGGCTTTTTTTTTATTATTTTAAACTTAAATTCAGTCTTCATTTTGTCACTGATGTGTACTTCTTTGAGAAGTAGAAGAGACGGATTTGAAACTAAAAGAGAAAAGTTAACCACATTGTACCAACTAGAATGGCCTTCCTTTGATGTAGGCTAACCAGGAGAAGGAAGTTTCGACCCCTACCTGGTGGCTGACACCAAAGAATTTATCTTTGGGGCTCCCAGCCATGAAGACCAGATTCCTTACATTGTTACCTGACAGTATCTAGTCCTGCACCCCCCTTCTTGGCTAAAACCCTTTATTTCCACAGGACCGCCAAGAAAGACTATCTTGGCCCTCAAAGAGGAAAATGAAAAGCCACACACTGTACCCTGTGGGAGACCAATCAGAATTGAGACGAACAAGTACTTGATGCTCTAAGACATAAAGGAGAGCTTGTATCACTTGTGTGTAGGTTGCCAGTTTCCTTGCGGCAACGCCAGTACCAATCCCTGTTTGACAAGACTTCTGTTACTCCCCCCATTTTGGAATTCTGCAAGGCCAGAGGCCTTGAACATTATTATATTTGAACTTTGCCACCTTTTCCATGAGCGTAGGAACTATTTCTTCCGGCTATGATCCCTGTGTGTAGCATGTAGTGGGCTCACTGCACACCTAAAGGAGTGTTATTCAGTGTTACCTACCTCAGAGAACAAGTTTTACCTGGGATACTTAATTTTCTCGCTTTCATGATGGAAGCAACTGCTGAGAAATATGTTGTTTTCAAGTGTTAGTTAATTGTTGATGAAATTTGGATGAAAAGTATGATTAGTCCAGTATTTGTTGAGTATATCCTAATCACTGTGTGTTCTTAGGCCCAGAAGTGAAACCATTATAGGGTCTCCTGGGTAGCCTTTTTTTTTTTTCTTTTTGGTTTTTTTGAGACAAGGTTTCTCTGTGTAGTTTTGGTGCCTGTCCTGGATCTCACTCTGTAGACCAGGCTGGCCTCGAACTCATAGAGATCCAACTGGCTCTGCCTCCCAAGTGCTGGGATTAAAGATGTGTGCCACCACCGCCCGGCCTGGATAGCCTTCTTAAATAGAGACATAAGCATGTGCCTACTTTGTGTTTTGTGTAGTCCTCTGAATTCAGGACTAAATTGACTCTGTCAGCATCTCTTAAGTATACTATTAAAGCTATTTGTTTATAATAGTTCTCAAAATGATTAAATTTTAAGAATTTTTAAATTCTATTTAAATCAGTGGCAGAAAAATTTAACTGCCAGTGCTCACTACATACCAGGCATTGTATTTCTAATCCTCTCACCAAAACTTTGAAAGTTGGGGTCTAGAGAGATAGCTCAGTGGTTAAGAGCACTTTCTCTCCAAAGGACCCCAGTTACCCATTTCATCATTTACAACATCTTGGAACTCCTCCTCTAGGATATCTGATGCCCTCTTCTGGCTTCTGTGGGCACACACACACACACACACATTCGTGGCCGCTTGCACAAACATGCAACAACAACCCCAAATGTTAATTAAGCCTTGATTCTTTTTTTTCTTATATGTCTGAGTGCTCTATCTGTATGTACACCTTTATGCCAGAAGAGGGCATCAGACTCCACTACAGATGGTTGTGAGCCACTGTGTGGGTGCTGGGAATTGAACTCAGGACCTCAGAAAGAGCAGCCAGTGCTTTTAACTGCTGAGCCATCTCTCCAGTCCAAACTTTGATTCTTATTTGCACACAAAGAAGCTAAAAAAAAAAAAAAAAGGTGATTATCAAGGCTTACCAGCTAGTAACTACTATTCTAAACCATGTCTAACCAATTCTAAGATATACATTCTCTCATGTTGCCTGCCACAAAACAGCAAACTTTGTGTTTTTATGATAGTAACTTATAAGTAGTTTTAAGTTTTATTACAGTCCAATACAAATTTTTTAAAATAATGCCATCTCTTTTCTCACTATATCATGTCCTTTTTAAAATACTGACTGCAAGTGCCAAGTTGATTTATTGGTTTAGAGCTGCCGTTTAGCGACACTTCATTCAAAAGGGAGTGTGGGTCATAGCGTACTGCTTTGTCTGCGTCAGAGCAGTATCATTTTAGTGGTGACCTCCAGACAGTGAGTAAGCCCCGAAGCCTTTTCTTTTACTAGAGCAGAGTAAACGGATCTTTTCTTCCCTAACGGAAATAGAAGGGCAAGATGGGTGAATGGAGCCCATTTCAGAGGGTTCATCTGGTTCACCATCCTTTAAAGTCCTCCTGTGGGGACTAGCTTTAGAGGTTCACTTCATAAAGTCCATGTTTGTTTATTCGCAGTCCAGCAAGTGTCCTTGAGTGTGGTGAGTGCTGCCATCTGTATATGAAGGCACTGGGTCTCCTTCTCCTTGGCTTTGTGCTTCAGTTAGAGCTTGGAGTATCCAAGTGGAGAAGAGTGAGAAGCCTGTCCTCATGCCGTGAGGCCATTCATAGCCTTTGCAACCACTTACAAAAATTAGATAATTCCATTTTTATGCCATTACAATTAATTTCATGACATTGAATTTCATTTCCATGTTGTCGAAGTTCTAGAGGCAAGAAGAAAAAACATTAAATAAGATTTTTCTAATGAAAACACTTGGTGCTTAACCACATCCATTGCTTTAATTCGGTGCTCCTCAAACTCAGCCCAGATGGTGACCATTTAACAGTTACCTAAGGGACTCGAGTGCTGTTTTGTGGTAGCATGTTTGTCTCATGTTCATGAAACACTGGGTGCAAGCCTTAGCACTGCAATTTATTTTTTAATTGTAATTGTCTGAGAAAAAAAGTTTGCCATGAAAAAAAAATGTTTACTCCCACAACTGGAGCGTAACCGTAAATCCAGAGGGCAGTATGTTCAGTACAGGAGTAATGTGTGGGAAAACTGGTCTTTAGTCTTACCACCTTCCTTTATTTAAGTGGCTAAAGCTGTCCTTTTCAAAGGCAGTTTCATTCCACTTTGTTTTTCTCTATTCCAGCCAATTTCTTACTGTCAAGTCTGCTCTGTGCGTTAGTGGTACTGTTTCTGAATCTGGGTGCTTTCGCTGTCTTAAAGCACCTACTGTGAATGAAATTGACTAAGACCATGTGGCCTCAGTCAATTCCCTTCTCTGCAGGCACGCAGCTTCCAGAACGGAAGAGTGGTGCCCACAGGCACACTCTTACTTACTTTCTACCTTTTCCTTTTAAAAGTTTAACTCTTGAAAATAGCATTTTTTTTTCTTATCCACCTCTTCAGTGTGGATTTTTGTTGTTGTATTTTTGTTTTTTAATTACAAAAGTATAAAGACATCCAAAAAGGCCCTTTAACCTACCTAGCTAGTTTCCATCTTTGGAAGCTGAGGTCCTGGAAAGTCAGTTGATGAACCAAGTCTGCAGTGAGGGAGGCCCTGGGGTTATTAAGCAGAGCAGCCTGCTGCTTGGTTTCTGTGAGAAGCCATCTCCTTCCTCCATTCTGCTGCGTACATGGAGGGATTTCTGACCTATTGCTTCATGGTTTAATGAAACAGATATTAGTGTTGATTAGCATTTACAGTGTATAGACGATGGTTATATGTAAACAACCTGTAATCTTTTGTTGTATAATCTTATTATCTAGAATCCACACTTCCCACTTTGTAGACCAAATTTGTGGGCTTTCTAGTTAATAATTTAGTATTAGCCTTACCTAAAATGGAGTTTTAAAAAGTTCCAAAGTAAATTATGTGTTTAATGAATTAGCTTTAACCTTTAATATGTGAGAATATAAATAGAACTGAACATTATGTCATTTGTTCTTAATTTTGAACCGAAGAATTTAAATCTGAATAAAACTGGCCCAGAAAAAAAGTAACGTTTAATGAGATCACAGATAATTGAATTACTACTAATAATAATTCAGCCAAAATAAAATCCAAATTTTCTATTTAAAAAAGGTTTGTTGAGAGAGCTGGAGAGATCTGGTTAAGAGCACTGGTTGCTCCTCTGAGACCTGAGTTGGATTTCTAGCACTTCAGCGATCGTGTGAGCACAACTGTCTAACTCCAGTCCCAGTGGGATCCAGTACTGCACATAGGTGCTGCACAGACATCCGTGCAGGCAAGACAATCATACACATAAACTAAAAAGTTTATTTCCTCCCAACATTATATCTGAATTCAAAATACCTGTGATTAAATTGTCAGCACTGTTTCCCTTTTTGAAGTCCAAATTATTAAGCAAATAGAAGTGATCCTATTCAGGATGCAAAAAAAAAAAAAAAAAAAAAAAAAGCAAGAGAGAAAGGAATGAATTTGTTTTATTTTATTATTATTATTATTATTATTATTATTATTATTATTATTTTCAGAGACAAGGTTTCTCTGTGTAACCCTGGCCGTCCTGGAACTCTGTAGACGAGGCTGGCCTCACACTCAGATCCACCTGCCTCTGCCTCCTGAGTGCTGGCATTACAGGTGTGGGCCACTACCGCCCAGCAAAAAGGAAGGAATCTTATCAATACAATGATACAACTTTGTTTCATTGAAGGTCATTTTAATTATTCATTTGATTTGAAGGTATAAGAAGATAGCTGTATGGGGGGTGGGCAAGATGGCTCAGTGGGTAAAGATACTTGCTGCCAACCCTAATGACCAGCTTTGATCCCCAGGACCCACATGGTAGACTTAACTCCCACACGTGGGCCCAGGCATGTACCTGCCCACATACATACACATATTAAATAGAAGTAAATAGATACATTTTAAGGTTATTTGGAAAATGTTAAGGGAAACTTATTCCTGTCTGGTCTGGATTTTCAAATTAATGATTGCACTGCTGATAGATGTCTACAGGATTATTCGTTAGTTGAATCTTTGTAAGTTGAATCATTTTTATGAGCATCAAGTTCCCTGATTAAAGTTAGGAATTCATCATAAGATATTAAATCATCTTAAAAGGGTATATTATCAATATATAAAACTAACAATGAACTGGTTGCCAACAATTACATTTCATGAACAGCAATGCACTAGTGATGGGATTCATTAACTTTAATATCGAAAACAATAAGTGGTGGATTTATAAGTTGCAGTGTTTACTATGGATATTCTAAGATCTTGCATATTACTATATAAATATGGCTATTGTAGAATTATTCAAAAGTGTACTTTATGGTTTCTTAAACATATCTTAAGTATGAATGGCATGTAAATGAGAGACCCTGTTCAGAAGCCGTCTTCCTTTAGGTTAACAGAAGCCACCCATTTCACAGATGATTTAACTGATTAACCCACTGCTTTGCTGATTATTCTAGCAACCAGAAGTTCACTCCTTGGTGTTGTCTCTAGGTGCAGCTTAATTTACAGAACAGTTTTCTTTTTGTCTTACCAAAATGCATGACAATTTTGGTGTTAACTCAAAGTAAAAATCAGTGGTTCATGAAACCTAGTTTCAGCATGCCTTGACAGGAGATGTGTCATTTTGAAAGTAACTGTATCTCTCTGCACTCTACTGCTCAGCCTGTAGCCTCAGCTTCTCTGTCAGGGAAAGCCTGGAGTTAACCACTTAGCATGCAGTCATGAATATTCATCAGCAAACTGATGTGCATGGCAGTCTTCCTGTTCACTTACAGTCTTCCAGTTTTAAGTATGTTATAGCTTACCACATAACAGGGAGTGTCTGAGACAATCTTTACAACTGTGGTATTGGATCTGGGGCCATATTAGTGGTCCTATGATAGCTATGGTTGTAGAAGTTCTTAGTAAGAAGGGCATCTTGGCTCCAGAGGAGCATTCACATATATATGTGATTATTTAAGATATACTTTATAACAAAAATAGTTCACTTTATAGTTTTTTTTTTAAAGCAGCCTGTTATTTGCTTTTATATTCCTGGAAAATTAGTTTAGTGACCTTTCTGAAGCTTGATTTAAGTACTAATTATAGTTTTTAAGTCCATATTTGATCATTGTAGAAAAGGATGTATGTTCATTGATTCTAAAATAAAATTCCAGAAGGTGTGTTTGCTACTAACCATCCAGCTACAGAATGGCTTAGCAACAGACCAGCAGCTAATGTACTTCATCTGCATTTATATTTCAGAAGGAAAGAGTGTCTGTAAACAAGAGCCTTTCTGTTAAATATGCAGATTAGTAGGTCACTTAGCACTAGAAAATACTGACTCTATGCATATGACAGGACTTTGACACCTGTCTTTGGAAATGGTACTTAGAAGTGGTATAATACAACAGAGTAGAGAGAAGAGAAGATGTGGGCAGGAGCTGCAGTTTATAATTCACAGTGCTTGAGAGTGACTTGTCCAGGGTGACTCCAAGTCTACGTCCTTAATTGAGAATTTACATACAGTGAGCCTGCTAGTTAACAGAACTGATTAGGAAAACTGATAATATTAGCAAAACCTGAGCTACATTCTTTTCTCACACTAAATGTAAAAAAGAAACCCACAGCGCTGTAAGAACAGTACTCATACTAAAGTTTTCATGGAAATAGGATCTCCTGTTATTCTAGAAGTCAGAAGTAAATGTAATTAAATGATTTCATTTCAGTATCCCTGTAGATTATTTTATGGCAGAGTCACATCCTAATGTTAGAACAGTACAGGATGGAGTCACCATCAGACACACTGTTTTCAGATTAATAATCCTTTGTGTATGAGAATTCATCTAAGAAGGAGTAGTGTCTTTATGTTTCTCTATGTGATTATTTTGCCCAAAAAAAGCTTTCATTTTTTAAGTAGCACAAAAGCTATAATTGGCATGCTTTGTAAGGAAGTGTCAGTGTGCAGGAGAGTGGCGATCACTAAGAATTCTCGTACGTGTTCTTTCCCCTTTGCGCCACCGCCTCCCCAGCAGGGTCACTGAGATCACTAGCTTTTCTTGAAATGGCCATTTTCACTGGCAGGTGCATTATACCCTGTATTTTCAGATTGTTTTTCCATTCTGAATGTTTGGCAGGTTGATTGCTCTGGCTGCATTGACGGAGAAAGGGCTGACAAATGCGGTTGGGCTGCCTGAAAAGACAGTGATTACTGTTTTCCTTTGTGGCTGATTGAGGCCCTTGAAAGGAAAAATTTTAACCTTCACCATTTGGTTCAAAAGTATGAGCATATATTGAAATCACTCGTGCCATTTATCCCAGTTCTGTAAACTTGTCAGACGTAAAAATCGCTCAATTTCAAGTAATGTACGATTGGCATACGTCATTATCATTCTGATTAAGTTGGAGCTTGTATCATTGTGTGCGTTATACGGTGTCATTTAAAGCTTTCTGTGCACAGGTACAGTTGTATTTTTATTGCTTATACTATAGAATTGGAAAGATTTCCTTCGCTCTCTAAATCTAACACTGTGTGTGGTTTGGCAGCTGGTGTGGCCTACAGGCTGCATTTTGTTTGCAGGGTAAAGACTTGTCTGTAGCCTCCTGGAGGGTGGGTAATTGCACAGGCTCACCATTGGGAGAGACACGGGATTGGAAGCAGTCAAGCGGAAGAATGTTATGCCATCCCCTTGCCACCTTGCAGCAGAAAGACACAATCCCAGCAGTGCCATCTGGTTGCTGCTATCTAGTCAGCTGGCGTGACTGCTGGGACCGTGACTTGGCAGCTGGTTCCCATCCTTGACCGTTCTTTTGTGTAGGTTGTATGTGTATGTGGTTTAGATCATTCTGTACATGGGTCAGGGAAATGACTATAACAGACAAGGAAAGTCCCTTTATTGAATAGGCTTTCATTACTTGAGACGCACTCTGTTGCAGATGCCTGCTGCCATTCCCTAATAGACAGCTAAGATGTGCTTAGGCA
Organism: Peromyscus eremicus; assembly: GCF_949786415.1. Taxonomy (NCBI): domain Eukaryota; kingdom Metazoa; phylum Chordata; class Mammalia; order Rodentia; family Cricetidae; genus Peromyscus; species Peromyscus eremicus. The sequence goes on from NC_081419.1 coordinate 49,489,204, forward strand.
ATAAAAATACACGTTTTTCTTCATGAAATCTGCCTTGGTTTATAGCTAAAAGAGATGGTAGACAGGGTTATATGCACCATAATATTTTTTAAATAAACTATTTTAAGCTGTATGCTGATTTGAGGATTTATGAGGTTTGATAATTTTTAAAAGTCATAAGCATATATTTCTGAATATTTTATTAAAATTAAAGAAAACTGTTTTAAGTGCTATTGCCACATCATACAGTGATAGATAATGAGACTTGCATTTAAAATGACAGAATAGAAAATGTGATCTCAAAGCTATTATCTTTAAAATCTGCCTCTCAAATAGCAACCTGAGAGTTAATGTAAGCATCTTTATGTCCTAGGAAGACCCATCAGACACTGATGGTTTCAGATCACAAGTAAGCAGCCAGCTCTGTGGGCTGTTCAGACATTTGATTTTCTTCATTCTGCAGCATTAATGTGTCAGCATGCTCTACAGAACTATGTAGGAGTCACACGTTGTTCTGTCTAGAATAGTAAACCTGGTAAGCTTTTAAAGACTTCCATGAGGACTGCATCCTACTGACATACCTTACTCGTGGTTTACATAGTTACAGAACCTAGGATAACTCTTGACCCCCGTATCTAAAACGCAAGAGTTTCCATTCCATTCGTTAAGTTGGTGCTGGTAAAGTTCCTGTTGTCTGCACGCAGTCTTTACAGTGGGATGTTTTCACCCTGAGGGGTTGAGGGGGTTGTGATGCTCTGAGACACTGCTTCTGCAGTAAGCTAGTCTTTGTTTATTGTTCCATCCTTGTTCAGATGAGGAGGAGGAAGATGACGTCACAACTCCTAAACCTCCTGTTGAACCCGAAGAAGAGAAAACCTTGACAAAAGATGAAGAGAGCGATAGCAAAGGTATCCTAACATATTTCAGGTGTTTTTCTCTGCTGATTCCTCTTAAAACGTGTGTTGTTATTTAGGAACTAAAGTAGAATAAAATGTCCGAAATCAAAGAGGTGACTCTCATTTTAAACGAATGTGTGCTATTTCTTGATCCAAACTGTAATAGTGAGTTGACAGGATTTGATTGGCCTGAATCATACTTTTTAAAAAATATTTTTCCAGCTCCCCCTCATGAACTAACTGAAGAAGAAAAGCAACAAATTTTACACTCAGAAGAATTTTTAAGTTTCTTTGACCATTCTACAAGAATTGTGGAAAGAGCCCTTTCTGAGCAGATTAACATCTTCTTTGACTACAGTGGGAGAGATTTGGAAGACAAAGAAGGGTAATGTTTAATTCCCAAGGTCATAGCTTCCGCAGCCTTGAAGTGTGACACAAGCTATAACACTGTCTTTGGGGGGTTGATCTTTTTCTACAGAGAGATTCAAGCAGGTGCTAAGCTATCACTAAATCGACAATTTTTTGATGAACGTTGGTCAAAGCATCGAGTTGTTAGCTGTTTGGATTGGTCATCCCAGGTAAAGTATAGCACAACTTCACTTTTTAATTCTAATTAACATATAATTTTGATATAGGATTTTTGTAATTAAGTCAGTATGTATCATTTAAAATAAATAATAATGGGTGATGATTCTAATGTTGCCATTACCACTTTGACTTGTGTATACTGGAAGGAAGAATTGGAACTACTTTTAGATTTGAAATTCAGGACTTTATGCCCAAATCCAGTTTTGCTAATTTAATTACCCACTGAACACTTTAGATAAAATTTAAACATTTTAATGAACTACTTTAACATTTAAACATTTTAAATAATCAACTGTGCTAATTTAAACTCGGACTAACATCTTGGTGAGCATAATTATAAGGATCATTTTCAGAGCAGTCTGATGGATAGTTAAGAACATAATAGTTCTTATTATTCGACTTTTTTCTATTTGATTCTCGTGAATAGTATCCAGAGTTACTTGTGGCTTCCTATAATAACAATGAAGAGGCTCCTCATGAGCCTGATGGTGTGGCCCTTGTGTGGAATATGAAGTACAAAAAGACTACCCCAGAGTATGTGTTCCACTGCCAGGTAAGATGGCCTTTCAACCGTCTTCCCATGCTTAGGGATCCACTCGTGAATGTAGACAAGTGCCTTTTTTTCTTTTCTTGTCAACATGATGATGTCATTGGATTGGCATTTACTAAACCACTCCATATTTGCAAACAGATGTCAGACAGAAAGCTGAACACTCTCAGTTCAATATGATCTGCGTTTTATAGCTTTCCTAACATCTAACGTGAAACCACACCTAAGGGCCTTTGCAGTTGTGACTTTCTGTTATTGTGATTGACTATATAAAAGGAGTCTTTTGGAAGATGTCTTTCCCACAGGGAGTTTCTCAGGGACTTATTACTGAATATATAATCTGACATCGGCCCACTGAATCACTTAGACATGGCCTGAGGAGTTGCAACTAAATAGTTTAAAGTAAAAACATATGGTTGAAGTAGGAAGCAGATGTAGATTTTTTTTAAAGTGGATTTAGCAAAAGGTTAGAATTTGTGCCTCTTTCTGATTGTATATGTTAAAATCTTAATAGTGTCATAATCCAAAACAAACACTCTTAATCAAAACTGCTATATTCTTTACTGTCATATTATAGTCAGAAGTCAGTCACAGGCCAGCTTTCCTTTAAAAACTGTAATTGATTGAAGCAACTTTTGTTTGATAACTGTGTAAACATATAAATATCACATTTGACTTTTGAACACAATATAATTTTTTATTTCTTACAAAATTAAAATGAAATTAGAAGTTTTTAAAACTTCTAATACCTTAAGTGGTAGAAAGGGAAATATTTCAGATAGTAGATTTGTTTTTCTAATTTATCAGACTTTTCCCACTTAAATCTTTTTGTTTGGTTTGTTTTTTTGAGACAGGGTGTCTCTGTATAGCTCTAGCTTTCCTAGAACTCTGTAGAGCAGGTTGGCCTTGAACTCAGAGATCTGCCTGCCTCTGCCTCACAAGTGCTGGGACTAAAGGAGTGCGCCACCATGCCTGGCTGCCACTTAAATCTTAAATACAAAAATTCTACTTCTTTGCAGTCAGCTGTAATGTCTGCTACATTTGCAAAATTTCATCCGAATCTTGTCGTTGGTGGTACATACTCAGGCCAAATTGTGCTTTGGGATAACCGTAGCAATAAAAGAACTCCCGTGCAGAGAACCCCACTGTCAGCCGCTGCACACACAGTAAGTAACGAGTTATCTCATTAGACTTCTGTGCGCCCTCACTACTGACCGTAGAGTAGTATCTGGCTGCGGGGGTTCCGAGCATGCTTGGGGCGGGGGGTGCATATATCAGGAAGTATCTCTCTTCTAAGACAACCTTTGTGAATTATCAGAATAGCAACAGACTTCACGTTAAAGTGACCCCAGGGCTGAGGCTGGAACTGAGTGGTGGAGTGCTGTCCCAGCAGTGCTCAAGGTCCTGGGGTCAGCTCTCAGTAGAACAAAACGAAAGTTGTCAGCATACAAAACTGTTTGATATGAAATGGAATACCCGCAATTAGACTAATTGTTTCTGGACTGTTTGTTTGTTTGTTGTTAAATAACCTCTGAAAACCCTGTTTCATGTTTTTAGCACCCTGTCTACTGTGTGAATGTTGTTGGAACACAAAATGCTCATAACCTGATCAGCATCTCTACTGATGGGAAAATTTGCTCCTGGAGTTTGGACATGCTTTCCCACCCACAGGTGGGTTCAACTTAGGAATGTAGGATTTTGAAGTAAATGTTAGTTTTTAATTGTATATATACCCCAGTTTCGTTTATATCATTTTATCATTATAGATATTCTTATATTACACAGACTATAAATCTGAATATGTGTTGATAGCTTGAATATAACTTGCCAAACCTTTTTCATTTAACTGAGGTAGGTTTATATTAATACTATGTTAAAACAATAACTTACCAACCAGTTAAAAGTAGAAGCTTTTGCCGGGCGGTGGTGGCACACGCCTTTAATCCCAGCACTTGGGAGGCAGAGGCAGGTGGATCTCTGTGAGTTCGAGGCCAGCATGGTCTACAGAGTGAGTTCCAGGAAAGGCACCAAGACTACACAGAGAAACCCTGTCTCGAAAAACCAAAAATAAATAAATAAATAAATAAATAAAAATAAAAAAAAGTGGAAGCTTTTTTATGAAGAATTGAATTAAAGCTTTACAAAATAGTTTTCTCATTTTTTTTTCTGTGTAGGATAGCATGGAGTTGGTTCACAAACAGTCCAAAGCAGTAGCTGTAACATCTATGTCCTTCCCTGTTGGAGACGTCAACAACTTTGTTGTAGGCAGTGAAGAAGGGTCCGTATATACAGCATGCCGCCACGGCAGGTAAACCTAGTAGGGATTAGCCGTTATTTAAAATGCTTCTTGGATCATCTCAGTGAAACAACTGCTCCTTATTTAAGTAGAATCCTACTCTAGACTTGTGACACCTTAAATTCAGGCACCTAAAACATATGTTAATTTTTTCTTAACAGAAGTAGTTTGGATTCATGTGTTTTGGATTGTGTGGGATGTGGTATATTGTAGGGTTTTGTGTGTGCTTGTGCTCACAGAAGTTACTAGTAGGAGGCATGTTCAGCAATTAGAAATGTAGTAGACTTGTTCCACAATTGGCCTTCAGGTTTGTAAATGTGGCTGTCACCTGTTTTCTGTTTGGGTTTATTTGAACTTTGAGCTTTAGTGCAAGCCTACTGATAATGGTAGAGTAATGTCACTACATATGTTAAACCGACTAGGATTTGTTTTGAAATTGTCTAGCTGTCCTTTAGAAACATTGAGCATCTGGACCTCATTTCCAGTACAAATCACCTTCACTTCAAAGCCTTTGATTGAGATTAGTCCAGATTGTCTCTTACACAGCATCTTTGTTCTTACTCTACCACCATGGAGACTGGCCTTCTGAGTCCTCCTGTCAACAGCATGGTGTTTATGGCTCCAAAAGTCCCCACTACTTGAGTAGTGTTATCAAATCTGAATGCAATAACAATTGGCATAAGTTATTCTAATGAACTATGAACATAGAATTGTGTTTGAAATTAAGTCAAGTTCTGGTGTATGAACCCGTAGTAAGATACACTGACTGAGTGTGATGGTGCACACATTTAATCTCAACACTCTGAGGCAAAGGAAGGTGGAGCTCTGAAGCTGAAGCTAGCCTAGCCTATATAATAAGTTCCAGAGCAGCTCAGGCTACATAGTGAGGCCTTGTCCTAAAAAAATAAATAAACAAAAACATTCAGAAAATATGTGGTGTATTTATAAGAGAGGTATCTAACATTTTCACTTTTATGAAATAGCAAAGCTGGAATCAGTGAGATGTTTGAGGGACATCAGGGACCCATCACTGGAATCCACTGTCATGCGGCTGTTGGAGCAGTAGACTTCTCACATCTGTTTGTCACTTCATCATTTGACTGGACAGTAAAACTTTGGACAACTAAGGTATCTGAAATACAGCTTTCTGTGCATTCAGTCAGTTTCCTGACACAAGGTGGTGCTCTAATACTGCAGAGAAAGACACAGGTCTTAGACCTTAGATGATGTCTTAGAATTGTTTCCCAAGACATAAAACATGGTAAGAAGTTATACTGTGTGCAAGTATGCTGATATTGGGGTGCCAACAAATAAAGTGACCCCACAAAAATGGAAGATTAGTCTTTCCACCCCTTTAGGCTTTTCGAGCTCAGACCTGTTTACTCTGAATTGAGTTGGAGAGAAGCCCCTGAGTGTCTCCTATACTCCTTGACAGAATTTCATCCAGCCCCACACAAAAGCCATTCATTTGCTCTGTGGAGAGCTAGGAGCCTCAATTCAGCACTGCAGTGGCTTACGGGGCTGATGGGAAATAGAGAAAAGACAGAGACTATTTGCCGTAAGTCCTGTACAATAAGGCTACACGGTAAACTGGAATCATTAGAAAGCATTGGGAAGGCACATGTGTGTTTTCTTACTCCGGTTAACTAATGTTGTTTATTGGGGCTTAGTAAACCATTACTTGAAATACTTTTCACTTAATGATGAAAGGGCTTCCTAGTCCTCTGGTAGTTTCAGTGAGTGTGGCCCGGCCTGGCCAGTGAAAGTCTCACAGACAGAGCTTAGGGAGCATGACCTCCTGATAGATAGACTGTCATTTTGCTTTGCCTTATTTTATAATTAAACTTAACTTGCTTGCTTTCTAGTTTTCTGCAGGATAACAGTGTTGCTAGTAAAACTGCACGTGTATCCTAGTCTATGGAAGCTACATTTTAAGCTTTCTTTTTCCTGTCCATCTACTTGATCTTAATGTTGACTTTTTGAATCCTTCACCATGGAACGAAGTTTCGAGACATGCTGTCATTCTTGGAGATCTCTGAGAAAATCTAGTGTTCTTAAGAGGTGCCTTTCACTGTAGTGAGCTCCTATGTATGCACTTACCAAGCCTGGCCTAGTGTCCAGAGTGCACTTGCTGTTCGCTCTTGTCCTGTCTCAGTGCCTTCTTTCAGTCTAACATGAAATGATTTAAAACAACCTTGCAAAGCTTGCCTTAAATTGAGCATTTTCAGCTTTGACATTAACAGATAAAAATAGCACTTACCTGAAGTCTAATGAAGGAAACATCTAGAAAAGTGCTTGACACAGTGTCCATTCTAATGGGGGTCAGAGCCTAAATGTATGTAATTAGTCATCTCTTTCATTCTTGGATCATAGACTGGCAAAAAACCTAGAAAAAGAAGTTCTCATAGCCAGAAACAAAGAAGTGCATGATCTACAACTCTGTCTATGTGGGAAAATACATAGTCTGCTACTAAAACAAAGCAAGATACAGAATTGCAAAGATAAAACCTATTATTTCCATAAAGGTTTCAAATATCCGTATAAGTTGCAAGATTTCCGGCTGTGCTTTCTTGTGGGCCGGCCTGTAGGAAGGAGTCCAGAGAAGCGTCTGTCTGGCCATGCTCGGCAGCGTCTTTCCTTTTTTGGCTATTGAAGTAATCTTCATTTGGGGACTGACTGATTGAGTGGTTCATTTTGAAATGTCAGATTTTCAGATTTTCAGCTTTCTTTCTGCTTGAAATTTGAACGTTCATTAACAGGATTTGAAAATGAAGAGCTCGTCTTGCCTATTTGAGAACGCACTTCCCTGTGATCGCAGACTAACAGGCATTTGCTTTTGTGGTTCTACACAGATCTTCATTAATAGTTGATATTTTTGTTTCTGTATTTTACTGTGTGTTCAACATAGATGTTGCTTTTATTTATTTAAGTGTGTGTGTGTGTGTGTGTGTGTGCGCGCGCGCGCGCATATGTATTGTGTATGTGTGTGAATGCAGGTTGCCACCATGCACAAGTACATGTCAGAGGACAGCTTCAAGAATTGGTTCTCTCCTGCCACGTTGCAGGATAAGGATGGAACTCAGATCATTAGACCTGCCCTCAGGCACCTCTGTCCGCTCAGCCATCTCCCCTGTCCCAGAAGAGATTTGGCTGAGAACAATAGGCAGACATATCTCTTTTCCTTGCTAATTAGGTTTAGTTTTACTGTTTCTTTCATTCACTCTCAAATATGATAGATACTCTTCCCTGCCTCTAACACCCTTCCTAGTGGCCAAAGGGTGGGCCAGCATAGAATAGTGTATTTTATATCATGTATGAGCAAGAACCCCCTAAAATGTTATCAGAAGAATTGCCTTGGCCTAGGTTGTTGTTACACAGTTTAATGATAGTATACTTGTCTACTGTGCATGAGGTCCTAGGTTCAATCCCCAGCTCTGGAAGAAAAGAAAAGAGTAAGAATTCTTACCTTTTAGTCTACCCTTTCTGCACACAGTTCTGTTCTCTGAAGGATTAAACAGAAACAGTCTGCTAGGTAGATTTATGTATATGGCCAGCCTGTGCACACAGAGTCAGCGGATTCAGACTTGAACTTACGCTTCCTAATTTAGTTGTTGCTACCTTTCAAATGATTTGATTGAGGCCCTACCTGTGCTGGAAAAATAAGTATGTTCATGAATAATGAATTCTAATGAATGGTAGACAGTGTCTTAAAACCACTTTAAAAACATTATTCCATTTCCATTTTAAGGGTTTTTTTGTTTTGTTTTGTTTTTGGAGACAGAGTTTCTCTGTGTAACAGCTCTGGCTGTCCTGGAACTCACTCTGTAGCCCAGGCTGGCCTCAAACTCACAGAGATCTGCCTGCCTCTGCCTCCCGAGTGCTGGGATTAAAGGCATGCACCACCACTGCCTGGCCCATTTTAAGCTTTCATTGTTAAAATTTTTAAATTAATTTATTTATTTTATGTGTGTGGGTGTTTTGCCTCTGTGTATGTCTATGGACCACAAACATGCATGCCCAGTGCCTGCAGAGACCAGAAGAGGGCATCAGGTCCCCTGGAACTAGTTACAGATGGTTTTGAGCCACCATGTGAGTGCTGGCAATTAAACCCAGGCCCTCTGCAAGAGGAGCCAATACCTGAAACCTCAGAGCCATCTCTCCAGGCCCCAATTTTAAGCATTGTGGCGGGGGAGGGAAAGCGGGGTGGAGACAGGGTTTCTCTGTAACAGCCCTGGCTCTCCTGGAACTCGATTTGTAGACCAGGCTGGTCTCGAACTCACAGAGATCTGCCTGCGTGTGCACCACCACACCCAGCTCACCATTTTAAGCTTTTAAAATCAGTTGCTCACATGTATGCACTTAACAGACTTCACAAGTCTTGCTTCTCCACCTGTCCTCTTCAAGTGCTCTCCTGCCCTAGGAACTGAACCCTGTAAACTGGAAGAAAGAGTCATTGGATGCTGTGTGTCTCTGTGTCCATTAAGATCTGGCTCTGCCCCAGTATCAAAACAAGATTCCTCCTCTTTCTCTTTTTATGTAAGTCCTGTAAAAGTAGCGTGCAGAACTTCAGTCTGGCACTTCCTCAAATGCACTTTAAAGTGGTCTTCGGTGTACAAGTCTCCAGTCTTAGTTTGGCTAGGAAATTTAAAACCTAGCCCCAGAGTTCTGGCTCATTGGATTGTTTGAATATTTTTTGACTTAAACTATTTGCGGTGTAGAGAACACACACAAGTAGGTGATCATGATCATCCACATATTGGTGAACTTGTTGTTGTTTATTTTTGAGACAGGTCTCTTTACTTAGCCCTGGCTGACCTGGAACTCCTAAGACAGGCCAAGTTAGCCTCAAACTCACAGAGATTTGCCTCTCCGTCCCTCCTAAGTGCTGGAATTGAAGGCATGAGCCACCATGCCCAGCTCTTTCATATTGGTGAACTTAAACCAAGATGTTGCTTCTAAAATATCTAGAAGACACTATTAAAATCTCAAAACACTGAATTTGGAAGTCCACAATAGAAGTGCATTAGTGGGTCTGAAAAACAGCAGGGAGAGTGGATGAGCAATGGCAGTTTTTTGGGGGGTAACCTGGAAGATAGTGATTTCAGGTCTAACCTGGTAATTAGATGAACGTTCAAGCACATCTTAATATACCTGTCATAGGTTAGTCTTAAAAGAAGTATTTACAGGAGACAATATCTTAATGTATACATCATATATTGTAGTTTCAGAACCATATTTACTATGGAATGTCAGAGTTAGGGTGTTAATAGGCCGTACCTAAAAAGAGTTTTTAGATTTTTGTAATCTATTTGCTACTTGAACTTTTCACAGCCATTGTTTCAAAGCCCATCTTTAATCTGACAGCATGCTCACTTAACTCTCAGCAATACTAGCATTAAAGAGGGTTAAAAGAGCCTGCCAATGCTCAGAAAAGGAAATGTTCATGTAGTAGACAAGTTAAAATGAAAATATGCCTTGAAATTGAGGGCAGGTCTGAGGGAAGGCTGACTGATGGTCTAACCCAGTCCCACCTGGTGGCACTTACCTCAGTAACTTGCTGCAGGCCAGTGTCTAGCCTCCTTTGCATATTTAGAAAATCAATTTTGTCAGCTACTGGAATTGATTAGACAAGGGAATGCTGAATGTAACTAACAGGCTTCTAAGACCCTGGCACATTGGAGAATGTCAATTTATTAATTTACAGTCAGAAACTTAACTGCCAGAAGGCCCAGATACTCCTGCTGGCCTGACCAGCTCATTGTTTCCCTGTAGACTACCCACATGGGAAGCCAAATTATAATCAGAAGATTGCTTGGTGAGCAAGGACTTAGAACAAAAGAAGTTCTGTCATTTGAATATTCAGTGGCATCAAGCTAAGATAGCTTGATTCATTCATCTTCAAGTAAAGATAGCCTTGCCATGGGGTAGTTGATTCTCATAGTCTGTTGTCTGAGACTCCTCTCTTCTGGCTGAGATTGAAATGGTGCTATCTTCATATGCCCCGTAAGACTTTGTCTTTCATTGTTTTTAATAGATACACTCTGCAAAGGTTATCTTTAGTCAGGTAATATGGGAAGTTATTTTTGACCTTGGGATGGTGTGTGCGTGTGTATGTGTATGTGTGTGTGTGTGTGTGTGTGTGTGTGTGTGTGCTTGTGGGTATGTGCTCATGAGCATTGGGTCAGAAGCATTGAATTCCCTGGAGCAGGAGTGACAGGCAGTTTGCTGGACATGGCTGTTGTCCTCTGCAAGAACAGTATGTGCTCTTAACCTCTGAGACATCTCTCCAGCCATTGAATGATTTCTTTTCAAAGGAAATTTGTTTATTTCTCTCATCATCTAAATTGAGGTCATAGTTATTTCCAGTTCACTGTTAATCCTGATGTATTGACTATAGAGACTATTGTTACTAATCTAGAACTTCCCAATTACCCCAGCTTTGGGGGTGGGAGGGAATATGTGTATTAGGTTCTTATTGCTGCTGTAGCAGCTTAGCACACAGCAGCTCAGAATAACAGAAATGTGTTGTCACTGTTTAGGAGGTGTGGGTGGGCTGCTTACCCATAGAGATCTGGAAATGTGTTCCGTACTTGTCTCCTAGCATCTGGGGACTGCCAGGAATCCTTGGGGCTCTTTGGCCTGCAGCTGTACCCCTCCAGTCTCCGTCTTTGTCATCATCACATGGCCTTCTGAACTGCTGGCTTCATTATGTCTCTGTGGCCACATTTCCTCTGAAGAACACAGTCATAGTAGATGTGGGGCCCACCCAGTGCAGTGTAACCTACTTAACTTAGGTACTTTTAGGAGCACTAGATAGACAGGAATTTTAGGGCAACACCATTCAACCTGGCGTATACCTTGAGCTTAGGAAAAACTATATGGCCTGTCCCTTGACCATGCCGTGTTTATTGTCACAGCAGAACCAAATGATTATTCTGTTTATTCAGATGTCGTCTGTTTTGGGTTTTGTTTTGTTTTGTTTCATAGAAGCCCTTTGTCTTGATTTCTTCTTGGCAAATACGCTTTTGCAGGTCGTTTGTGAGTACGTCTAGAGAGCTATTATGCCTTGTATGGCTCAGAGTTTCTCATTCTTGGTCATGTACTGGAGCAGCTTTTTAGATTTTAAAGTGCTCCCTGACACCCAGACATGTGAGATCAGACCCCGAAAGACCCACACTGTCCTTAAGACGCTCTAAGTGGTCACAGCATACTATCAATGTGAAGCCTCTGTTGTATAAGGAAGGAAGCAGGCTTAGAAAGAATGAGGGACTCTGCTCAAAGCCTTGCAGCTGGTTGCTGGCTGGATTTAAACAACAGGCTGGGTCCACCCCCTCCAGTTCTCCCTGCGCTCTTCAAAGGAAAGGAAGATACCACTTTAAAAAGATAGCTAAACAATTCCACTTGGGATTTTAATTTACAATATTATATATTAAATGACTGTACTATGAAGCATTATTTGATGTTAAATATGTGCATTTTCTCTGTGGGGTAAAACTCTGGCTTATCCTCAGATAAATGTTTGTTGTTTGTTTGTTTTTAATTAAACTAGAAAAGTGTTTTAAAATAGTCACATTTTAAATTGAAGGACATTTTGCTTTTTTTTTCCACATAATTTTTTAAATTGTGGTCTTTTCAGCTGGGTGGTAATGGCACACGCATTTAATCCTAGCACTGGTAGGCAGAGGGAGGTAGATTCTGAGTTCGAGGCCAGCCTGATAAACAGAGGAGTGAGTCCAGGACAGCCAGAACTACACAGAGAAACCCTGTCTTGAAAAAAACAAACAAACAAAAAATTTTTTAAAAATGAAATAAAATTGTGATATTTTACTCAAGCTATATAGCAATTCACTGAGTAAATTAAATATTTGATCTGACCATTTCCTGAGACAATTAGCAATCTTTTTTTTTTTTTTTTTTTTTTTTTTTTTTTTTTTTTTTTTTTGGTTTTTCGAGACAAGGTTTCTCTGTGTAGCTTTGCACCTTTCCTGGAACTCACTCGGTAGCCCAGGCTGGCCTCGAACTCACAAAGATCCACCTGGCTCTGCCTCCCGAGTGCTGGGATTAAAGGCGTGCGCCACCACTGCCCGGCGCAATCTTTTTATTATAAATGTTTTAATCTAATTTGTGTATTGCTTTCTAATAGTTTGTAGATTGTAAAAAGAGTGTGTACTCATTCTGGCTTGCGAAACACTGAGTTTCATGTTGCTGAATATAGTTACAGATCATTCTTTTTTTAAACAGTTCTGTTGAGCATATACTTAGCATGGAATGGCTTGGTCAGAGGACATGCATGTGTATTCAGCTTCAATAGATAGTACCTGGATAGCAATTCCATGTGAGTCTACCAGTTCCTCATCCACCAGTAGCAGTGTGTATAGGTCCAATTGCTTGCGTCCTTGTCCCCACTTAAGAGTTTTCTGATGTTTTTCCTTTTAATCCTCCAGTGTGTAAAGTGACATTCTGGGTGTTTTCATTTGCATCATTGTGATTAAGCACCCTTCCACGAGGTTATTGTCCATGTTGTGAAATGTTCATCCTGTTGCCCTTGTTTGCAGTACTGTGTTGAACTCAGAGACTGGTGCGTGCCAGACAGTTGTTCTAACAATGAGCTATGTCCAGCTCATAGACCATCATATTTTTTGTTTCCTCCAGTGCTGAGATTGAATCTAGCTAGGCAATTGCTCTGCCACTAGGGTACTCCCCCAGCCCCACCCCAGCCCCCAGCACACACATTTTTATTGAATGTATGAATATGATTGGTTTTTGAAACAGGGTTTCTCTGTGTAGCCTTAGCTGTCCTGGAACTCACTCTATAGACTTTAGACCAGGCTGGCCTCGAACTCGCAGAGATCCACTTGCCTCTGCCTCCTGATGCTGGGATTAAAGGTGTGTGCCACTACTGCCTGGCATGAGTATGATTGTTAGCAGCTTTGTTTTAAGTTTTTGATGGTAAACCTTAAAATTGCCTGGAAATGGAATATTTGAAGTGTACTATCACCTCAGTAGTCAAAGGCTTTAGAATCTTTGGTGTGCCAGAAATACTGTACCTCTGGGGTGGCTTTACAAAATTTAGCTGATTGTATGCACATTCCAGGCTAGGCAAGCTGTATCCTTACTCTCTTAACAGTGGCTTTAAAGGCGGGGAGGTAATCTTCTGTGTTTGGCTTATTTTTTTTTATTAATTTTTTGTTCATTGAAGGAGGCAGGGTGTATTTTTTTGGATTTTTTTGTTTGTTTGTTTTTTGTTTAGTTAAAAACAAATATTTTGGGCTAGTACAATAATCTCATGCTGTTGACATATCTTAAAATTTTAAACTCACAGTTTAAAACTTTTTATTGAGCTGCCAAGATGGCTAAACAGATGCTTTCCACCAAGCTTGACAACCTGAGTTCAGGCCCCGAGACCCACGTAGTAGATAGAGAACTGCCTCCCACAGGTTGACTTCCGGCCTCCACACTCACACTCACGAGGTCTGTCAGTTTGAAGAGCACATCCGGCCCGCCCGCCCGACAGCAGCATGAGGCCGTGCTTCCATCCTCAGTACCTGTGGTGGCTGTTATTCATGGGAAGATGCTGAACTCACTCCCCTGGTTCCTGCCCTTCCCAGGCTGCTCACAGTGCTACCGAGTGAGCGTCTGTGCCACAGCTGTCAGGCCCATCTTCCCACAGATGCTAGGATGGTCAGGCTCCCCCGCTTACAGCTGGGGTCTGTTTCCCTTTCGCTGGAGCCTCTGAGGCTTTGCTTTTGCTGTCCTTGTAGCTTTATCTGCTTCTGTAGGGAGATTTCCAGGTGCTTCAAGAAGTAAAGGGCCCACCCACCACTGTCGTCTTCCAGCAGCCGCTCACTGACAAGTGTTTTGAAGCATATTCTGTTCCTTTTTCAAAAACAGGAAGACCACTACAAGCTAAAAAGGAACTGCAAGCTAATACTTGGTTCTTAGTTTATAATGCCAGGTGATTCTGTAGTGGAACAGCCTCCAGGAACATTTGTGGGCTGGGTTGGTATGAAACTGTGTACCTATAGACTGTCGTGTCTCAGGGATAAGTAGTTAAGGATTTCTGTGTGTAGCGTATGCTGACTGTGCTAAGAATTAGCTTTTCCTTTTCAGAATAACAAGCCTTTGTACTCGTTTGAAGATAATTCAGACTATGTTTATGATGTTATGTGGTCACCCACCCACCCAGCCCTGTTTGCCTGTGTGGATGGCATGGGGAGACTGGATCTGTGGAATCTCAACAATGACACAGAGGTGAGCAGGAAAATAACAGAAAATCGGAGATTTATTGAATAATTTGTGAAACTTCTTTTATCCCAAGGAATGTAAAAGTGCTCTGTGATTGTAGCTTCATCACAAAGAAACCAAATAAGCTTTGTGCCCTCCGTGACAAAAGCATGCTGTGCAGAGCTGAGGGGGAAATAGCATGGCTGGGAACACTGGGCATTCTTTACCTTCGGAAAGCAGTGGCGGTGTGTGTCCGCTGTCCAGAAGTCTATGGGGCTCGGAATATGCTTTCATTCTTAGGCTAGAAAAAGAGAGCTCCAGATTGTCAAAGTATTCCAAATTACCTGTTAGCCTTGAAAGCGTTGTGTATCATCCCTAAATGCTAGTCTTAGCCTGACTCTTTTGAAAGAAAGGAAGTACAATTTGATGACCTTTTTCCATGAAGGATTAAGATCAGTGTACCATTCATTAGCTATACAGTGACTATGGAGCTGGGCATGATGGCACATGTTTATAAACCAGACTTGAGAGGCAGAGGCAAGAGTGTCACGAGTTAGAGGCTTCATATGTGCCAAGACCCTGTCTCAGAAATCCAAGGCTGAAGCCCAGGAGTGGTGGCAGACGCCCCTAATCCCAGCACTCGGGAGAGAGAGGCAGGCGGAGCTCTGTGAGTTCAAGGCCAGCCTGGTCTACAGAGAGAGTTCCAGGACAGCCAGGGTTACACAGAGAAACTCCATCTCAGGAGAAAAAAAAAATCCAAGATCTGGGCATGTAAGTCAGAGGTAGAACATTTGCTTAGCATGTGTAAGACCCTGGGTTTAATTTCCCAGCACCATAAATAGTAATAATAATGTAGAAACCATCATATTTCTTATTTGCTATACCAAATTTAGCAATGCAGTTTAACTGTGTCTGAGTTGTCCTTAGCCAGTTGATAGAGGCTTAAAATGTTCTTAGGTCCCTCTATTAGTCACAGGTCACTGGTTAGCAGAAGCTACCAGTTGTCAGTAGTGGCTGTAGAGGATTGCCCTCTTATTTCTTCTGGGTCCTGGTGGCATCTTTCCAGATCTCTGGAAGTTAAGCACTTAGTTATATAAAGATGAGGAAAGGAGAATTATGTTGGAAATGCAGGAATTTTAATACTGTTATCTACTGGTTCTGTGCTTTGGGGGGAACATTCAAATACTGCTAGGAAAAAAGTATACGCTACATAATTAAATTTTGATGTTCTAGAATGGTACCAGTTTGTTTGTTAGCAAGCTCACTACGTAACTCTGGAACTCACTATGTAGACTAGGCTGGTTTCGAACTCACAGAAGTCTACCTGCTTCTACCCCCAATACCCACCCCTGGTATTATGCTATCATGCCCTGCCCAAGTTTACTTTCTTAGTTTAGATTTTGCTACCAAAGGTTTATGGCTATAATTAAATGAGGATCTTTCCCTTAGTAGTATGGTTATAATATCCCTGGGCTAATCTCTTGGGAAAGACTGATGTGAGCATAAGGACTACTTTGGTGATATTTCAAAACTTTGAAGTTTCCTTATGCTTTTTGGTCTACATCAGTGCATGTTAGTTACTCCAGGTGTGGCTGAGATGCAGTCCGACTCCAGAGCCTGATGCCCCTGTTGGTGCTCTCTCCTGCCTTCCTGGGGAGCAGGGCTTGGGAAAGCTTATTCCAGGAGCTGCTGTCCATCAGATCATCCGGTTCTAGCTGGGGAGGAAGGTCCAAGCTGCAGAAGTCATTCCTGTCCTCTAAGACTGAACTGTGATCTCTTTAGGAGGGCGCTGGAAATACTTTCTTTTAAATATTTTTAAATGGGTTTTAGTCTCATGTTTTTAAACAGCTTGACTACTTAAAGAAGTTAAACACAAAACCCCTTTACTGAAGAGATATGTGCAGCCATGTAAGAATTTCTTAGATAAGTTCTTGTTATTTTCCCAACTCTTCTTCAAGGGTTGAAGGTAATGTTATTATAATAAATCTCTGAACAGAGGGAAAGTGGGAAAATTCTTTTGTTGTTGCTGTGTGTTTTGGAATTTTGGAGGTTTGGTTTTGGTTTTTCAAGACAGGTATTCTCTTTGTAGCCCAGGCTGTCCTACAGCTAGCTCTCTGTAGCCCAGGCTGGCCTTGAACTCAGAGATCCACCTGCCTCTGCCGTCTGAGTGCTGGGATTATCTTTTATCTATTATCATCTGCTTTTTAAAAACACAGATTGGAGAAGAATTACTGTTTTATGTGTTTAGAAACTTTGATGAAACTTTTAACCGTGCTGTATTTTAAATGACTCAGGTACCAACTGCCAGCATTTCTGTAGAGGGAAACCCTGCTCTCAACCATGTGAGATGGACCCACTCTGGAAGAGAGATTGCCGTGGGTGATTCTGAAGGACAGATTGTCATATATGATGTGGGAGAGGTATGGGCCTGCAATTTTGACATACATGCTTAGTGGCACTGTGAGGTACTGTGGTAGCTAAGTTTTGCCGTGTGCCTCCTGAATTGTATAAACTGCATGCTTGTGTACTTTCACCACAGAAGCAGCTTCTGAGGCCGTGTTTCTTTTTAACTGAGCATCCTGTACCCATATGCAACAGATGTGAGGGTAATTTCAGATTCCTACATTGCTAGGAATTCTTTAGGCAGAAAAGGAAATGTAGGATTACAAGTGGACTTGGAGTTTTCTAGAATTGATGTTGAGATATAATTTTATTTTTTTTGTATAGTTTTGTTTGAACCAGATAGTAGAAATCAAAGATACCATCTTTTGATAGGGTTTTTTCCAAAGTATTTAATGTGTATATATATATGCATGAGTATATGTATGTGCACTGTGTATAGGCAAGAGCCTATAGGGGGTCAGAAAAGGGCATTGGATCCCCTGGAACTGGAGTTATGGATGGTTGTGAATCACCTTGTGGGGGTTGGGGACCAAACCCGGGTCCTCTGGAAGAGCAGCCATGCTGCTCTTAGCATTGGGCCACCTCTCCAGCCCTTTGTGTAGTTCTTTAGCAACTGTGAGAAAAGCGAAGGGTGCAAAGGCCTGAGATGGAGTTCAGCAGGGTGAGTCGAGCTCTCTTGTCTCTCTGCTTGACTAGACACAGCACCCAGGGACACAGTGCGCAGGGCTCAGTTCTGCCTTTTTGGTTCTGACCAGAGCGTTCTGGACCTTTTCTTCATCATTACTCTCCATCTTGTCCTGATACTTTGTGGCTACAGCAGTCAGATCTTGGGGACAAGAGATGGGATCATTTAGAGCAGCCAGTGGACCAAGTGCACAGATGGACAATGTACACAGGTTGGACAGTGTGCACAGGTAGTTGCTAGCTGCAGAACCCTATTGAAAAGTTGTGGTTAGTCAAGCTCAACAGTGATTTTTAAGTTAATTCTAACTAACTTAACGTAAGTTGTCGTCACACTTGGCTAGTGACTACCCTATTAGCTGTTGTAGATTGAGAAGCCAGTTTGTCCACTGGCCACACTGGATGATTTGTGCCCTGTTGTGGCAGTGATAAGAGCAGCTATAGGGAAGTTTGGGTTGCCTCTGTGAGGCAAAAGCACCATTCACTTTATTTTCTTCTTTGCTCTTGATTCCACACTATGCTAAGTAGCAATATAACTTCTCACAAAGGAGTTAGAGAATCAAGACAGAGAGAGTACTTTATATTCCAAACAAACCCTGTGTTCAGGAAGCTGACTCGAGAGGATCACGAATTGGAGGCACTCTGGGCTACACAGAGAGGTCCTCTCTCAGAAAAGAAAACAATAAAATAACTTTCCTACTAGTAATGGCGCAAGAAATAGACTAAAAAAATCTGAAGGAATTCTTCTCCATCAGCAAGATCCCTTGAGGTGCCAGGAAGTCTGTTGACCAAGCATCCTTGTTGCCACCCTTGCACTGTGGTGGGGACAGCAAATTCATGTCTGAGCTGTCGTGACATGCTTCACAAACACTCTTTGTTTTGAAATGTCATAAATCATTGTTATAGTCTCTGTAAGTATGGAAAGGCCCTTTAGGTCAGTTATTAATTTTTAATGGAAAAATTATTTGAAAACAGAGCAATAGTAGATAAGATGATCTTTTATTTTGTTGCCAAGCAAACATTGTCTTTCTTTTAACAGCAGATCGCTGTTCCCCGCAATGATGAATGGGCGAGATTTGGCCGGACACTTGCGGAGATCAATGCAAACCGAGCTGACGCCGAGGAGGAGGCCGCTACCCGAATCCCTGCCTAGCCCTCAAAGTGGGCTGTCGCCTTAGCGAATGGGCAAAGATGATGAAGTAATTCCTAAACTATTTGCATGCTTCTGATTAAATGCATATTAAAAGGAGATTCCATGGATAAACTGGGTTTAATGCAGGAAGCAAAGCTTATAATGCCCCTTTTATATTCTATTCATTTTGTTTTGGATTGGTGTCATTTTTAATACCGCTGACAACTTTATAGAATGCAGCCTTTTCTGAATTCTAACACATAGGTGTGTATTGTTAATTATTCTTTTGGATTCTTTTCAACTTGTAATACTATATATAATTATTTCTAAAGCACAGACTAAAGTTCTGCATATTTCTAAATACCCACAATTCCTTATTCTGCAATACAGTACATACATAATTCTTGTCGATTACGTTCTCACTGCCTTCACTGTGTAGGAACATTGTTCTTAGTCCCAGCATGCATTCGCCTACCTGTTTTAAGTTTCATTTGGATGCCCTTTTCCTTCTTTATAGTTCTATGGTAGTTATCTATAAATAAAAACATATGTGTTAACTTTTCAAATTTTCATTTTTACTTCTTGAAATTTGAAATTTTCTCTTATAAATTTTTTGTTAAATTTTTTTTTAAGTTCTTAATGCAAACAGCCACCTTAAATCCCATGCGGCCTTAAATACACACCATACAGGGATAATGTAGCTCTCTCTCCCTGGGCATTGTGAACTCACATTGGATAATTTGTCAGCGGAAACTTTCTCTTCAATTAGCTTTGGCCTGACTGTTACTTTCCTTCCATCTCTCGTCAAAAGAGTAAATGCTCAGTCCCTTTGTCTGCCCTGATTGAGGCGGCTGTGCGTGTAAGCGCCGACAGGAAACCACCTCGGAGAGAAGCTTGCCCATGAACGCAGCAGCCAGGAAGGAGCTGCGCTCAGTGCCCACGCTCTGCCCTTACATCCTCTCTCCATCTTGGAATTTGGAGGACAGCAGCTGTACAAACCTGCAAGGCAGATGGCAGATGTCTGCGTGGTGTGGCAGTCGCCTGTCTCAAGACGAGGGAGGGAAGGCTGGATCGGATCTTGAAGATTTACGTGCTCCGAGTTGTCCTTTCTTGAAGTTTAACTTTTCACTCGACAGAACTTGAACTAAGAGATTAGATCAGAATTTGAACTTTTACATTTTGGTTTAATAACAAGGATTTATTGAGAGAGAATTATCCATAATAGCAGAAATTCTACATACCAGAACTTGCTCATTCTTAGTACTCTGTGGTGTAAGGAATAATTGATCAGAGATACTAGACCCAAACTGTAGTTCTAGCCGTGACACCCATGAGAAATGTGATGTTAGCCAAGCCTGAGCCTTATTCTTACATTTATGAATTGTCAGTTACATTATTTCTAAATTGTATCCCAGCTCTAAAAAGAGTAACCTTAATTGTATCATTTACTTCTCCCCTTTAGAATGTCTCATTTTCATGAGTTGGCCCCCCACCTCCCCTTAGTTGCCTGTTACATACCAAAGAAACATCTCCTGGTGGTAATGTCCAAGTCCAAAGTTCAGTGTCAGCAGGGCCCACTGTCATTCTGTAGAAGAGTTCAGATACTCAGAGGTACTGTGTGTCTGTTCTTAGTCTGTAAAAATGAGTAGGAAAAAGGGGTAATACAAATGTTAAAATAGAACATTGAATGAGGTTGGAAATGGATGTGGCAACTCAAATGGTCACTGGTCTCAAGTTGTTCTTTTATAAAAGAAAATGAAGGAGCTGAAGACTTGGCTTATCGGTGAAGAACACTGGCTGCTCTTCCAGAGGACCTGAGTTCGATTCCCAGCACCCACTTGGCAGCTCACAACCATCTGTATGTAACTCCAGTTCCTAGGGATATAACACCCTCTTCTGGCCTCTGTGGGCACAAGGCATGCATGTGATACACAAACATACATTCGGGCAAAAATGTGTATAGGTATACACATAAAATTCTTTTAATTAAAAAAAAAGGACAGCTGACAAGTATTTATAAAATACTTATGGCCAATGAGTTTTGCTTCTGGAAACTAATTTCTCCCCCACCCCACAGAAAAATTTTATGTAGACCCTTGCTCATTCAACCTTCCTGTGCATTTTTACGAATACGTGTTTACTGTAAGGAATTATCTTTGGAGTCTGCAATTTAAAGACTAAGGCTTACTCAGTGTCAACAGTTCTGAGGCTCTTGTAACTGGCACACAGACTGATGAGATCAAATTGGCTGGGGCGGGGAATCCTGCAGTTTTTACTTTTAGGTGTGAAAGACCTTTGTGATTTTGAAAACTATCCTGTGATGTTAGTTGCAGCTTGCCTTGTGATCAGTTTCACTTTTTCCTAGACAGGAAACAGGTTGCAGCCTTCTGGCTGACTTCCTGCATTTTGTCATTTCTCTGATTTGGAATGGGAAGTTAAATGTCATCACCCTTGTTTGTGCTGAGAAAGCCTACTCCGTTTTCCAGACAGTAACTAACTTGCAGTACATCTCTGAGATCATTTTTAGTATCATTTGAGTCAAATATTCACCAGTAGAAGCTTTTTTCCTTTACAGAGAAAGTTTAGCAAGGTTGTGTAGAAACTGTCTGTAATAGAAACACTAGAAGGGATCCTCAAGGGACGAGCGACGGGAAGTGGAGGAGGAAGGGCCAAGATTAGCTGAGCAGGGGCAGGGTGACTGGTCCAGTCAGTCCTCACCCAGATAGGCCGCTTCCCTGCAGCCTCCGCACGGCTGGGAGGTACCCGCTCTCCTCTGTCTTTCTCTTGGACAACTGGAAGTGTTTTTTCACAGTCCGGGTGTTCCAGCGTTGGCATTCTACCTGGAATAGCCGCATAACTAGATACGGGTGCGGCTGGAGCTCAGTCACTGCTCCTGCTGCGCCCAGCTCCTGGGCACCGCACTGCTCCTGGGCATCCGAGGTGTGGTCGCACATCTGCAGCAGAGGTCTGGGGTTTAAAAGCCGACCGCACTGCCGCTTTTGATGACAGCTGTAGAGTTCGGCTGAGGTGGGTTTTGCTTTTGTCTTAATCCAAGCTACATAATTTTAACAAAGAAGTCCTTACTTTTGAGCTGTCATCTTGCTGATTGTTAGTTTGGGGAAAATACTCCCAAGTAGAACCCCATATTTGACTCATAAAAATATAAATAATTAAAAATATTTAAAAATTAAAAATACTGGCAAGATAACACAGCAGTTAAAGACACTTGCCATCAAGCCTGTCCTGAGTTGGATCTCTGGGGCCACATGGTAGGAGGAAAAAAGCCAGCTCCTACAAGTTGTCCTCTCACGTACATATGTGCACACACGATGTATTAATTTATTTACTACAAATGCTAGGAAATCATTTACTCGACTGACTTACAGATCTGAGAGAATTAGTGTTGTCCTAAAGGCACTATAAAAAGAACATCCAGGGCCTGGAAAGATGCCTCGTCGGTGAAGAATGCTTGCTGCTCTTGCAGAGGACTTGAGTTCAGTTCCCAGCATCCACGTCCCACATCCCACAGCTCACAACTGCCTGTAACTCCAGCTCCAAGGGACCTGACACACTCTCTTCTGGCTTCCAGGGGCACCTGGACTCACGTGTACATACGTACACATACAACACAACATGGAAAGTGCGTTGACAGAAGGAACATCAGGGCTGACTCAGCAGGTAATGCGCTCGCCTAGAAAGCAGCACAAGCAGAGCTCAGTCAGGCCCCTCGAGCAACTTAAATGCTGGCTGAGAAGGTCGGCTCCCCTGCCATGTGAGCAGTCTAGACAGGATTCCTGGAACATGCATGCACACCACATACACATGATAAAGACAAGGTAAAATCATGTTCCGTATTTCAATGGAAGAGTTAAATAGCATTCTTGTAATCTTTAGTCCACTACCCCAAAGTGGTAATAGCTTTCTCACTGTAGCATAGACTTTAAAATCCTCTTTTGATATTTAGGGAACAGTTTTAGAAAAAGATTCCCCAGTCCCAAGCCAGAATGCCAGCCGCAAGACTCCACATAGTCACCAAATCACAGTGCTTTTCACAGTAAGCCGGCGCTCCCAGACTTAATGTTTGAACTTCAGATCTTTAAATTCCCTTTCTAACTTGCCATGTGCCTAATTCTTCAACCTAAAAATCCGAATGGATGTCAGGCATTTAAGTTTTCAGTATGTCGCTTCTAGCCACAGAGAGTTTCACCACAGCCAATCGGCAATCTTTTACAAACTTTTGTAAAATTATAGTATTTTGTGTTGTTAGTGTCCTAGCAGGAAATCTCAGTTTCGGCTTCTTAATATTCCATTACCGGTTCCCAGCTAGAGCCTGGAACAGCTTGCACTCAGGTAAGCTTGCTGAAAGGTCTATTTCACTTTGTGAGGTCACTTAGTCAGGTCTCTGGGAATGTATTAGCCTGCCTCTCTCATAATGTCCTTGATTTGGCCAGAAAGCCGTGGGGCAGTGATTGTATGGGGTGTGGAACACACCTGTACCGCACCGAGCGTGCAGAGACCTGACCCTGTGACTGGAAATCAGGAATGCCGCTGGGAAGACGCTGATAGCAAGGCATTTTATCTTTTGTGGATTTTTATACTGAGTCTTTGAGTACTTTTTTTTCTGAGCAAAGTAATGGAAATGCTCTGGAACAAAGTTTTTATTCTTAAAGAGGGCCTGATAGAAGAGAAAGGGTACTGAGCCCCCAAAGACTCCGGTTCCAAGACAGCCATGGTGGTACATGCCTGTGAACCCAGCACTTAGGAGGCCAGGACAGAAGAATAAGGTTGAGGCCGGGCTGAACTGAAGGGTGAGATCCTATCTCAAAAACAGAAGCCTGTGTTCCATTCCTGTTTGTCCCTATTACATAAGAAAACCTGGAATATGTAGAAGTAGTACCCCTGGCTGCCCTAGAACTCTCTCTGTAGACCAGGCTGGCCTCAAATTCACAGATTCCCCTGCCTCTGCCTCATGAGTGCTGGGATTAAAAGTGTGCGCCACCACCGCCTAGTGTTTCTTAAATGAGGAAAACAATTGCTTTACTGTGGTAATTCTGTGAGGGAATGCATATGTGAAGACTTTGTAAAATACAAATATTTTATTTTTAGTTCCTTTGCTTAAGAATGTGAGAATGGAAAGAGGCTATATTTTAAAACCTTTTTTGGGGGGGAGGGGGAGGACAGGATCTCACTATGTAGCTCTGACTTACCAGGAACTCACTGTATAGACCAACCTGACCTTGAACTTGCAGAGATCCACCTGCCTATCTCCCAAGCCTATATTTTAAAACTCTTACGTGATGTAACAGGAGCTCATCTTTAAAGGGTCAAATGCCTTGGTGTCCAAAAGGAGTTACTCTCTCAAGTGCTCTCATCACGGGCTGAGTCCTCACGGTCACCTGACGGTGAGTAGTGTGAGCCAAGGGAGAAGTTACACATACAGCATGGGCCATGTGACAGCTGGAACCTTCGAAGCAAGAGGGTGGGACTCCTTTGTGAATGAGGGAGAAAACGAATTTGCTTGGAGACTATACCACTACACAGCAGAACCCCAACATCAACGATCTAATATTTATGGACCCCTTCCCTTTTCCAAGGATTAGTCTTCTTGGAAATGGCATGTGCTCACTGTGGGGAGATGATCACAACAAGGAGGTGCTGTGCTCTGCACAGCTCTAGAGATTGACCTAACTGGAGTGGCAAGGGGACAAAGAAATGACAGACCCAGAACAGCTGGGGTGGTAGCCTGGGCTCTAACTAGAGAAGCCACAGCACCCTGGTTGAACAGGGAGGCAGGGTTATTGCTTACAGCTGAACACGGACGCAGGGTCAGCTAACCTTGTTAGAAACAGTCTATAGCGGAGGCAGGGTCAGCTAACCTTGTTAGAAACAGTCTATAGCGGAGGCAGGGTCAGCTAACCTTGTTAGAAACAGTCTATAGCAGAGCAGTCTTGAAGCCATGACCAGATTGGAGGAGGCTGTGATGAGTTTTCTGAACACATTGTCAGCGTTGACACCGGACCAGAGGGAAGCCCTGCCATCCCTCTGAGCCTGCTTTCCCACTGCTGTGGTGCTGAGGCATTGGGAGCCTTGATGTGGCTGTCCCCATATCAAACAGTACACATTCACTTGGGACTTAGAGCCATCGCGGAAGCCCTGTAGTTAGTGTCACAGGAATGACTCTTCCTCACCTTTTCCCTGGACTGGGAGGTCCCTGCTCTGTGGTTATATCCAAAACACCATCTCCTGCTCCCATCAAAACCTTATATGAAGACCGCCAGGTGCTGTAGTTTGCTTCTCCATTGCTGTGATAAACACAGAGACCAAAAGCAGCTTGGGGAGGAAGGCGTTTATTTGGCTTCCAGCTTCAAGTCCATGAGGCAGAAATGGAGCCTCCTCCCTGGTTCCCTTGCTCTGACTTGCTCAGCTGCCTTCCTCATACTACCCAGGGCTCCCTCCCCAGGGATGGCACTGCCCACAGTGGGTGGGGCCTCCTACATCAATTAGTGTAGCCTGAAGGTTTCATACGGAAAGACATCCCCCAGCAAATTAGCATTTAAGAGAATAGCTTCCCCGACATGTCACCAGGCCAACCCAATGGAGGGAATTCTTTGGTTGAGGCTTCTTCCCAGCTGTGTCAGGGCAATAGCTGAAGCTGACTACGACATCATTGAACAAAAATCTTGCTACAGTGACCAGGCTTTTATCAATAGGTTTTATGTCCATTAATCTCTGAATGTAAATCAAATTTGTCAGCACATAGAGGGTCATTAGACAGATTTGGAAGAGTCTGCCTTTTTCTAAGGTAAAAGTTTTCCTTGTTTGATTATTTTATTTTGGGGTGGGAGGCCAGGATTCTGTTGCCTGGGCCAAGCCTCACACTCTTGATCCTTGTTGCCTCAGCATCCTGGGCAGTTGGAATTACAAGCACACTGCCACCTTTTATTCAGAGAAGCCTGTCTATATGTTTAAAAGGCTATAAAGCAGTGTGGTTCTCAACCTTCCTAACGCTGCAACCCTTTAATCCAGTTCCTCATGTTGTGGTGACCCCAACCATAAAATTATTTTTGTTGTAACGTCCTAACTGTAAGTTTGCTACTGTTATGATCATAATATAAATATCTGTGGGTTTTTTTGATAGTCTTGGGTAACCCCTGTGGAAAGGGCATTTGACCTCCCAAAGGGGTCTCAACCCATAGGTTGAGAACCCCTGCCATAAAGTGTGATTAAAGCTAAGTGTGGCAGAGCACACTTGTAATCCCAATATTTAGAAGGTTAAAGCAGGAGGATCAGAAGTTTTGGGCCAGCCTGGGCTACAGAGTGTACTCTTGATTATTGCAAATGACTGGAAGAAGCTGGTTAGAGAGAGGTAAATATTCATCTCAAGAAGTAGGGGGTGGGGAGGGAGGGTAAAAATAAATCCAAGGAACTAGAACAGTTAAGAGCAGAAATCAGTGCAATAGAAATGCAATCAAAAGGATGAGTAAAGATAAAAGTTGCTGCTCTGCAAAAATTTGGACAATCTCTAGAATCAAAAGGCACAAATATATCAGAAGTGAGAAGAAATGCCATAGGTATTCATCAATAAATATATTTCCAAAATCTAGACTACTTTTGATTTTGAATCTAAATCTAAGAACTGAAGTCCTCATTATCTGAAGAACTAACAGAAGACTTCCAAGAACTGTCAAGCATAACTGGGTAAGAAGACAGAAAAAGCTGGGCGGTGGTGGCACACGCCTTTAATCCCAGCACTCGGGAGGCAGAGCCAGGCGGATCTCTGTGAGTTCGAGGCCAGCCTGGGCTACTGAGATCCAGGACAGGCACCAAAACAACACAGAGAAACCCTGTCTCAAAAAAAAAAAAAAAGAAAAAGAAAAAGAAAAGAGATACATACTTAGACCAATCATATTTAAAACAAAATCATGATATAATCAACAACTGATTTATTTGTTTAAAATAATGAATATCATAAACAAGATTACATTCCAAATATTTTCAGAAAAAGCCTGTCAGCCAATAATTTTATATCCAGCAAAACCATCTCCCAAGAATAAAGAGAAAATAGCATAATGGCAGGAGTGACGACTGAGAATATGTACTGCTAGCCAGCTTTTAGATCGCTAAAGGAAAGCCTATCTGAAAAGAAATGACCGTAGAGGGTAACTCAGACTCACGAGAGAGAAAGGAGGAGGGAACTAGGGAAAGACTGAAGACTGGATGCATGTTTTCTTCAGTAGATTTAAAATATATTGGGGCTGCAGAGATGGCTCAGTGGTCAAGAGCACTGACTGCTCTTCCAGAGGCCCTGAGTTCAATTCCCAGCAACCACATGGTGGCTCACAACCACCTGTAATGGGATCAGATTCCTTCTTCTGGTGTGCATGAAGACAGAGCACTCATATACATGAAATACATGAATAAATAAATCTTTTAAAAAATAAAATATAACTGCAAGGAACAATACTGGGAATGGTGGAGTCATAATATGTAACAACAGATATGACAATAGCTTAGGGAGGAGACAGAGCTGGGGTAGAGGAAAGCTTTCTATTATACTGAAATATATGCCACTGGAAATACGATAGTATTGTTACAAATTAACATATTTGTTATAACCTCCAATCACAAGGAAATAACTTGAAAAACAAGTGTCAGTGATACACTATGAAATATGTAGTTTACAGAAAGGTCGTAAGGAGGAGAGGGTTCTGGGCCTGCAGTTCAGTGAAGGAGTGCTCTTAGTTTGTGCAAGGCTCGGGCTTGACTACACAACACTAACAGGAGGAGGAGGAGGGAAGAAGGAGGAAGAAAATGAAGGGAAGGGAGATGGGGAGAGGGAAAGAGAGGAAGGAGGTGGAAGGAAAGAAGGCGGGACAAAAAGATATGGGAAACAAAACTACCATGTAAGATGAAGTGCTAAACGGTCTTATCAATAAAAAGCCCAGAGCCAGATATTGGGGTTAAAACCTGAGAGATCAGAGGAATAGGAAAAGCCACAGCTAACCTCACCTTACTGATGCTTCAGTCTCCAAAAGAAAGCTACTTTCTGTACACCCACGCCTGTATGCCTTTCTGTTCTGCCATCTCGTTTTCTCTCTTCACCCAGCTACATCACTTCCTCTTCCTGCCCAGCTTGTCACTTCCTGTCTATCAGTACAGACCTCTAGACCTTTATGGTTAGTGCTGGGATTAAAGGTATGTACTACTATGCCTGGCTCTGTTCCCACTGTGGCCTCAAACTCACAGAGATCCAGACAGATCCCTGCCTCCCGAGTGATAGGATTAAAGGCGTATGCTACCATTGCCTGACTTCTATGTTTAATATAGTGTCTGACTTTCCTCTGACCATCAAATAAACTTTATTGGGGGACACAATATTTTGGAGGACACAATACATCATCACACTACCAACATTGACTACCAGGCTGAAGGATATGAGATCAATACACTAAAATAAGTTGTATCTTGAGCACAGCGGCACATGACTATAATCCCTGACTCAGGAGACAGAGGCAAAAGGATAAATTCCAGACCAGCTACATAGCAAGACTTTGTCTCAATATAATGAAGAAGTTGGGTGTGGTGGTGTGTCTTTAAGCACTAAGACACCAGAAACAATAAAATGCTTAGGACTAAATTGTCTTAAGTATACCAGACCTGAACTCTGAAAACTACAGCTGTGGATGAGACTGAAAAAGTTTATGTAACTAGAGAGAGCGTCCAAGCTGGTGGATTGGAAAGACTCAAACATGCTAGGACTGCAATTCTTCTCAAATGACCTCTAAGGTTTCAATAAGATCCCTATTAAAACAGCTTGATTAAAAAATAATAACAGCTGGGCAGGGGTGGCGCACGCCTTTAATCCCAGCACTCGGGAGGCAGAGCCAGGTGGATCTCTGTGAGTTCGAGGCCAGCCTGGGCTACCAAGTGAGTTCCAGGAAAGGCGCAAAGCTACACAGAGAAACCCTGTCTCAAAAAACCAAATAATAATAATAATAATAATAATAATAATAATAATAATAATAAGCAGGGCAGTGGTGGTGCACACCTTTAATTCCAGCACTCAGGAAGCAGAGGCAGGTGGATCTCTTGAGTTCAAGGCCAGCCTGGTCTACAGAGTGAGTTCCAGGAGAGCCAGGACTACACAGAGAAACCCTGTCTCAATAAGCCAAATATATACACATGTATATAAAATAATAAAAAGAAAAAACATAAAAAAGGAACTGGCAAGATGGGGCTGGAAAGATGGCTCAGTGGTTAAGAGCTCCCACTGCTCTTCCAAAGGATCCAAATTTGGTTCCCAGCACCCACATCAGACATCTCACCACTGCCTGTAAGCCGCTCTATGGGGTCCAGTATCTCGTTCCGGCCTCTGTGGGTACCTTCACATACATGACCTACACACTCAGAGACATTCAAACATTCACATAAAATCTTTTTCTAAAAGCTGGCAAGCTAATCTTAAATATTATACACAAATGGCAAAAAAAATCCAACACAGCCAAAGCAATTTTGAAAAAGAACTAAGCTGGATTATTTATACCTCCCTATTTCAAAGCTGAATTTGACGCCACAGTCATTCAGGTGGTGACGTTGGTGGACATAGAGTGGTACAGATGATTGAGAATCTAGACGTCAGTCCCCCCAGGCATGGTCAACTGAAGCACAAGAAAATGGAGAAACAACTGCATGTCTCATGGAAATGAAAGTAGCTTCTCACTTCACACACACACAGATGAGCTCACAGAGTCATTAACGAGGCATAGTCACATAGCCCTTTAATCACAGCCCTTGGGAAGGAGAAGCAGGCAGATCTCTCTGAGTTCAAGGCCAGCCTGGTCAACATAACAAGTTCCAGGACAGACAGGGCGACATTAAAACTTAAAAAAAAAAAAAAAGGAAAGAAAGAAAAGAAAGTCATATATCTAATTGTAAGAACCAAGCTACAAAATTTTTCAAAGAAAATACAAGAGAAAAAGCCTCATGACTTTAGTATAAGCCATGGTGAGACCTCCAGAAAATACGAGTGGCAGGGAGACGCCTCAGCGGATAAGGGGGCTTACCAACAAGCCTGAAGACCTGAGATCGATCCCAGGGCCCACATGTGGACAGAGAGAACCAACTCCGGCAATCTGTCCTTTGACACATCCCACAACATGTGCATGCCCTCCCCCCAATAAATTAACAAATTGTAATAAATTGTAATAAAACTTTAAAGGAAGAAGAATGATTGAACTTAAAAACTTTGAACTTTCATGCTTCAGAAGATAGACCCAGGAAACAGACTGGCAGAGAAGAGCCGCAAACATGATAAAGGATTCAACATCTGGAATGTCTAGAACTACACACCATGGTGACAAGACGCGGTAGGCTACAGTTTAAACACAGGTTACAGCATGGAAGAGCATACGTTTATGGTGCAAGAAAAGACGATCGTCATTAGGGACATGCAAATCAAGATACAATGTGGGATCCCGTCACACCCGGCAGTCCAAAGAAAAGCTGGAGTGTTGATGGTCTGCAGAGAAACACGCCCATTACTGGTGTGAATAGAAAATGCCATTTTACATTTCAGAGAGTGACGGGAATTTATGGAAACTGGATGGTGATGTTGGTAATGTAGCTCTATGGAGACCACATCAGTGCTGGAGAGAGGGCTCAGCAGCAGGTAAAGGCACTTGCCACAGGGCTGACCCCCTGAGCTCCACCCCTGGCATCCATCCATATGGAGAAAAGAGAACAAATCCCTACAAATTGTTCTCTGCCCTCTGCAGGCACACCGTGATACATGCATGCCCACAAACATACACACAATAAGTAAGTATAAATTGAAAGAAAAAAATGAGTACTTTAAAGCTGCACCGGACCGTGGTGGCTTTAATCCCAGCACTCAGGAGGCAGAGGCAGACGGATCTCTGTGAGTTCGAGGCCAGCCTGGTGTACAGAGTGAGTTCCAGGAAAGGCTCCAAAGCTACACAAAGAAACCCTGTCTCGAAAACAAACAAAAACAGAAAGAAAGGAAGAAAGGAAGGAAGGAAGGAAGGAAGGAAGGAAGGAAGGAAGGAAGGAAGGAAGGAAGAAAGAAAGAAAGAAAGAAAGAAAGAAAGAAAGAAAGAAAGAAAGAGAAAAAAGAAAACTGCACACCTAGACTTGAGAGAGTTTAGATGATACCCGGGGGAAGAACCACATAAACAAGAAACACGAGGCGTTCTGCTAGACAGCTGGCCCATAATGTTATCAAAATGACCGGACTATACCAGAGTCACACCCAAAACTGTCTGACCACTGAGCCCAATGCAGCCATTCTGAATGACTCTTGGGTCAGAAACACAATGGCACTGTTGGAATGGTTGGGGAAGTTTGAGTTATATTGATTATCAGATATTATGAAGTCTTCATTGTTTTTTAAGAAGATTTTGTTTATGCATATGATTGTTTAGCCTGCACTTAGATGTACTGTATGTGTGCCTGGTGCCTGTGTATACCAAAAGAGCTCCAGATCTCCTAGAACTTGAGTTACAGATGGCTGTGAGCTGGCACATGGGTGCTGGGAACCGAACCCCAGTCTTCTGCAAGAGCAGCAAGTGCTCCTAACCAATGAACCTGATCTCCAGCCCTTTATTGATTGTACCCCTCTTGTTTAGCTAGAAAATATCTTCCTTGCTAGGTGGTGGTGGTGGTGGTGGTGGTGGTGGTGGTGGTGGTGGTGGCGGCGGCGGCGGCGGCGGCGGCGGCGGCGGCGCACGCCTTTAATCCCAGCACTCGGGAGGCAGAGGCAGGAGGATCTCTGTGAGTTCAAGGCCAGCCTGGTCTACAGAGTGAGTTCCAGGACAGCCAAAGCAACAGAGAAACCTTGTCTGGGGGGGGGGGCAGGGCAGGAGGAGAGAGAGAGAATGTCTTCCTCAGGGAACAGATGCACGTGGACACTAAAGCGGGATGAAGTACAAGGGTCTCCATGTGACTTTTCAATGGCTCAGCAAAAACGTGTGTTTATGAAGTAGAAATAAGATCATAGAAGTAGACCCAGTTTGGGTAGAAAGTTTGAAAGAATTCATTTTTCTCTTTTAAACTTTTCTATGGATTTGAAAATTTTTAATAACTACAATGTGGAATCCTTGATTCTTGCTTGGCAGAATTAAGATTTTTAAGACCTAACTTGTGCTGGCCACCGTGGTGTTCTTTTACAGTTCCCAGAACTTGAGATGCTGAATCAACATGATTGAGAGCAGAGCCAGGCCAGGCTACAGTGAGACCCTGGCTCAAAAACTCAGGCTAGGAATCTATGTGACTGGAAGAGGGCATGCCTACCATACACAGACCCTGTACTGAACCCTAATATCACATGCACACACACAAACACATGCACACGCACACACCTGCAGATTGGCTATAGCATCCAAATGCATGAGGTACCTAAAGGCACATATAACAAGAGATGTACAAGACCCCTTTGGTGAGTATAAATTTTTATTAAGACATGAAAAATATTTAAGTAGAGATATAGTATGTTCCTGGATCAGAAGCCCCCATTATAATGATACAAATTCTTCCAAAGCAGCTTACAGATTCATTTCAGTGTTTTTTGAATGCTTTTTGATAAGCTGGTAACATATACATAGATGAGCAAGGAACCAGGAGGAATCGTAGCTCTCAAACGTCAGGGGGAAAGGAGAATGATATTGTGTGTCAGGGGTGTGTACCATACCAGAGACAGAAATTAACAGACAGGGTAAGAAGAGAGTGAGTGCATCAGCATGGGGAGAGACTTGTAACGAGGGGCCGGGAGACAGCAAGAGGCTCGCTGGTTCTCAGTAAACAGCAGTGAGAATGCTCCAGAGCAGCTGGGAAAGGGCAGCTTTGAATTAACAGTGCAGGCACCACCGACCGGCTGCCATTCAGAAAAACAAAGACCTGCTCCACATTGCCAGAGACACAAAGACAGCTCCAAACTGAATGAAACCTGAGTGTGAAAGGCAACACTCTAAAGTGTTTAACAAGAAAATCTCTAAAAAATAAAAAATTAAAAAATTAAAAAAAAGAAAATCTCTGCTCATTATTTTTACCTAGAAGTTTTATTTTTGTTGTCTTTTTTTTGGTGGTTCTGGGGAATGAACCCAGAGTCTTGTGAATGCTAGGCAAGCATGCTATCATTGAGCAACATGCCCAGAACAATAAAAGAATAATGTTTAAATGAGATGTTCAACAAGCTAGCCATAAGAAAAATACCAATACATTTGAACATACTAAAATTAAAATGTTAATGTATCAAAACCATCATAAAAAGACAAGGCACAAAGTAGGAAAATGTTATATAAAACAAACTCACAGTAGTATCCAAAATATATGAAGAACATCGTAGGGCTGGAGAGATGGTTCCGCAATTAAAAGATCTTTCTGCCGTAATGGAGGAGCCAGGTTTGATTCCCAGCACTCATGTTGGGGTTGGGCAGTTCACAACCACCTGTAACTCCAGCTCCAGGGGCTCTGACACTTTCTGACCTCTGGGGGCACCGGCATATATGTGCTCTCTCCTCTCTCTCTCTCTCTCTCTCTCTCTCTCTCTCTCTCTCTCTCTCTCTCTCTCACACACACACACACACACACACACACACACTCACACACACACACTCATACACACACACAGAGCAAAGGTTATTCAGGGGAGAGAATAAATCTTTAAAGGAAAAGGAAAGAAAAATAAAATAACAGCTTGCCAATTCATGAGGCTGGGCAAAGGTTTTAACATATACTTTTAGCAAAGATGAACTCTAAGTGAGCACTATATCAGGAAAAGGCTAACTAAAACCACTGTATAACCAGGCATGGCGGTGCACACCTTTAACCCTAGCACTCTGGAGGCAGGGGCAGGCTGATCTCTGAAAGTTCAAGGCCAGCCTGGTCTATGTAGTGGGACTTTGTCTCTAATTAATTAATTATTAAAAAAAAAACCTACCATGATATTTACCTGCCATTTTTAGTAAGATGATGACAACAATAATAATATAAATAAATCAAAACACCTGAGGAAAATGTAACTTGGTACAAGAATCTTTGGGAACAGTTTGGTAGGACTTAATAAGGAGTAACAAAACCTGTAGTGGGTAAAAGCTCTTGCTGCACAAGCCTGACGACCTGAGTTCAAATCCCCAGATCCCACATGGAAGAGGGAGAGAACTGATTCTCAATAGTTGTCCTCCACACATGCTATGGCACCTGCACATGGGTATTCACACACACACACACACACACACATATATATATGTATGTATGTATGTCAGGCTTAGTGTCCAGACCTACAATCTTAGCGCTGTGGAGGCTGATGCAGGAGCATCCCAAGTGGACGCCAGCCTGAACTACAATAGAGGGAACAGGACTATAGTATTTAGGGATGTAAATGTGAGCAGTGAAACCACAGAGAAATGGGGAAATGGTTGGCAGGGATGGGGTGGAGGGAGAAAGAGTGGAGAGGGTGGATGGGTAACTTCTGGGGTGTTAGATGTGTTCTATTTCTTGTCCTGGTCACCCCATGAGTGCCATCTGAACATAGGCATGTACATGTTTCTGTGTGTATGTACACACATATGCTTCATATGCCTGCTGTATATTTCACAAGAAGAAAATATACAGATGACCAGTGAAAAAACGAGAAGACAGCAGATGGGGCCACCCACACCTACAATCCCAGCACGCGGGAGGGGAGACAAAAGGTTGCCACAGATTCGAAGCTAGCCCGATCTACACAGGGAGTTCCCAGACGCTGAGTTAACAAGAGTGAGTCTCAAAAAAACCAAAGCCAACAAACTAAAAAGACATTTATTCAAGCCCATTAGTAATTAGAAAAATAAACCACGGTTTATGACCCACCTACGAAACTGGTGATCTCCTGTGCACCCTGAGAGAAGGGAAAGTAAGACCTTTGTGAAAAGCAGTGTGGCAAGAGGTATAAAAAATATGAAAGTCAGCCGGGCGGTGGTGGCGCACGCCTCTAATCCCAGCACTCAGGTGGCAGAGGCAGGCGGATCTCTGTGAGTTCAAGGCCAGCCTGGTCTACAGAGTGAGATCCAGGACAGGCACCAAAACTACAGAGAAACCCTGTCTCAAAAAACCAAAGAGAGAGAGAGAGAGAGAGAGAGAGAGAGAGAGAGAGAGAGAGAGAATGAAAGTCATCTGTTTCGTGAATTAGTACTCTCCTGATGAAATACTAATACAGCAGCTCACGACATGCACACAAAGATGTTCTCCTCACACTCCAGTGTTGTTCATAAAAATGAAATGATTAAAGGCTCCATAATCCACACAGTGAACTACTATGCAGCTACTAGAAACAGGATACATTTTTATAAACCGATGTGGAAAGATCTCAGAGACATAGGAAGAAAAGCAAGCCACAGAATCACCCAGACATTGCATAACTCCGGTTTTAAATATGTACATATGCAGATGTATGGAAAAAGGATCACAAATTCGGGCTCTAACCTGTCAGCAAAGAGTGACAGGAAGTGGCGGTTGAAGAGAAGGCAGTGAGGGCACTCTGTCACCTTCCTACACACACATTCATGTAATTTCATAATTTCATATCCAGGACTACTTGTATAGTTCTAACAAGCACAGCGAGAGCTATTATGCCCTATGTTCAGGTCTAAAGAGACGAATCTAACACATTTAGAAATAGCCTGCTTTCAGTCAAGTGTGGTGGCGCATGCCTTTAGTCCTAGCACTCGGTAGGCAGAGGCAGGAGGATCTCTGTGAGTTCGAGGCCAGCCTGGTCTACAGAGCAAGTTCCAGGGCAGCCAGGACTACACATAGAAATCCTGTCTCAAAAAAAAAAAAAAAAAAAAAAAAAAAAGAAAGAAAAGAAAAAAAGGAAGAAAGAGAGAAAAAAGGCTTTTAAGTATCTTTCAAATATTTTTTGTCTCTGGGGCTCCAAGAGAGCTCAGAGCTGTAGATACAGGGCTGTCAGCACCAGCTGATGAGTGCTGTGTAGGGCATGGGATGACTTGGTCCATCTCCAGGTTCATCCTTAATCGTACATACATCTGTATACATCCTCACATCCTGGTCAATGGCCACAGCCGTGTTTTCCCAGAGCACTTTGCTAAAGTAAGTCCTGATGTCACCACCGGTCAAGTAACAGCCACAGCAAAGTGTGGCTGAGCTTGGAAGTAACTGTTAATGAGTAAGTGGGCCCCAGGCGAGAGACCTTCTGAGGGGGTCGTCTCCATCTGAACTCCCTGTGAGGACCTGGACCCACAAGATCACCACCTAGGAGCTCTCCTCCTTCCCTTCCCTCACTCCAAAGTCCACATTTCCTCAGGTAGGGGGGCACAGACTCAATCCCGAGTCACGGAGAGTCAGCAAACCGGACAAAAGCACCATGACTGAGGAAGGAAACCAACTCGGCGCAGACATTTTGGTGTGCATTTATTTTTGATTCGTATCATACCACATGGAGGGAAACTTCCAAACTTTACTCTTTCAACATCTTGGCCTTTACCCTGCTGCACAGGAGGAAAGCAGAACTAAGGGAGCCGAGCTGGAGCCCATCCTGTTTCCACATGTTCGAGGACACCGGCAGCCACTTCCGGTTGTCAGAAAGCTTGCACTCTGCTACAAACAACTGGAAACACACGAGCACACGCAAGTCACCAGCTGGTCCTCGGGCATCCACGGGCATGCACCTTTTCAAAGCATCTCTTACTCAATGCTGTGAGCATCATCTCGCTCTGCCTTCTAAGAACAAATACCTTCCTGTTCCAGGATGGGAAACAAACTGAAATCGGATACATTCAACACTGAAGCCTGACTTCCGTAAGTCACCAAGAGGAGGATGGATTTAACTTTAGTACATTTATTCTTACATGATTCTTAATAAAACACTTTCAAAACATTCTGTACAGTTCAAGCCACTCAGAACTGCGTTACATTTCTATAAATGGGATTTGTTGGGATGAGGTGCCAAGGTGTCTCTGTACAAAGATGTACAATATGTACAGTCACTGTAGGTACAAGCTTGCGAAGCAGAGTCTAGAACACGGGATTCATGCCAAGGCTCAGAAAACATTTCAACAGATAAGACTAAAGCTTGGAACTGCACTGTGGTTCTCCCTGGGCATATGATCACTTTATGAACAATACACGTATAGGTCGCACAGAAAGTGGTTGACCCCAGCGCAGAAGGTACCATGCAGCTGACTGGACACGGTACCGGCCACTCTCCTGGGCCTCAGTCTGCAGTTGCCACGTCACTGAGCTGCCGCCGCCGCCGCCGCCGCCGCCTTGGGCTGAGCCACGGCTACACTAGGAGACTTGAACTTGGGGAGGTAAAGGCCAAACTTGTTTTCAATGCCAGCGAAAGTGGCTGTGGCGAGTCTGTAGCCACCAATGTGATCGGGGTTGGCAGGAGGGAGGTCTGCGATGCGTGACTTCGGTGTTGGGTCTGAGCCCGAAGGTTTGCTGTGGACAGGAAAAAGGAGAGAGAGTTCAGGGCTGGTGA
Organism: Peromyscus eremicus; assembly: GCF_949786415.1. NCBI lineage: Eukaryota > Metazoa > Chordata > Mammalia > Rodentia > Cricetidae > Peromyscus > Peromyscus eremicus. Next base: position 49,526,446 of record NC_081419.1, read on the forward strand.
AGGCAGCTGACACTGGGCACGGTCGGCAGCACCCACACACCACCAAGAAGGCTCTCTCAGCTCTCCATGTCACCTCTTCTGCATCTGTCGTGATTTCCAGCCTTCCCACAACATTGCTTTCACATATCTCATATGGAAGACAAACGGCCCCACCCTCAATGCAGGAGCAAGCAGACTCCTGGACTCAGGAGAAAATACACTCAGTTATTAATAGTCTCTGGGAAACTGGCTATGTGTGGACTTCTCTCTATTTTCAAACTGTATGCAGGAAACGTGTGAAATCTATCATAAAGGTATAGAAATTGATTTATAATTTAAAAGCTTCTTAACTAGTGGGCTCTTGAAGCTTCTCACTAGAAAAGAAACAGGTTTAGTTCTGGCTTCTATAGTCTCTGAGGGTACAGAAAGGCCAATATCAGCATCTGTACAATGGGATGATACATTGCTGTTCTTGCATCTCTTCTATGTATAGGTCCCCCCAGGACTTGGTTCGACGGCTCATGCCCCAGTGAGGCTTCCGGCACGAGAGGTGCTCACAGGCTTAAGAGATAAAGACTCCGAGCGGTACTTGGCCCTCTGTCCAACCGCTAATAACTGCTTGCTTCCTTACTTTGGACACCGCTTCCCCGCAGACTCAACAAGCAATTGCTCTTCTCCCAGGGTAAGCTCTGAGTGCCGAGCTCGGAGCAGCTCAGTTTGGGGCTGACACCGATGACAGACCCACTTCCCTTTGAAGTCCTGTGTGTGAACATCTAGGTAGGAAGTGATGGGGAATGATGAACTACCATCTCAGGAGTGTGACCACTGCACGTTGGATTGTTTCTGGGCCATATTAAACAATCCACTAGTAATGATATAATCTCACTTAAAAAAAAAAAAGACACTTATTCACATAGCATTTTAATTTGATGCCTCCCTAAAATGGTCCCAAACAGTTGCTGAATACTATCTGCTGAGTCACTCTGACAAGGTCTGACTCTAACATGGAACTTTTAGAACCCATTGCATTCTATGCCCTGGTTTTAAAGGACTCTGTTGCCTCCATTTTCTTGGCATTCCCAAAGAGGCTCCGTAAACAGAACAAGCACAGGTTCGGGTCTTTATCAGGGGAAGTAGATGCACTCACAGGCCTCCAAAGTCAATGTAAAACCACCGCTGCAGAAGTTCATAGGTGACCAGAGTGACTCCAAACTGAGGGGAGGACCGGAACACACGAGCTAGAAAAGACAGACGGGGAGAGGAGGCTTAGCACCGCATGGCTGTGGCAAGGCTACTGTGGAGGGACGGACGGGGCGGGACACGAAAGACGGACAGCCACTCTGGAGGACCCCCCAGCATCTACCTGCGGTCCCTTTCCAGAATGCTGATGGCCCTTCTTCCCGGAGAATCTTCCGGAAACAGTCAATGACCCCGCTATATGTTGTCTGGCCAGCTCGCGCGGCCACCTGCAGTCTCGTCTTGATCACATCAGCAGGGGTCACCAGAGAAGCAGCAGGCACACCTGTGAGGAGAAAGCCACATTTCATTCATCCTAAGGGCGTCATACACGGTGGTGACACTTTGTTTGTGCCCTAACAAATAAAGCTTGCCTGGAGATCGGAGAGGCAGCACAGGCAGCCGCTGGAATTTACCTCTAGGAATCCTCAGACTGAAAGGGCCGAGCTCCTGTCTCCTCCTGCCTTATAGTCCTCTCTCCGCCCAGCCAGATCACTGCCTGTCTCCACCTCCCTAGTGCTGGGATTAAAGGCGTGTGCCTCCCAAGTACTGAGATTAAAGGGGTGTGCCACGACTACCTGGCTTCTGCGGTTAACTAGTGGCTAGCTCCACACTCTGATTTCCAGGCAAGCTTTATTTGTTAGGGCACAAACAAATTATCACCACAATACATCCAACAAGACGAACCACAACTGTAACCCCACGGGGAACGGAAAGCTCCGTAAACAGACACCCAGACACAAGAGGAAAAGGAGCGTTGACGAGCCTGCTAGTCAGCAGAGTCAGGGAGAAAATGTTTTGTTTTTCTTTCTGAATATAGGAAATCTCTCTTGATTTCACCATCCCAAAGAACAATGAAAGAGAGAGAAATGTAATGATAGTGATAGGACAATTCCCATGTTCCCTTTCCAGTTTCAACTGCTTTTACATTTTTCCCTCTTTAAATAAGACAAAAGTATTTTCATGTACAATGTATGAGATGACACTGATGTAAGGAGCCACAGAATGTATGTGGCACCAAACCGTACTGGTCTTGGCTGACTCTTGCCAACCACACTCTATAGGGGTGAGTGTCAAAAGCACCAAGCACTGGCCAGTTTGAGGTGCCAAGAGAGAGGTGACTAATCCTCCCTTCAGATCTGCTCACGTGACAGAAGTCATTACAACTTGAGTGAAAGCAGGTCAGGCATCTGGTTAAAGAGCAGCAGGGGACTGAGCATCTAAAGGCCACTCTTCCTCCCCTGTGCCTCAGCTCCCTGGGATCACCTGAGATGCAGCAGCAGCAGCAGCAGGACATAGAAGATGCATTTCTCAAGCACAGCTTTTGTTCATAAAACAGAACAAACCTTGAAGGAGCAGCATGACCTTCCCCAGGGGGAAGGAATTCAATTTGGCCTAAATATCACGGTCTCATCACTAGGCAAATGGAGCCAGTGGCCCTGAGGGCCTCTGTTTAGAGAATGATGCCAGTACTCCCCTCGGTCCGCCCAGCACCCTGTTCAGACAGAAGCAGGTAAATTGCCTGCCTTCTGAGGTGGCCCTCCAGACGCTCTCAGGACCTGCTAGCGAAGCTTGACTGGTAATAATTAGAAAAACTCTCCTCTTTCTGGAAAGCCGGCAGATGTCTATAAGCAAGAAGCTGGTTCTGTTGCCCACTGGCAAATCCCTGGCTGTGAGCGAGTAGACGGACTTCCCTGGCTGGTTTTGCTGCTGATTAGGAAACGCAAGGAAAAGTTGGAAGGGGAAACGCTTCCCCCTTGGTAACAGTCCGGTGAGCCCAGGAAAGGAGCTGGGCACTTATGCCAGCCTGACCAGCAGTTCTCATTCCACTAGCCAAGATCACACACGCCAGAGGCCAAAGCATGTGCTAGACCCCACATGAGGGCTCAAAGGCCTGGTGTCTTGTTTTTCGTTTATTTTTTAAAGCAAGTTGTCCCTTGTCATCGGAAGCAAGAACATTGTACCCATGTCAACACTCTCAGAACCCAGGACTCCTAATCTAAAACAAACAGAAGAGGAGGCTAACCTAGCAATTAAGAGGCAAGCAGGGAAGCTGAGGAGGTGGCTCCGTGGTTAAGAGCACACTGGCTGCTCTTCTAGAGGACCTGGGTTTGATTCCCAGCACCCACATGGCAGCTCACAACTGTTGGCAACTCCAGTTCCTGGGGATCTGACGCCCTCTCCTGGCCTCCTCCAGCAACAGGCATGCATGTGCGATACACACATTAATAAATTAATCCTGTTTTGCTTTTGGGTTTTTTGAGACAGGGTCTCACTATGCAGCTCTGGCTATCCTGGAACTAGTCACTATGTAAACCAGGCTGGAGCTCTGCCTGTCTCTGCTTCCCACATGTCAATAAATTAAAAAAAAAAAACAAAAAAAAAAAACCCAAGCAGGGACCAGGAGCCTAGTCCTTCCCTTGTCATTTCAGTGTGTGGCTGCATCTAAGGATGCCTGGTTGGTCCCTTCTATTCCAAGTCAGTTCCCTGGTAACTCAAGAGTAAGGACACACACACACACACACACACACACACACACACACACACACACGTTCAAACCCTCCCCTCTGCTGTAAGTCAGGAGCGTCTTGATCCCTTCCTGACTGCCGGGCTCCTCTTTCTGATGGACTCTGTTCTGGGCCTAATCTGGTGTCTTAGACCAGATGAAGCTCTTCACGGGACCCGTCATCTGCTGCCTCGCCCTGAGCCTCTACTGTGATGCCGGCCACTCGGGGGAAGGCAGAGCCCTCAGAAGCACTCAGCCTACCGCAGGGAAGAAAACCAGTTCAAGCAGCCATTAGCCAAACCGAACACTATGGTCAGGAAAAAGATGAAAACGGACTTGAGGGCGGAGGGCAGTCTGCTGCGGGGCGCTGCTTTGGTCTGATGAGAGCTGGGGTAGCAGGAAGAGAGAGCTGAGCCCAAACAGGAACACTCCACCCTCCAGGACAAGTACAAGGGCAGGCAGGGCCTGCACATCAGCACTAGGTCAATGGAGCAACTGATCCGGCAAAGAACTTCTCCACCTCAGTTGGCTGCACCCAAGGTTTCGGGAGCCCAGGAGGCTAAGAACCGTGTTAATGATGAAAGCCCAATTTAGATGGGCAGATCTAATTTGGCTCCAAGTTGCTAAGCTGCATTAAGTTGTTTATCCACATTATGCAAATGTAATTAACTCTCATCAGAATCACAGCACATCCCACAAAGGAGAAAAGGCAGCTATATCCAGCTAAGTCAGATCCCAACAATAACTTCCAGAAATAAAGAGCGAAGTCAGAGACTCTGTACTTCTTAAGAGAATTCTTTGAGTTAAAAAGGTCTGTAGTTACCTGCTATGGCTCCAGCCGCCAGGAGATTGATGCCTCCCACGCGTCCGTTCTCATCAGCCAAAAGGAGTTTGCAGTGAGCGTACACAGGAAAATAGATTGCAGAGAAGGGAATGTCTCGGAGGAAACAGGCTTTGGCACCCTGTCACACGTGAGGAAACAGTGCAAAACAGTGTGTAAACAGGGTTTGAATGTCCGAATGGGAAGCAGACGAGTGACAGGCTGAGATGTCCTTCAAACAGCATTAGGAGTGACATGAGGGGAATTAGGTGGGGGATAGAGGAACAGAGCAAGTATGCATGGCAGAAAGCATACTCTCCTTTCACAGGGAGACTGGGTATGCAGGCTAACCCCAGCAGCACTCGGGCAATGAAGAACTTCCTAGCATTTCTGGAAGTGCTAGACTTGGGGTTTGAAAATTTAGTTTGTTTCCTGTTCTGGTATTCACACCAAAGTGCAGTCGGTACAATATTAACTCCAAGGGGAACTCTGCGGCAGGTCTCTGCAACTTGGCAATGTGTAACTGGAACTTTCTGTGCACTAAGCGAGGCAACATCTTAGGATTCATAAGGAGTTTCAAACTCCCAAGGCTGCTTGACCTGTCAGCTTTGCTGGGGGTGGGGGTGGGGAGCCTGAGTGGGGATGAGGTGTAAGGGCAAAGAGGAGAGGTATTAGACTGAGATCCCAAAATGAATGGCTTGATTCCCAAGCGTCTCCCCTACCCCCCCCCCCAAAAAAAAAAACCAACAAATTACCAATCTCAATCAGTTCCAAGCCCTGGGAGTGCCAGGCGGAATGCCAGAGGCATGGAGAAGGGACTCATTCTAAGAAAAGTAGAGGGAAAAACCCCTAAAGCCTCACCTGTTCACTCACTCCCACATTACACTCAAGACAGCCTGTCCCGGCCATGGAGAGGGCAGTGAATACCTTCCTCAGAATTACCAGTGACCCATGCCAGCCCAGGCCTGAAGCTTTACCTCACTAGCCAAACGCTACCTACACCCAAGCCCTGGGTTCCCCGATGGCTGTCTTTATAACAACAAAAACATCCAAGGACTCTTACAGGATAATACAGACAGAACCAATATTTATACATTCTGCTCCCCAAGGGAATCTCAGCGGACGGCAGAGGGTGGGCGAGAGGAGCAGAGTGGAGGCATTCTGTAAAGACACACATGCCTGGCAGCCGGGCTCCCGAGCACCCTGTGGCGGCATGCCTCTAATCTAGACATTCCTAATTTCTAATTTGCAGTTACAGAGGTAAATTTACACATTTCAGCAGTTATGGATCCATAAATAAATTCAATGCTGTGGAAACACAGTCCCCTGTAGAGGTGAAATTTCCGTATTCCCCCTTCTACCAGGGAAAGGAGAGGAAAGAAATACTCTCCTAGTTCGAGGAAAACACTGGCTTCTGCTCCATTACATCTGATCTGTAATGACGGTGGTAAGTGGACCCGCAGGGGAGGAATCTGTTGACTGGCGTTTTGTGAAAGTACAGTAACTGTTGTTGTTTTTTAATGGAATTCATTATTGACAAATCCTCCCACTTAACTTCTTAAAGACTCAAATCCTGTCCAATTCTACTATCGGGTTGTTTTGTTTTGTTTTTAACCATGGCCAGAGGACTAAGAAGACAAGAGAAGCCCTCTTGGTCTGATAACAGAAGAAAGTATTCGGCCTCAGAGTAGGCACAGTCCTAAACCCACCCAAAGGGTACCACAGAAACTTCTCAAAGGCCCCGTGGGATGAAGGCCAAGAGCCTGAAGCCAGCTGTTCTATGGAAGAGATGTCCTGCACGCATAGGAGCTAAAAAATGACAACGGGCACCCTCGTGTGTATGTCCCACTGCCTTTACCCGGGGGTACTGGTTTCACTTGCATTTTCTATCCCATAGGTCACTCTGCTGGGTAGGAGTGCTTTTCATGTTGGGGATGGGGGTGTCACCTGGCTTCTGAAATCAACCCACCTTGTACAGCCCAAAAAGCCCGAGGTCCTGAAGCACGTTCAGAGCGCTGACTCTGGGCCCTGTGGTGATTTCTCCCGCCACCTGCAGGCGGATCTTCACTATCTCCAGCGGGTTGGTGAAGATGACCTGGGATCCTCCAGCCTGCAAGCAAGGGAGACAGACAAGCTCTTCCCACATCGGAGCTGGACTGGGGTGTCCAGGAAGGAAAAGCCACAGAAGATTCCTTCACTTTACACTAGGGAAGGAGAGGCCCTCATGGTGCTCAGTGTGAGAAGTTCTCATGGAGATGTCCCAAAGATGCCTCATGTCAATCTCTCTTTAGGCTTGTGTTTAGCTGAGGCAAGATCTCACTAAGTCTGTAGCCCAGCCTGGCCTGGAACTCACTATGTTGCCCGGTCTCAGCTAGAACTCACAGCAATCCTTCTGCCTCAGCCTGTAGAGTGCTGGGATTATGGATGTGAGCCACCATGGCTGGTGGTTAATTTAGGTTAATTTCTATTTGAAATGTCAAGACCGATTCTCAGAACTGACCTTCAAGGATAACCTCAAGCATATTCAAAACAGCAAAATCAATAAAACCAATTTGGAAAACAAAATGGAATGAAGATATAGGGGGTGGTGGACTCGGAGTGAACAGGAATGCTCCACAGAGCACTGTCTCCAGCCTGCCAACTTGCAGAAAAATGAATACAACGTTAGCCCCACACAGGTGCCTTTAGAGTCAGACTTATCTGCTCTGGGTCAATTTTTACACTGTATGAGCATGCACAGAGCTCTGAACTTGGCCTAGCAACACCCACACAAAAGGAAGGAATTTGGGAAGGCAAACTTTAGTATCATTTCAAGACAAAACAAGGAAAAAAAAAATCTTCAAGACAGAGCTGGGAAACAGAACTCTGAGACACCCAGAGTGCAACATCCTCAGATCAAAGGCGCATTCCACACTCTGGTAGTGAGTGACAGATTTGATTTTTAAATAATCAGAGTGTGTTTGCATCTGATATCTGCTAAGCAGTGGAGGGGTGAAAAAAAGAATGTTTAAAATAATTGCTACAGCTCCTTTTTGGGTTTCTGTAATATAAAGATGAGCATGTGTGCATGATCACATATCTATAAAAATAAATAAAATATATATTATCTCCCTTCATAAAGCAAAGGAATCTCATTTGTGTGGGTTTGTCTTAAATTGAGGCTGTTTATATTCTATAATCAAAACTATATTCATACAATATTCATAATTGTAATGGTATTCATTTAATCATAATCATCACACAGTTGTAACTCAGCCGCAGCGCACGTCCCTGTAAAATAAGTGTGCTCCTCGACAGGCACTTTTACAGGTGCCCAAACATCCTATCAGTCCTCCACCCATACTCCTCCACATCTGCCTAAACCTGTCACCCTCTCTGACCCCTTCCAAAGCATAGCAAGGAGGCTCCTAACCACTCTGGGGCCACACGTCAATGCCTCTGGTGTAAATCCTGGCTGACCTTCAACACTCATGACTTTGAACACTACACCGGCCCCAGATTCCTTTTCTCCTCTGGGCAGCTGACTGTCCTGAATGCCCCAGGGAACTAATCCCCTTTTGTCTTGACACAGCACAGATCACTAGCAGGCATGTAGGTCCCCCAACGAGGATGTACTGGTCCGATTTGACATGTGATTTGCCTGTGTTTCTTTCTCTTATAATCTGCTGCGCTGCAGGCAGAGAGGAGCTGTTCAATGTTTCAATCTAAGCAAACAATGCTTTCAAAAGGATTGCTGGGTGACAAATTACGTTAAAATGATAATCCAAGTAATTACTCCTGTAGCTAGAATTAAAGCCCAAATCAATTGAAAAGTTTACTATTTCCCTGAAATTGCTTTTTTAAATAATGGTTGGAAAGACTGTATTTGGGGAAACATGCCTTCTATTCTAAATTAAGGCAGATTAAGATAAAAAGAAAAGAACTATACACTTTTATTATAATCCCCCAGATATACCACCACCAGTGAACTGGCCTCTAGGTGCTAAGTGTTAAATAAGAACGTTATGTTTAAGTAAACCCCAAGTCCTTTCATGGGTTTTGGTTGGTTTGTTTGTTTGGCTGGTTGGTGTTTTGAGATAGGGTTTCACTGTGTAGCCCTGGCTGTCCTAGAACTCTCTATGTAGACCAGGTTGGCCTCGAAATCAGGGATCTCCCTGCCTCTGCCTCCTGAAAGCTGGGATCAAAGGCGTGCGCCTCCACCTCCAGCTTGTCTTTTCACACTTTACCCACTGGTGAATTACACATCCTGCCTGCCTGCCCTCAGCTCCCTTCTCTTGAGATTTCTCTTCTCTCATCTGATCCTCTTAGAAATGAGGACCAGTTGACTAAACTGTGCTCTCCTTCAACACGTCTCCAAATCTCTCAGGGTACAAACAACAAGTCTTCTTCAGTACAACTGAGGAAAGGAGCCGGCAACACACGTTCCACATACAGTCACGTTAACTGCTGTCTGCATTGAAGGTGTGCATGTTAGCACCCATAGGACACCCTGGAGCTGACCACACATGCTCCACATACAGTCACGTTAACTGCTGTCTGTTGTGGAAAATTAGTTAAAAATGTGTTATATTCTCTTGTACTGTGCAATGTTTGCTTAATGATGCAAAGACGTGTTGCATTCTTTTATGTTGCATTTGTTTAACTCTGTGAAGCTGTGTTACTTTGTCTGTCTAAAATGCCTGATGGTCTAATAAAGAGCTGGATGGCCAATAGGTAGGGAGGAGAAAGGACAGGTGGGGCTGGCAGGCTGAGAGAATAAATAGGAGGAGAAATCTGGGAAGAAAGGATGAGAAAGCAAGGAGAGGAGGTGAGGAGGTCTCCAGGGACCAGCCACCCAGCTACACAGCAAGCCACAGAGTAAGAAGTAAAGAAAGATATATAGCAAGATAAAAGCCCAGAGGTAAAACATAAATGGGATAATTAGTTAAGAAAAGCTGGCAAGAAACAAGCCAAGCGAAGGCTGGGCATTCATAAAAAAAGAATAAGCCTCCATGTGATTTATTTGGGAGCTGGGTGGTGGGCCCCCAAAGACCAAAAGAGCAAACAAACAAACAAACAAAACAACCAACTACAGTTGTCTGCACTGAAGGTGAGCACCCCTACGACACCCTGGAACACAGAAGCGAACTGCCAATACGGATCTCCCAGCAAGGGAGTGTGACAACCATGCACAGTGACACCATGGCAAGGCACACAACTAGCAGGTCACTCCTATGTAGTCCCCGAATTTTAAGGAATAAAACTTCCCTATCAGTTCAACAATGCTTGTTCATGTTTTTGAAACGACTTAATATTTTTAAACTTTACAACAGGACTAGGCTCATTTAGGCAAATTATTATCTAGAAACACTGAAACCTTTTAGAAATTATAAGATTGCTATTTAAGTTGTCTAGAACTTTAGATGGAGCTAGAAAGGCTTATGAGTAAGAATGCTTGCACCGCAAACACGAAGGCGTGAGTTTAAGGGCCCAGGACCCGTATAAAAAGTCAGGCTTGGTCGTACAGCTGGAGTCCGTATAAAAAGTCAGGCTTGGTCGTACAGCTGGAGTCCGTATAAAAAGTCAGGCTTGGTCGTACAGCTGGAGTCCGTATAAAAAGTCAGGCTTGGTCGTACAGCTGGAGTCCGTATAAAAAGTCAGGGTTGGTTGTACAGCTAGAGTCCGTATAAAAAGTCAGGCTTGGTCGTACAGCTAGAGTCCGTATAAAAAGTCAGGGTTGGTCGTACAGCTGGAGTCCGTATAAAAAGTCAGGGTTGGTCGTACAGCTGGAGTCCGTATAAAAAGTCAGGGTTGGTCGTACAGGTGGAGTCCGTATAAAAAGTCAGGGTTGGTTGTACAGGTGGAGTCCGTATAAAAAGTCAGGGTTGGTTGTACAGCTGGAGTCCGTATAAAAAGTCAGGGTTGGTTGTACAGGTGGAGTCCGTATAAAAAGTCAGGCTTGGTCGTACAGCTGGAGTCCGTATAAAAAGTCAGGCTTGGTCGTACAGCTGGAGTCCGTATAAAAAGTCAGGGTTGGTCGTACAGCTGGAGTCCGTATAAAAAGTCAGGGTTGGTTGTACAGGTGGAGTCCGTATAAAAAGTCAGGGTTGGTTGTACAGCTGGAGTCCGTATAAAAAGTCAGGGTTGGTTGTACAGGTGGAGTCCGTATAAAGTTGTACAGGTGGAGTCCGTATAAAAAGTCAGGCTTGGTTGTACAGGTGGAGTCCGTATAAAAAGTCAGGGTTGGTTGTACAGGTGGAGTCCGTATAAAAAGTCAGGCTTGGTTGTACAGGTGGAGTCCGTATAAAAAGTCAGGGTTGGTTGTACAGGTGGAGTCCGTATAAAAAGTCAGGGTTGGTTGTACAGCTGGAGTCCGTATAAAAAGTCAGGGTTGGTTGTACAGGTGGAGTCCGTATAAAAAGTCAGGGTTGGTTGTACAGGTGGAGTCCGTATAAAAAGTCAGGGTTGGTTGTACAGCTGGAGTCCGTATAAAAAGTCAGGGTTGGTTGTACAGGTGGAGTCCGTATAAAGTTGTACAGGTGGAGTCCGTATAAAAAGTCAGGCTTGGTTGTACAGGTGGAGTCCGTATAAAAAGTCAGGGTTGGTTGTACAGGTGGAGTCCGTATAAAAAGTCAGGCTTGGTTGTACAGGTGGAGTCCGTATAAAAAGTCAGGGTTGGTTGTACAGGTGGAGTCCGTATAAAAAGTCAGGGTTGGTTGTACAGGTGGAGTCCGTATAAAAAGTCAGGGTTGGTTGTACAGCTGGAGTCCGTATAAAAAGTCAGGGTTGGTTGTACAGGTGGAGTCCGTATAAAAAGTCAGGGTTGGTTGTACAGGTGGAGTCCGTATAAAAAGTCAGGGTTGGTTGTACAGGTGGAGTCCGTATAAAAAGTCAGGGTTGGTTGTACAGGTGGAGTCCCAACACTGTAGCAGGCAGAGATGGGAAGCTCATTGGGGCTCGCTGGTCACCAGTCCAGCTCCAGACTCAGCGAGGGACCCTGTCCTCAGCTGGCCTCCACACACATGTGCAGACACCACAGAGACATACACACACATACACATATACAACATCGCACACAAACAACATATACACAAACACACACACAAAGTCAAACACAGGCTGGATGTAGTGACAAACAATTTAATCCCAGCACTTGGGAGGCAGAGGCAGGAGGATCTCTGTGAGTTCCAGGCCAGCCTGGTCTACAGAACGAGATCCAGGACAGCCAAGGCTACACACAGAGAAATTCTGTCTCGAAAAAAAAAAAAAGTTTAATTAATTAATTAAAAATTAAACATATATATATGTATATATATATATATATATATATATCTATAAAACAATAATGAACTTTGGGTGTTTATAATACTTCAAAAGAAATATGCCCTGAGAATATGCATTGTCCGTTTTTAAACTCCTTGTTTGACAAGAGGACTCGTGTGTAGAATAAGGACTCCGCCACCACCACTCCCTTTAGCTGGGTGCTTCTTATGCTAGGACCAATTTTTGCAGTACAGCAAAACAGTTTCCAAAGGGAAAATACTCTGCTTGCAGCAAATACAATTATTTAACACATACAGTTCCCCCAAAATAGTAACTTCTCAGTGGAGGAAATACACCTGTATTTGTGACAACACACAGTCTGTAGTCTTTAATAGTAATGAAATAACACAGAAAAGAAAAAAAAAGCATCTTTGTGAGTTCGAGGCCAGCCTGGTCTCCAAAGCGAGTTCCAGGAAGGGCGCAAAGCTACACAGAGAAACCCTGTCTCAAAAAACCAAAAAAAAAAAAAAAAAAAAGCAAATGCCCAATAAGAAAACTGTTAATTATATCAGAAAGCACTATGATTTCGCTCTTTAAAAGAAATGCCAAATCATTTGTGAACATAAAATATTTGCATTTGGCTTAAATCACTTAGGAACATAAAATATTTGTTATACATTATTTGATCATAATTATGTCAAAATTTACCTAAGATTTTCTAAATCGAAGTGTCTTACGATTAAAACATGATTAGCTGCATCCTGCAAAGAGGAAGTGAGCAGCTGGGGGAGAATGTCACCACCCACCCCACTGGAAGTCTCAGCCTCAGGAATGCATCAGTGATCCTCTGGAACTCAGTTAGCAGAGTTGGCATCTGAAACAGTGGCTGCTTTCCAGACCCCTGCCCAAGTCTGACCATATGCAGAAAAAACACTGATACATATAAAATAAATCGAGTGTGTTTGTTTTTTAAAAAGGAGCCGGAAATAAATAAATAAATAAAATAAAAAAAAATAAAAAGGAGCCAGGCAGTGGTGGCACATGTCTTTAATCCCAGCACTAGGAAAGCAGAGGCAGATGGACCTCTGTGAGGCCAGCCTGGTCTACAGAGCGGGTTCCAGGACAGCCAGGGCTACACAGAGAAATCCTGTCTCAAAAACCAAAAATAAATAAATAAAATAGATTTAAAAAAAATAATATGCAGCTACCTAGATTGAAACTGACTGGCTTGCTACAGAAGATGAAGGCAACTGCTTTGTCCCTTCCTCCATAGGAGGTCGAGCAGCAGGGCACCACTGAGACCCAGCCAGCCATCAGCACCATGAGGAGAATGGTACCTTGATCTTAAGACAGTCCAAAACTGTGAGCAATACACTTCTGTTGATTGTTGTTACCCAGTCCATGGCATTTTGTTATAGCAGCCAGAATGAGCTAAGTAAAAAATCCCTGTGGACCTATCCTACTTTACATGTTGCTTAAATGTACAATGATGTCTAACTTGTACGCATGTGCCCATGTGACCATGTAAGTTGGCAGCATGAAGTTGAGACCATACTGATTCCTGGAAATGGAAGAAAAGGGCTGTTTCCACTGCTCTTTAAAGATGTACAAGACCAGCTTGTAGAGAAAGACAGACTTCAGCTAGACTTCAGTTAGCTATAGCTCTGGGCCTTCAAAACAAAACCGCAAACCAGGGGATGTGAGATGGCTCAGCAGATAAAGGCGCTTGCGGCCAAGCTTGATGATCTGAGTTCAATCCTGGGAACCACATGGTGCAAGGAGAGAAACAACTCCTGGAAGTTGTCCTCTGACTTCCAAGTGTGTGCGCAATAAATAAATTTAATGATAAACTTTAAAAGTAACTTAAAAATGGTGCCGGGTAGTGGTGGTACACACTTTTAATCCCAACACTCAGGAGGCAGAGGCTGGTGGATCTCTGTGAGTTTGAGGCCAGCCTGGTCTACAGAGTGAGTTCCAGGACAGCTAGAGCTACACAGAGAAACCCTGTCTCAAACAAACAAACAAACAAACAAACAAAAACAAAAACCTAAAAAAATATGTAACAAATACAAGAGATCCAGCCAATAAATGGCATATGACCTAAACATCTCACCCCATTCAGAATGGATATTAAATATATAACAGAGGATGCCGAAGGGATGCAGGGTCAAAGAAATACTTCTAAATCCCATGGGACCATGCTACAGTATCAAGGAACCTTGAAAACATGCTATGGGAAAGAAGCCAGACTCCAAAGGTTATATGCCATGTGGTTACATTTACAGGAAATACTCAGAAGTGGTGTCTATGGAAGAGTTTATTAATGGCTGCCTAGGATGTGAGGGTGAAGTGAGAAGATGGAAAAGTGATAGCTAACGTGTGTGTGTGTGTGTGTGTGTGTGTGTGTTGGTGAGGACAGTGATAAAATGTTCCAGCATTGATTGTGATGCTGGCTGCATATACTCTGTGAATATCCTAAAAGCTACTGAACTGGATACATTGGGCATTAGAGAGTGACTTTAGCATTAGTAAAGCTACTCTCTTCTTAGGGTGAGGGGCATAGCTCTGGTAAAGCACATGTTCTACATGCATAAGACCCTGAGTTTGATCCCCAACATCAACCATGACATCTGCCTGAAAGACACAGCAGGTGCATAGTAAGAAGAAAAGGGAACAGAGGAAATAAAGACCAGACTCGTCTTCCAAATGCGAGAGACTGTGGACTTGGAGATAGACATGGTTTGAACTTCATCCTTGCCAGATGTCGCATATGGGACCACAGTGGGGTTTGAGTCAACTCTTCAAGCTATGCAACATAGGTTTTTGGTTTTGTTTTGGTTGGTTGGTGCTGTGAGATGTTCTGTATGGCAAATGTGTTGCTCTGATTGGTTAGTAAATAAAACACTGATTGGCCAGTAGTCAGGCAGGAGGAAGTGTAGGCGGGACAAGGAGGAGAAGAATTCTGGGAAGTGGAAGGCAGAGTCAGAGACACTGCCAGCCGCCACCATGACAAGCAGCATGTGAAGATGCCGGTAAGCCATGAGCGCGGGGGCAAGGTATAGATGTATAGAAATGGATTAATTTAAGATATAAGAACAGTTAGCAAGAAGCCTGCTACGGCCACACAGTTTGTAAGCAATATAAGTCTCTGTGTTTACTTGGTTGGGTCTGAGGGGCTGTGGGACTGGCGGGTGAGAGAGATTTGTCCTGACTGTGGGCCAGGCAGGAAAACTCTAGCTACAGGTTGTTTTTTTGTTTTATTTTGGTTTTTTTGTTGTTGTTGTTTTTGTTTGGTTGGTTTTTTTTTGTTTTTGTATGTAGCTCATACCATATATCTTTTTATTTTGTGTGACAGGGTCTTACATTGTAACCCTGGGTACGGTTGAACTAGAAGTCATCCTCCTGCCTCTTCTTCCTGAGAGCTGGGATTGGTGTGAGCCACTATACCCAGCCTTACCACACACACTTGACTACAGTGAGCTAGCAAGGCGGCTCAGTGGGTAAGGGAGCTTGCAGGCAAGAAGGAGAGAACTGACTCTGGCAAGTTGTCCTCTGTTCTCTGCATGAGCGTGTGTACACATACACACACACACACACACACACACACACACACACACACACACGCACACGTACACACACACACATGCACTCACACACACTCTTACACATGCATACTCACACACATGTGCACACACACAAGCATACATACACTAAGTGTAATTAAAGGTTAAACTGGTCACAGTACCAGGAGGGCTATGGTAGAGTCCAGCTTCCTCACTTTGGGTTTTGGGTTGGAACCCTTACATAACACACACACACATACACCCTGATTAAAAACACAAATATTCAAGTTAGATGCGGTGAGTCACACCTTTAATCCCAGCACTCAGAGGGAGAGGCAAGTGGATCTCTAGGAGTTGAGGCCAGCCTGGTCTACATAAAGAGTTCCAGGCCAGCCAGGGCTATATGGTGAGACCCTATCTCAAAACAAAAACAAAGAAAACTCACCAGCAGAACATATACCTGCAGATCTGAAATGTTTACCCTAGTCTCATGGCAATTGTATTCCTTCCTGACTACAAGAAACTAGTCCTGGGCGCTCACTCATCCCTTTGCTGGGAAGAGCTTCTGGCTCAGTTAGATCTGTCCTTCCTGAGTAACTGAGGTACTGTTTTAAAACTGGGTAGCTGGGGGAAGAGCAGCTGTGAATCACTTGGGGTGATGGTAACAACAGCACTCAGCTAAACACCCTGAGGGACACACACATTTATCTGATCACTACCACAGAGGCAGGGACTCCAGATCAGGCCCCTGCGAAACTGCTTTCCACACTGTTGACTGGCCTCATTCAGGATCACCCTCTACCCGGAGGGGCATGCTGGTCCACAAACAGAGGCTCCTGTCTCAGACTCTATTCTCTGGTGTAGTTTACTGACTTTGAAGAGAAGTGGTGGGCTGTAGAAAACCATTTTCTACTGAACCATCAGTAGAAAAATCAATGTGAGTGATGTGTGCCTGTAATCCCACCACTCAGGAAGCTAAAGAAGAAGCATCATGAGTTTAAGGCCAGCCTGAGCTACACTGTGAGACTCTGTCTCAAAAAATAAAATAAAAATAAGAATTCCACCACCACTTAATAATGTGCATTTTCCTTCCTTTTTGCCCAGAGTTCAACACTATTTCTCCTGATATCAGCCAATCAAGCATCAATCAGGATTAAGATCCAGAAATAAATCACAACTGAGGGAGAAATCCAGTGTCAGCCAAACCCTCAGGTTATCTTAGACTTCGCCGGAACACAAGAGTCCACACCTAGAAGAACAAAGTTGTCACATGTCTGACTATGGCTTAACCACTTAGGTCATAGGCAGACAAGAGAACCGGCCCATTTATGACCCAAATCCTCTATACAGCACAGCAATTAGTTGCGTGGAAAAGAAAATGTACAACCTTCTTGTTTCCTTGTTTTCCCAGACAGGTCTGTCGGGGAATATTATTATTATTATTATTATTATTATTATTATTATTATTATTATTATGTTTAGTTTTTAGGGTTTCTCTGTGTAGCTTTATGCTTTTCCTGGAACTCACTCTGTAGCCCAGGCTGGCGTCGAACTCACAGAGATCCACCAGCCTCTGCCTCCCAAGTGCTGGGATTAAAGGCGTGCACCACCACCTGGTGGGGAATATTATTTTAAGGTGTGTTACTTTTGTTTATATTGCATTTGTTTAACTCTGTGAAGCTGTGTTACTGTGTCTGTCTAAAACACCTGATGGTCTAATAAAGAACTGAATGGCCAACAGCAAGGCAGGAGAAAGGATAGACGGGGCTGGCAGGCAGAGAGAATAAACAGAAGGAGAAATCTGGGAGAGGAGAGAAGGAAGTAGCCAGAAAAGGAGGAGGACTCCAGGGACCAGCTATCCAGCTACACAGCAAGCCACGGAGTAAGATTAAGATTTACAGAAATAAGAGAACAGAAAAAGCCCAGAGGCAAAAGGTAGCTGGGATAATTTAAAGTTAAGTAAAGCTGGCTAGAAATAATCCAAGCTAAGGCCAGGCATTCATAAATATAAATAAGCCTCCGTGAGCGATTTATTTGGGAGCTGGGTGGCAGGCCCCCAAGAGTAAAATACCAACAACAACACAGGGCCTCATTTAGCCCAGGCTAGCCTTGAACCCATATGTAGCCAAAGATGACTTTGAAATTCTGATTCTCTTGCATTAGCCTCCCTAGTTCGGGAATTACAGGTATGCACTACCCCTCCACCACAAAAGACGTCTAGTTTTCCAGGGATTACAGACAAGTCTGTGTATGCTGGGGTCAATCTGAGTTAGGAAGCTAAAACCACGGATACAATGTATCTATCATTTGCAAAGAAGTGAAACAATTATAGCATCTACTTACTACATAAGGGGAAAGAGCATACTTCCGTGGACACATGTAGACAGGGGGCTTATCTTTCATAAAAGATAAATTGAGCCAAGTAAGTCTCTCTCCTGAGAAAGCACACACAGCCATGGCGTATATGTAAATATGCAAGCCTGGCCTCATCCCACACACAAGGCAAGGGTCCCACTGACAAGCCTCATCATGGAGAAAGCCTGGAGCAACTGTTCCCCCTGGCCCCAGGGACATCTTCTCTGAATTAAAACTTCTAAGGTCATTGACCTTATCATCTCAGGCTCCGTAAGCAAGTAAGAAGATTTTCACCAAGACCTCCGGCCAATTCAACCAGAAGTTATTAACATTTTCAGGACCAAAATGAAGCACGAAAGTCCCAAGCAGATCACATTAGCAACTGTGAGGCAGACCACACACACTTAGATGTGTCAACCGGTCTGAATCCAATGCAGTGCTTACACCTTCAACACAGAGCATCTGAGCTCTAAAAGAATTTACACTCTCCGTCTCCGGCTTGGGAATTTTTGCCAATGGCTACAGTATAGTTACAGGGTCTTACTGCCCCTTGCAGCCCCATAGGAGGCTTAATTAAACTACAAGGGCACACTCATTCCTACACATAAAACTGAAGGGCCCAATTAACCAGCCCCCTCCCACTTAAAAGTTCCAGGGAGAGGAATGAACCGTCACACTACCTGCTATTACATTTCCTTTGATACTTAAAAAAACAAAACTTAAGAATTTAAGAAGCCTAGAGGGGGCTGGAGAGCTGCTTCAGCTGTTAAGAGCACTTGCTCAGTTGCTAGCACCCACGTGGTGACTCACAGACATCTATAACTACAGTTGGAGGCGACCTGAAACCCCCTTCTGACCACCATGGGCACTGAACCCACATAGTGCGCTTACATGCATGCAAGCAAAACACACACGAAATAAAAATTATATAATACACACACACACATACACACACACACACACACACACACACACACACACACACACATATATATATATATATATATATATATATATATATATTTCAAAGTCTAGAAGATAGAGCTTTAGGAGCTTAAAAGAAACAAAGCTCATGATAATAATACTCAAAATCAGATTACCCAGCAGGGGGTGGTGGCGCACACCTTTAAGCCCAGCACTCAAGAGGCAGAGGCAGGTGGATCTCTCTGAATTTGAGGCTAGCCTGGTCTACAAAATGAGTTCCAGGACAGCCAGGGCTACACAGAGAAACCCTGTCTGGAAAACTGAAAAGAAAAAAGGAATCAGATAATACAACAGGGAGAAGGCTCGGTTAGCAAGGCAAGCCCGAGGAACTGCTTTGCTTTCCGCCCCCACAAGCCACACAATCCCAAATGTGGTGGCCTGCCTGGGAATCCCAGGACCAGCAGGGGTGGAGCTAAGAGGGTCGCTAGGGTTCACTTCCGGCCAGACTAGCCTAAATTGCTGAGCTTCAAACCAACGAGAGATTCTGTCTCAAAGGAGGTGGACAGTTTTTTTGAGGATGCCACTCAAGGTTGTCTACACATACACACACTCACTTTAAAACATCACTTACTATGAGAATCCTCTCGGGCAGTTCTTTGAGTTAAAGGAAAATGTTGGGCCAGCAAGGTGCCTCAGTAGGTGAAGGTGTCTGCTGCCAAACCTGCAGCCCTAAGTTCAATCCCTCCTCGAAGTTGTCCTCTGGCCACCGCACACACACACACACACACACACACACACACACACACGCACGCACGCACGCACGCACGCGAGAGAAATGTAGTAAAAGTTTTTAAAGAGGAATGTCATTCATATTTCATACCTACTTTGCAAAAAGGTTAGAGGAATATGTTTGCCACAAGAAATACTCAGGATTGACACTCACACAGCCTCCAGCGAGGATTTCCGCCGGCAGTGGGATGGAGCCATCTCTTTTGGTAAATTTGTCCCGGACAAAATCATTAACCTAATTAGAAAGACAAGATCAGCTCATCAGAATTTCCTGTCACTTCCTCTGCTGGCACACCGTCATATTTCCAAATTATCAAAACACTTGTCTCGTGCTAAAAGTCAGATTTTACCAAATGTCTACACGAATGTGAAAATCCTTACAGGCCCCTTGACAGTGCACCGATCCCACCAGTATTGATCTTGCTTTTGGCTTCACGACAATCTAAGTGAGTGACATCAGACCAGTGACAAGAAACTTACTGTCAGCTTAATGGCTTTTTCTGGTGCGACTCCGATCAGCTGTGGTATCAGACCTGGACAGAAGGAGAGGATCATGTCTTTACGTGAGTGGACAAGCCCAACAAGGAAGTGTTTTCCTCCAAGTTACCTACCAAGTAGCTCAAAGCTTTCATCTAAATGGGGAAAAGGGATTATCCTAAAAAATCCTAAATATACATTAAAAAATCCTATATATTACATAAATATATAAATCACATGTATATATACACACACACACAATTTACCAGTCAAATATAATGTTTTTTGAAGCTATAAATGTTTTTCTTTAACATCCTTAAAGATACACAAATAAATAAAACCCCTCTAGCCAACATCTTCCCTAAAGTACACAAGAAAAGAATGGAGCCTCTGGGTTTTCTCCACTCCGTAACGGAATTTCTCCCGGTCCCCAGCAGCACACGCAGACAATTTACAGAAGCCAGTGCCTTAGGCTTGGAGACACGCTCAGGGCAGTGTGCTTTTAACACAGCTAGGTTTCGCTACAGACAGACAACCTTGCAGCACAGTGTATGGCTGCTACTGACTATCTGCTCCCCTTAGCTTCTCTGAAGAGAAGCCCAGCATTCAGCACTCATTTATTTTAAAGAAAGCTAAGACTGCAAAGAAAAAAAAAATGCAGCTTTTAGTACCAGTTTGTGAGTATCTTCTGTAAGTGAAAACATATGCCACTTATATTTTTATTTACTAATATATGTCAAGCTTAAGACATTTTAAAAGACTCTTCTCAAAACAAAAGAAATCATTATGCTTAGAAAGCTGCATTCCCCAGGCTGGCTACGAACTGGAAAAGAACAGGCATAAGTAAACAACTCCATCTGGAGATGCCCGTGGAGCTCAGCTTTCTAGAGCATGCAGGTTTACCAAGTTGTTGGCATCTTTCTTTCTTTCTTTCTTTTTTTTTTTTGCATACATTTTTTAAAGATGCTAACAATAAACAACACATCTTACGGCTTTAAAACCAGGGGAGTGATACTCATGTCTGCACGCTTCCTTGCCGCTCGTCTCAAGCCTCCTTGGAAGGTGCCAATGAGTGATTTTCTGGGAGCTGAGAGCCAGCAAGTAGTCGTGCATACAGGCTACTGTCAGTCACACTGAATTACCAACGACAAACACAAGCCGTGCACACCTTCTGCGGGCCGCAGACTGATCTAAAAGAACGAATCAGCAGATGGCAGTCTTAACATTCTTCCTTCCTGATCAGCAGACCCTATTACTTTGAGCCTCGCTCCAGAACCACGGTGTCAGCATGTGTATTTGTTTTCCAACTTTCCTCCCTAAAGCTCATGGAATGTTAATAAAGTACTGATTTGTGTCATTTTATCATTGTTGCCTGCAGAAGAAATTTAGCTAATCTGTCAACAACTCTGTCAATCATCTGACAGAATAATGGGCCAGTTCTAAGCAATATACGACAATCTCAACAATCACTGTGCTCCCAGGCAGGGCTCCTACAATCACTCTGTAATACAAAAGTCTCTCATTTAAAGGACCCATTTTATCAGCTTAGATCCTCACCAAAGTCAACAGCATCCTCCCCTGCTTGAAATATTGCACCCTCTTAATTAATATGATAGCACTTCCAAACAAAATCTTCTAGAAGTATCTATCTACTGAGAAGGCTATACATGGCATGGCTAGAGTCCTTCTAATAGTTCTCTGTAGACACCCTTTGTAACTTAAAGCCACACTAATTAAGAGAAAGGTCATTATTCAATAATGAAAGATTGGAGATGTCAAAGAAATAAACAAGCTTAGTGCCATCTGCCTGTGATTCCCCATTAAGTTAGATCTAGGTGCAAAGAGCTGAGTCCATTTAAAACAAGTCTTTGCATGCCAGCACCGGACCCCTGGGACAGTGGCCGCTTTTGCCCCTGCAGTACAAGTCATGCAGCTGGGATTTGCAGAGCCAAAGCGTTCTGAATAGTTGAGCAGATTTCACTATACTCGCTTCAGAAGCAGGGCATTTGAGCCTATTTACTCCGTACACGGTGCCCACAACAGACATGCAAACGGCCTTCTTCGCCTCTAAATGTGTCCACTCAAATGCCTGACGGCGATGCCAACTACAGGCGTTTCTTCTCCTGCCCGTCTGTTCAATCCCAGTCTCTCTTTCCTAGGAAGAGCTCTGAGCCTAACAGCTCGACAGAGCTCAGAAGGAGCTGGGGATTAATAAGCCTGGGAATGCAAACAAGTACAGTAAATTACACAACCGCCCGGGACCAGAGCATGCGAAGAGTGTTTTAAAGAATTCCAAGTGGCGCCCAAAGGGATTAAAATATTAATCTCCCCTGCAAAAGAACCCTAAATTCTAATGTGAAAACATGTAGATAAAAGCCATCCGCTCTCCAAGAAGACAAGTTCCTACAAAGCCCATTTGGGCCTGGGGAGAATTCTACATGGGCCTGCAGCCGGGGGCTCCGACACCTGGGCGCTCTGTAGTAGTCACCACGAGAGAAGAGAGGAACGCTCTGCTCTGCCTGCCATGGTGGGGACAGGGGGCCCAGCTGAAGCCTGGGGCCCTAGGGTTTCCCTGCCTTTTAAAAATTCAGATGACCCAACTGGAAAAGACTTATCACGGGTCTCCTTGAAAAAAAAAAAAAAGAGGAATTTCTGTTGAAACAAGTGTATATAGAGGGTAAACGCACCTTCAAGCAGCACCTGGCTTCGATTTCACGGGGAATTAGTTAGTATAGTACTCCTCTCTACATCTCTGTTGGCCCGTGCCCTCAAAGAGCACACACATACACGGGATTTGGATCCCAAGAATTAAAAACAGCAGGAAGGAGAAGGGAACACCTGTTTGTAGACTAATATTGCTAGTCACCAGAAGATCGCAACATGGGAAAAAGTAGAAAGGAGGTGGGGGTGGGGGAACAGCCCTAATTGGTCTCATAACAAGGGCGTTACATCTACTGATGGTGACGGAAAAATCACCAACTTCAGCGGCTGAGATCTGCCCACTCACCTCGGTAGAGTCCAAAGAAACCCTCATAACGCAGCACTTTCTTAAAACAGTCAAAGCTGTTTTTGTACATCAGCTCCCCGACCACAGAGCCAGTGCCACGCTGGTTTTGCATCCGGGTCTTCACCAGATCTATGGGATACACCGCAGTGGCCCCCACGGCTACAAACAGAACAATGTTTAGGTTTAACAAAAGGAATACAATTAGATGGAGCGTCCACAAGGACATCAAACCTCATTTCCACAGGTGAGAAATAAAACATAGTGTCTATTCTTACAAAGGAGAGTCAACTTATTATACTTTTCCTTCGCTTATTAATAGAGAAAAAAAAAAAAGGCAACACCACAGCTCGGAGGTAGAGTTCTTACCTAGGATGTGGGAGGACCTAAAAAAATCTTTGATATCTTTGGTCTATGAGTTAGAAAGTAGATTCTCAAATCACCACCAACCAACATTAGAAAACCAGCTCCGTTTCCTTTAGCAACACTAAACTATTATGCATGGGCACCATTTCTTTTCATTTTCTATTAAATGCCTAAATATTACACCTATTCCTTCTTCATAACTGTGAAATGACGGTACATAAGCTAGGTGGTTGTGATTTTAAAGTTAGTTCACTGAAGCATTTTAGTAAATTAATCTAAGCTCTAGCCATTCTCTGAAGGAAAAAATCTTCACAAGATCCTGCCCCTATGTATGGAATTGGGCTGAAAATCAAACACACAACCAAAAACCTACAGTCGTGCTTTAGAATTTCTTGGGCATTGAAATATTTCATAGGACCTAGAGTGTTCTAATTTTGGGC
Organism: Peromyscus eremicus; assembly: GCF_949786415.1. Classification (NCBI taxonomy): domain Eukaryota; kingdom Metazoa; phylum Chordata; class Mammalia; order Rodentia; family Cricetidae; genus Peromyscus; species Peromyscus eremicus. The sequence goes on from NC_081419.1 coordinate 49,550,147, forward strand.
TGTTGAAAACCAGAACATACTTGGCACCTTCTAAAACTAAGGCTGAAAAAAAAAAAAATCCTAGTCACCAGTTCCAGCTTGCTTTGAATGTTCAGGAGCATTTTAATCATTTTTGGAGGTTCTTCTCAACAAAGCAATTTCAGGTTTTATATATTTTCTTTGTAGATTACTTAAGCAAAATTAGTCTTGGGCTGGGGAGGTGTCTCAGGAGGCAAAAGTGCCTGCCACCAAGTGTGACAACCTGAGTTTAATCCTTGGACCCCACACAGTGGAAGGAGAGAACCGACTCTGGCCAAGATGACCTCTGACCTCCACATGCCCACCATGACCAGCACATGTTCACACATGCACGCACAAAAATGAAAACCTTTTTAACGGGCTCTCTAATTTCTGCTGTGAGCAGAGAGGAGAGGAGAGATTCCTTTTAGCAAATAAACAACATATCTGGACACTCTTAAGCCAGAGAAAGGAGAGAAAAATCACAAGCCCACCACTGTGACTCTCTGTGAGAGGTTGTTTCACTTTACGAATTTCTGAGTTTGCATCTCAGATCTCAGCCTCCACCCTGCCCCAAGCCTGACCCCATAAACTCCGTTTTTAGTCTCCATTTTTCACGCTGGTCTTAACTGATGTAATTAAGGTGAGTGCACAGCGATGCACTTCTGACTCTTCCATCATTACAGAGGTTTTATGCTGAAGACAGACTGGAGCCAGAGGGCCACAGCCAGGCTATGTATGACAAGTCCTCCTGAAATGAAGAGCCTTCGGAAAGCCCCGCAGTCCTGACCCCCAGGAACAATGAACCACACCTTCACTGAGCTGTCCAATCTGCTGGGATAGGGTTACAGCAAGACCAGCCTGAAAGAGCCAGCCAGCATGGCACTCACCTCCAGCAACCGAGCCCAGAGTGAACCTGTAAGCAGACTCGGCAATCTGGAGCCAGATAGGCCTGCCCAAGCCAGGAGATTGCTGCGGGGTGAGAGAAAACAGAAGAAAAAAAAAGCCTGAAAAAGTATTCTGCAGGTGAAAAAAACTACAGTTTGGCATTTTTTGAGTTTAAAAAAGAAACTTTAAAACTGAAAGCACACAGGATATTAGTGTTTTTTTGAAAAGAAATACCTCGGGGCTAGAGAAACGGCTCAGTTAAGAGCACTCACTGCTCTTGCAGAGGACCCAGTTTGGGTTCCCAGCATCCACACGGTGGTGCACTATCACCTGTAACTTTAGTCCAGGGAATCCAAGGCCCTCTCCTGACCTCCAAGGGCAACAAGCATACATGTGGTACACTGATATATATGTTCTCCAAACACTCAAAAACATAAAATAAACTAAAGAAAAAAAACATACCCAGCAAAATACAGAGTAGCTTTTTCTTGACTTTCACATATGGACGGCTACTGGGAAACATATTATCCTTGAGAGGTTTGTGTTTGCTTGTGTGTGCAGTACTGGGGATTGATTTCAGGGCTGCGCAGAAGCCTGGGCAAGCATTGTATCACTGAGACCCGTTTCTAGACCTCCCGGAAGTGGACTCTTAGGTAAGCAAATAGAGCAGCATATACCATTTACTCCTCTTTAACTACATTGAAAATTTGAACTACTTTGCTGTTTTTAACATTGAATCACTCATTCACTGTCCAGTGAGGTAGGGAGGTATAGTCAGCCATAGTTCACATGTGGGTGTCAGGAAACCACTGCAGCAATCAGTTCTTCCCTTCTACCAGGTGGGTTCTGAGGAGCAAACTAAGACTGTCAGGCTTGGTGGCAAGTGCCTTTACATGCTGAGCCATCTTATCAACCCCCTTTATTATGTTTTTTGTGACAAAGTCTCAGACCCTAGGCTGGCCCTGAACTTGCTATATAGCTGAGGATATCCCTAAATCACTGACCCTCCTGTCTCCCAAGTGCTAGAATTACATGCATGAACTGCCCATACCAAAATATCTTCCTTTTAGAAATGCATCAAAATTGCCTAGTGTGATGAGCAGGCCTTTAATCTCAGCACTCAGGGGAAAGAGGCAGGCAGATCTCTATGAGTTCCAGGCCAGAGAAGATGGATCACATCTAAAACCTCTAATGACTACTGTCCTACCCACATTCACAGTTCTAACAAAATCAATGATAATAGTAAGATAAAACAATGGAATAAATCTCCTTGTGATTCAGATGCTAGTCCATGGGCCCTGCACCTGGATAACTTGTCTACATCAATGTGTGAGTCTGGAACTTCGTGTTTTCAGTATGAAAACATCTTCTACACTCTGTAAGATACTGGAACAAAGGAATAAAATATCTACTTTGTTGTAATGAGCTTTTCAAAAAGAAGAAGAGGAACAGGAGGAGGAAGTGGTAGCAGCATCTGATAAAATGGTCCAGCAGCTAAGGTGCTCGATGTGCAAGCCTTATGGTCTGAGTTTGATCCCTGGAACCCACGGTGAAAGGAGAGAACTTACTCCAGAAAGATGTCCTCCAAGCTCCACACATGTGACACACGTGTGTCTGCACTCACACACACACACACATATAAATACAGTCACAGTAAACAAAACAAAAAAATTAAAGCCATTAGCTGGACATGGTGAGTCAGACATCAATTCTAAAGGGAATGGAGGTGAGAGATTCACAAGTTCAAGGTCATTGTTAGTTACATGGTAAGCTCAAGGCCCATCTGGAGACTATCTCAAGAGGGAAAAAAGCTGAATTTCAGAATATAGAATAAAGCTAAGCATGAGGGTGCACACCTGTCATCCCAGCTACTCAGACAGCCAAAGCCATTGGATCAAGGGTTCAAATCTGGACAGATGGCTCAGTGGTTAAGACTGGCTGCTCTTCCAGGACTCAGGTTCAGTTCCCAGCACCACACAGTGGCTCACAGCCACCTAAAACTCCAGTTCCAAGGATACTCTCTTCTGGCCTCCAAAAGCACTACATGCAATATATATATATATATATATATATATATATATATATATATATATATGCATATATACATACAGGCAAAACATAAAATAAAAAATAAAAATTTTAAAAATAAATTCAAGGCAGATCTGGGGTCCAAAGTGGGACACTATCTTAAAAAGGGGGTAAAAGTTTTTTTCCAAAAATAATAGGTCTATGATCCCAAAGGAGCATCAAGTGACCACTAATTCCCTTATTCACATGGGCGTTTTCTTCTGCATTCAACAATATAGATTTTTCTTTCAACTCCCTATCTTCAAAGAGTGTTTATAAGCCCTGCAAAATCCTAGGAAAACTGAAGGATTATTCTGTGCTTTAATTCTTAGCTAAAACATCTCAAACTATAAATACCCAAATGCCTTTTGACAGAAATGTCACCTTCATTCCCATTAAATAGCATTTGTAAGGAAACATTCGAGAGTGGGGTTACTGAGATGCTTTTTCTGAAGGCTTAGTTATCACTACAACTTAGAGTTTCCTTGTATTCAGCTATGCAAATTAATGTAATTAGTGCTATATGTTTCACATCATGAATATTCATAAAAGGAATGTCCCCATAGCTGTCTTCCCAATTAATGACTATGTACTGAATTTTTAGCATTTAGGCTGAAAGAAAATACTCAGCACTAAAAAGATCACCTACCGGGAGCAAACGGCCAAAGGCAAAGGCACTTTCTCCTTTAAGGTTATGATCATGACTGTGAAGGTTGATATTTAACAAGGCTAATTAAGTGGGTTTTCAAAGCAAAACAGAGTTGAGACTCTTAAATGATTTTAACTGGCTCCCTCAGGAATTGGAGATTTCATTTGAAGAGAGGTCCATTTTTTTCTTTTTCTTCCCCCTTTTTTTAAAAAATTCGGGGTGTTTTTGTTTTTGTTAAATGTAGGATGGTATTGTGTCAATGTGATGGGAATCAAGCCTTCACCAGGCTGCTTTCTGTAGGTTGCCAACCCAATGGAGAGAAGGCCTCTTCCAACAACACGTACAACACGTACCAGTGTGGGAGAACAAGAGTGGCCCAAGTGTCTGAGAACAGCAGTGCTGGGTTCTCCATGAGCTAAATGTGTGGTCAGAGGAGCAAGGTAGGGCTAGGAAACACAAAACAGCTACTCCAAACCACATCTATGACGTTCCCAACCCTCCACTGCAATTCAATATTTTTAGCCTTACGAAGTAAGGTTGAAACCCAAAGCTATGAAAGAACAGGAGGACCAAGTAGGTAGAGGGAAACTATGTTGATTTTAATTATTTTCTTGTTTCTATCCATAAAACAATGTATGAATACTTTCCTCTCAGTGTGAGGGAGTTCAGATGCATTAAAGACTGCAGTATCTTCCAATCTAAAATTTTTAAAGAGATAAATGACTAATAAATAAATAATAGCTTGCATATAAATCTGATTTCTTCCTTTTAGAGAACAGGTTTCACTTTTGTGGAACTAATCAGTAAAATGTAATGTTTTCCTCCATGTATTCACAAATCCAAGACCAAAGACAGTCCATGAGACTATAAACTACACAAAGAGACAAAATCCTAAGACTAAGGAACAGCATTTGTGAAATAAAAATGCAATCAACCCAGTAATGTTGGGGTCAGTGATTCTCAACTTGTGGGTCTCAACCCCTTTGGGAGGGAGTTTCATATCAGATATTTACATTACCATTCATAACAGTAGCAAAATTACAGTTATGAAGTAACAACAAAAATAGTTTTATGGTTGGGGTCACCACAGCGTGAGGAACTGTATTAAAGGGTCGCAGCACTAGGGAGGTTGAGATCCACTGACCTAGCAGAGCACAACTCAGCTCATTTTGAGCAAACTGCCTAGAGCTTTAATATAATTTCACATAGAGCAACACACACACACACACACACACACACACACACACACACACACACACACACAGCTGTATGCCCAAGAAGGTTCATATAGATCATTTATCCCATATAGTTGAAAAAGTAAATGTGGGGGACCCCCTGAAAGAGAAAGAGGAGGCTGGTTTGCCCATTCTCACACAGGAACAGCCTGGTTTGGGGAGATGGGGACATAGCTCCGTCAGTACAATACCTGTCTAGCATGAACCCTGGGTTCAATCCCCAGCACTCATAAAGCAGGTGTGCTCCTGCCAGGGATAGAGAGATAACACTGTACAGTATCTTTTCACAATTACTTTTTTCAAGATTCAAGAGCAATTTTCGCAAATTTGTAGAATAAAATATGCAGTTCAATTTAGTAAGAACTCTTTAAATAGTTCAATGTCTTAAGTATTTTTTTATTAGCTGAGGATCGAACCCAGGGCCTTGTGCTTGCTAGGCAAGCACTCTACCACTGAGCTAAATCCCCAACCCCCTTAAGTATTTTTTATGCTATAAAATTTTATTTAGCTGGGCGGTGGTGGCGCACGCCTTTAATCCCAGCACTCGGGAGGCAGAGGCAGGCGGATCTCTGTGAGTTCGAGGCCAGCCTGGTGTACAGAGCGAGATCCAGGACAGTCAGAGCTACACAGAGAAACCCTGTCATGAAAAAATAAAAAACAAACCAACAGAACAGAAAGGGGAGAAACTGGTAGCAGAAAGCAAGAATTTGGGGAGAGGGAAACAGAAAAGCTAAACTGCAGATCATCACAGATATCAGAGAAAGCACAACTGTGAGTGAGGACGCCATTTCCCTGAGCTTCAGCTGAGTCAGAGGTCCCATTTATTGTTAAGGAGGAACTGGAAATCCTAACTGGTTGCAGAAAGCAGCTCCAAGGAGCCCAAGCAGAAGGAACATTTCCTACCACACCTCTCCAAAGTCAAGACATCTTTCTCTGTTTGTTGTGTTTTTTGGAGTCCGGGTCTTGCCATGTAGCTCAGGCTGACCTTGAACTCGTGGCAATCCTTCTGCCTCAGCTTCCTAGTGCTGGGTTAGAGGCACTTACCACCATACCCGGCTGAGTACTTTGATATCTCATTAACCTAACTGACAAAGTGAATAACAGCAAACCCACCCCTGCCTACTCACCCAGGAGTCACACGAGGAGAAGGGGCAGCCTGCCCCTTACCATCCCACGTGTCCTCTGTCCTTCTGTCCCCACATTCCCTCCCCATCTCCCTGAACATCACACAGCCTCATAAAGAACCATGAGAAACAGAGGTTCTTCAAGGAGGAGCCCAGTGAAGCATCGGGAGGAAGAGGCCTGCTCCCCTAAACCTCAGCCCCCACAAGACCGATGGACCTCTGCTACAACTGAAGCTTGCTCAAATGCTTAGAGGTCCAGGATTCCACTTAAAACAAGGCTTCATTAAAAAAATAGTTCCATTTTGTCTTGGAGGTCATCTCAAGGGTCTGACTTTTTCTACCTTACAAGACATGCCCCCCCCCTTTTTTTCTTTTTTTGGTTTTTCAAGACAGGGTTTCTCTGTGTAGCTTTGCACCTTCCCTGGAACTCACTCTGTAGCCCAGGCTGTCCTCAAACTCACAAAGATCCGCCTGCCTCTGCCTCCTGAGTGCTGGGATTAAAGGTGTGCACCACCACCGCCCGGCAACCATTTTTATTATATTTAATGTTAAAGAAAAAAATTCTTTCTGGTTCACTCATTAGATACATTTCCTTTTCCCTCTTATAATCTGTTAGGCACAATCACAGTCAAAATAAAACAACTATATATATCAGTTTAACTATACAAAGTGGCCTGAACACTAATCTTTAAAGATGATTAGGCAGGCCGGGCGGTGGTGGCGCACGCCTTTAATCCCAGCACTCGGGAGGCAGAGCCAGGCGGATCTCTGTGAGTTCGAGGCCAGCCTGGACTACCAAGTGAGTTCCAGGAAAGGCACAAAGCTACACAGAGAAACCCTGTCTCGAAAGACCAAAAAAAAAAAAAAAAAAAAGATGATTAGGCAAATGACTGGAAAGGAAGTCACACCCACGGCTGTTTGAACTCCTTATCTTAATAAGCTAGAAGAATGAAACTCACAAACTAGTCAAAATATCTAGTGCAGGTGTGGGCGATAATTCAGTCAATAGAACCTCTGAGGCAGGAGCTCTGGGGTCTTTAATACTCATGCCGACTGAAGTCTCTAGGCTTGTGACGCCCACCCCCATCAGCACTGTCCATGTCTTGTACAGTCACAGACTGCCATACCTGTCTCTGAAGTTCGGCCAGGTTGTAAGGCAAGGCCCCCTCAGCCAGCGGAGCTATTCTCTCGATGTCCGCCAGAGTCAAGCGCCTGAAGAGAGGCAAAGGGAACTGTTAGATACCGACAGACCCCTCACATGGAACACACCGTTCTCCTCCCTAAAGAGCTAGCATTTAAGGGGCTATTTCCTTGTTCACGGTTTATGACCATTTTAGTGAGGAGAAAAAAACCAATAAGCTTTTGGATCTTATTCACAACAAAAGCAAAGTCTCCGGAGATCACTGAGGAGGGAGGGATCTAAGGAGACTCCAGTGGTGGGCCCTAGCAGCCAAGAAGTGATTCAGGCCAAAGCAAAGGGCCACAAACCCTCTCCATAATGCCGAAGTCCCCAGTGTCCCAGAAGGAAGGTTAGAAACAAGAAGGATCAATGCGGTTGGCTGCCTTCAAGAGAAGGTACAGGAGAGGAAGGAGCCTTCTTCTCTTTTACGATATTCTTCCTCAAAGCCCTTGAGTTTTGAATCAAATGAATTCAGCGCCATGGGTGCCAGAACTGACTTAAAAATAAGTTCATTCTGTGAGACAGCTAAAAAAAAAGTCACTTCAGATGTAGTTTTGAGAAGGACTTTAAAAAAAAAAAACTTTTTTTTTTTTTTTTTACAAGAAGGCTCAAAACATTTGTCTAAAAGCGTGAATGTTGGATGGTTGAGACATGGCCTGGCAGCTTGTGTAAAACACCAAACACTGCTGTTGCACAAGGCAGCTGAATGACTAAATACCATCTCCAGTCCAGCAACGCATCATACGGCAAGAAGGCAATAAATCACACATGCATATCCAACTTCTGTAGTCTCCAGATACTTAAAAATCATTCCTAATTATGTGTATTGACATGTGTATGTATATGCATGTGTGTGCAGGGGCCCTTTGGAGCCACCAGAGGGCGCTGGATTCCCTCAAGTTGAAGTTACAGGCAAGTATGCACCACCCAATGGATACCGGGATCCAACCTGAGCCCTCTGCAAAAGGAGCGAAATCCTTAACTGCAGAGCGGTCTCTTGAGGCCCAGGAGTTCTGATATTATTACTTAACAAACTACTACAGGTGACCGACAGGAACCCAGGTTTTTAACAGACCATACACCTCTTTAACCCTGTCCATGGGTACTTATGGATGAGGGCTTTCCATGAATTTGCATGTCTTTGCAGATTAAATACCCTCTACACACTTTTTTGTTTTTAACTTATAAAAAAAAAGAAGCATAAACACCTGAGCTTGCCTCTGGAGGAGGCGTGATGATACATGAGGCATATCTTAAGAAAATAATACTCTCCAACACACATTGGGCACACAGTCTTCAGAAAGACAATTGTTTATGGCAACCAAAAAGAAAACAACATTCCTCAACACAACATTTCTTCCATGCACCTCAGCCTATTTTCATGAATTTACGAACTTAACCAAATTTCTACAAATCTCTTCAAATTCAGAACACTTTGAGAAAGCCTACATTAAACCCGTCTTTTCCCTCTCTCCAGCTCTCTACTCTTCTGTTTCTTCCTTCTCCCTCTTCCCTCTCACCCTGAACCCCTCCTCTTACCTCTCCATTCCCCTTGGCTCTCTGCTCCAACCCATTCTCTCTGCTTCCGCTCGCTTGCTCTCCCTCGCTCCCTCCCTCTGCCTCCCGCGCCCTCTGTCTTCTCTCTGCTCCTGTTTCTCTTGCTAAGAATCTATCCACTGAAAAGGCTGTTGGAGGCCGGGCGGTGGTGGCACTCGGCTTTAATCCCAGCACTAGGAGGCAGAGGCAGGCGGATCTCTGTGAGTTCGAGGCCAGCCTGGTCTCCAAAGCGAGTTCCAGGAAAGGCGCGAAGCTACACAGAGAAACCCTGTCTCGAAAAACCAAAAAAAAAAAAAAAAGAAAGAAAGAAAGAAAGAAAGAAAAAAAAAAAAAAGACAAGGCTGTTGGTAAAAGGAAATGGTATACGTCACATCTAAAAAGGTCCGTGTCCCCCCCTTACTAAACACCATGAATCACAGACATTTACCCGGAAGCGTTATATAGGTCTGCAAGCTGGTACAGGATATCAATTTCTAGCGGAGTAACTTGTCCATAGCGTATGGCGTTCTGGGCAAATTCCTCTGGAAGAGAAAGAAACAAAGGTGTCTCGAGAGCCTAATATAAACGGAAAGCAAAGGAATTTCTGCACACTCCACACATCTAAAACTAAATTTAAATACTCAAGTTCTGCTTATAACTGCATTCCTGAAAACTGGTAAAACTGCAGAAACCGATAAACCAACTGCACGACAAAACAATCACTTTCTAGTACTCATTTCTCTTGCTTCTTCACTCTGGCCCCCGGAGTTGCAAGATAAAGGCGGCTGTTGAGAGGTCTCCCAAAACCTCCTCTCACCGCTCACCCAAGAGGGCGCTGGCTCCTCTCTCTGTGGCAACTCGGTCCCCGTACAAACAAGCTGCTGCCACACTGCCACTGACCTGTTTCACAGACCGGGCCAAGGCTCTTTTCAAAACTGTCAAAGGCATTTTGACACTCGGGCCTCGGCATCTCATTAAATGCACCTGGGGTTCGAGGCCCCCACGAAGCATGCGCATGCGTGAAACACGCACATGCGTGCGGCAACCGGCTTTCCGGCTGTGCCGTGGCAGACCTACACCGACCTCACGTCTATCTGATGGAAAGTACAAATTGGAATATTCCAATCAGTTCCCAAATCTTACCCTTTGTGACTTCAATATCTTTCCTCGTGCCTGCTAAAGTGCTATAGATCTTACGCACAAGCTCCATGTTGTTGAGTAAGGAGTTGAACGCGTTGAAGTAGGAGAAGCTAACTTGGTGTGAGGTACTCCCTCCAGCAGCCTAGGAAAGGACAACACAAAACATTTAAAACTCAAAAGCGAGAAACGTGGTTTGGATTCTGCATTGTTGTTTTTTTTTTTTTTTTCTTCCCTCAAAGTGGACCCGAAGGAGTCTCCTTCATTAAAACAGTTAACTACCCTCCCATAAATACAAGGGGCTATCTGACTAGAGGACCGAGCACTTTGCACCCTCAGGGAAGTCTATGCAATTTAGGTTTTAAAGAAGAAAGCAACATCTGGAAGCTGGAGTTCATGGTTCATCCACCGCTAAGGTCAGGAACAACAAATACAATTACTGCAGATCAAAACCTGGCTATTTAAACAGAATTCTTCAAGACCCTCAACTGTGCAATGCCTGCTAGGCCTGGAAAAATATCAATGAATAATAAAGGATATTTCCTACTTGTTAATTTACTTTTCCTATGCATAGACACAAAACAAGCATTATCTTTTTCATGCTGTAGACTGAAACCAAGGCCTCCTCTATACTTACCATGTACTCTACCACTCAGCCACACCTCCAGTTTTAGTAACCTTAAATTTTAAGACCATTTAAGATTATTATTTTATTCTATGTATACTGGAATTTTGACTACATGTATGTGGTACACCACACGTGTGCCTGGTGTCAGAGAAAACCAAGGGAGGGCATTAGGTCCCTTAAACTGGAGTTACAGGTGGTTGTGAGCCACCATGTGGGTGCTGAGAATTGAACCCAAGTCCTCTGGAAGAACAGTCAGTGCTGTTAACCACTGAGCCATACCTCCAGCCCTGAGACCATTTGATTACATCAACTTTCCTCAATTTTTTTTTTTTTTGGTTTTTCGAGACAGGGTTTCTCTGTGTAGCTTTGTGCCTTTCTTGGGACTCACTTGGTAGCCCAGGCTGGCCTCGAACTCACAGAGATCCGCCTGGCTCTGCCTCCCGAGTGCTGGGATTAAAGGCATGTGCCACCACCGCCCGATTTTTCCTCAATTTTTTAAAAGCTATTTTTATACTAAAGTACCTAGTTGGTGCCGGGCAGTGGTGGCACACACCTTTAATCCCAGCACCCAGGAGGCAGAGGCAGATGGATCTCTGGGTTCAAGCCCAGCCTGGTCTTTAAAAGCTAATTCCAGGGCAGCCATGGCTACACAAGGAAACCCTGTCTCAAAAAGAACAAAACAAAACAAGATACCTAGTTTGTGTGGTTCTCTGATCCTGCAGCATGAAAAATACAGCTCCCCGAAGCTCCACAAATGTACAGAAGATCTGGCAAGGGGTTCACTACTAAGTGGCATCCTCAGTGGTTCCAGGCCACAGGGCTCATGCACTGGATAGCAGGCAAGTAGCCTTCCTCACCTCTGGAGGCTGAGCCCTTGCCCATCATTTAGGCATAGTCTTAAAAGAGAAGGATTTTGTGTTGTTTGTTTGTTTGTTTGTTCAGTTTCTAAAAGTCTAACATTAAAGTTACAAGGTGGAGGTGATCGAAAATTGTCACTAAGACTCAAAGAAATACTAATAGAAACACCAAGGTAACAACCCCAGTCAAAAAAGTCCATTACAGCCGGGCGGTGGTGGCGCACGCCTTTAGTCCCAGCACTCGGGAGGCAGAGCCAGGAGGATCTCTGTGAGTTCGAGGCCAGCCTGGACTACAAAGCGAGTTCCAGGAAAGGCGCAAAACTACACAGAGAAACCCTGTCTCGAAAAAACAAACAAACAAAAAACAAACAAACAAACAAAAAAGTCCATTACAAGTAGTATGACGCTCTGGTTTCTCTTTGACATAAATCCTTCACCTTCTACAGTGTAGGTAACAATGGGCAATGTCTCTGCCCCCATATAGATTTCATTTTTATTAATGTCAATCTAGATACCAAATGCAGCCGTAAATCCTTCGTCACCGGTAGCAGCAGAGCAGCCACCACCAACAGGATGAGAAGCAGCTGGCAACTCAGAGCAGCAGCCTCGGCCGCCTCCATGGTCCCACCGCCACCGTTTGTGGTCCGGTCCCAGCTGTAGCTTCTCCTCAGCAAGCCTCCCAGGCTGGCCTTGAACTCGGGATCCTCCTGCCTCTGCCTCCTTCAGCAAATCCTACCAGCATGCCCCACCACAACCAGCCGCATGCAGCTTGGGCCTGAGCTGGGGACTGCAAGGCCACAGGCAAGTGGCCTTCACACAAACTCGTACCACAAATGTTGGGCGTCAGATGTAACATGAATCTTAAAAGTCTTATTAATAAAAACAAACCTGGAGCCAGGTACTGGGGTGAACGCTGGAAGATCAGAGAAGCAGAACAAGCCACATCCAACTTCACCTTGCCAATTCCTCAGCTGATCTTGTTTCCTCAGACTGAAAGCCTCTGAGTCCTCATCGGAATGGATCTAAGCTGAACTGCTAAAGCCTAAAAGCTTAAAAAGCCTCTAGTTCCTGGTTTTCACACCTTATAAAGCTTTCTGCTTCCTGCCATCACTTCCTGGGATTAAAGGTGTGTGTCACCATGCCTGGCTGTTTCCAGTGTGGCCTTGAACTCACAGAGACCCAGATGGATCTCTGCCTCCACAATTCTAGAATTTAAGGTGTGTATTACCACTGCCTAACCTCTACATTTAATATAGTGGCTGTTCGGTTCTCAAGACCCCCAGATAAGTTTATTGGGGTGCATAACATGTCAACCACAGGGTTCAGATTCCTTAATATTTTCCTCTGAGGATTGTGATTGTATTTTGGTAAACTGAGGCAACGGCCATCTAACCAAGTTGGAAAATACAAAATGGATCCCTCCATCCTAACTGACGCTGAGTGAATCCTTCCCCTGGATTTTCTTCCTTTCTTCTCTCCTTCCCTCCCTGATTCCTTTTCTGCCTTTCCTTTCATCTTTGGTTGGGGTAAGAGGTGAAGGCGCAGAAGTGGGGGGGAGGGGTTGTCAGGGAGGTGAGATGTGGAGAGGAGAGTGACAAGCTCCACGCTCAAATCCTCTGAAGAGAAAGTCCAGGAGTTGATCTTTCTACCCCAGTCTAAGTCGGGGATAATGGTCTTCAGCTGAAACAACAAAGTACCCACTGACTTCCCTCCATCCCAAACAAGCGGTAATCAAAGCCGTGCACACGGCACAGTGTGTGGACAAGACCACAGGTGAGTGAGGAGCGTTTCACCCCTGGGTAAGGAAGTGGATGACGGGAGTTTGCTGTGGGTCCACATGGTTACCTGAGATAGACTCGCACTTTGACAGAACAAAAGACCTGTGTCTGGGACACACACTCGCAAAGGGGCAGAGAGCCGTGATTCCAGAGGCTGGTGGCCCCACACTTCCTCCAGGCCTTCTGGCATAAGCCAGTGACCATCCCTCCAGCACACAGAGGAAGGAGTGTCCTAACTAGACTGCCAGAGCCTGGGGTGGGAGGTAATAGAAGCCAAGATGAAGGTAAGAAAGCACTAAGATACAGTGATCATGGTCTCCTGTCTACAAATACTCATGTCCCTTGGACTGCACACTGAAAATGGAAATAAACAAACTGGAAATACATGAGAGCAACATGGTAGCTCTGGATGAAGCTAGAAACTAAGAAAAGACCACTCACCTCACACACACACACACACACACACACACACACACACACACACACACTATTTAACCTTCTACCACCTAAACATGAAGCCTGGTTAGTCAAGAGCCATGTGGACACAAGAAGGCGTTCCAGAACCCAGAGGTTCAAAACAGTTCAGGAAATGGAAAGTGAAAGCCTGTCTTCTTACTTACTGAGACTAAGTTCTCCTCCACAAAAGGAGTGAGCATGTGGGACCGGATGGTGACCATGACGTCACTGAAATCCAGACCTGAGATCATGCCACTTTTGCTCTTGTCTTTAAGCGCAAAGGCTTGCCTTGCATGTTCCAACTGCAATTCCTGCAGGGGAAAGAGAGAAACAGCATTAAAATGGTGGGAGCATCTCCCAAGCACACGTTCTGCAAAGAAAGGGAGGAGAGATGGCCCTCCCCGGCATGTCCTTACTACAGAGAGAAGCAATCTGCAGCTCTGAATTCACAACTAAGCTTCTGATTTGTGCAAGGAGGCTTTCTGATGGATGTGATACATGGTATTCCTTGGGGAAAGAGAATGGATCAGAGCTGGCAGTAACCTAGCGGAGTTAGGAGGGGGGGCAGGGTGGGGTGGGGGACCTTTGGGTTTTACTTGGAAAGTTCCCATCACTGAAAACAAAAGATACAGCGGGGTTTTAGTACCTTCTTCCAGCTGCTACAATACACAATGATTTACTTTCTTGCCATCCATGAGAACTTCCTGAATTAAGAGTTTACATTCATTTTCAGTTTTTCATTTTAAATGTAGCAGTCAGGGCCAGTCTCTCTCCTCTCTACATCAGACACCGTTTTTTTCAAATGATTTAAAAAAAAAAATGAACTCAGTATGAAACTCTACCAACTGGCAAATGCAACACTTCCTGATTCTGAACCGGAAGTTAGGCCCAGGAAACTATACAAGCTTGTGCTCATTATCACTCTGTCAGATGTGGGGCACAGCCACTCTCCAGCTGTAAAAGGATCCAGAAACTCTCTGATGTTTTGAACTACTGTAAAACAAAATGTTGTAACAAGCAGTATCAATAAGACGAGGAAAATGGACCCCAGGATATGACACAAAAGTGAAAGCCAGAGCCTTTTTGTCTTGGGCATCCCTGATGTAATCCAAACGGATGTGCTGGTACAACGCATGATATGTTTTCAGATGCTCCATGCAGCTGGAAACTGGTCATATTTAAATATTATCCAGGCTGGAGAGATGGCTCAGAGGTTAAGAGCATTGACTGCTCTTCCAGAGGTCCTGAGTTCAATTCCCAGCAACCACATGGTGGCTCACAACCATCTGTAATGAGATCTGGTGCCCTCTTCTAGCCTGCTGTCATATATGCTGTATACATAATTAAATATTATCCAAAGGTAAGACGAAACACTATCATTGCCATGCCATTCATTCACCAAAGCACTGCCTTACCTCTTCCTGATATTCAACATACTTTGTGGGGCTGGGGGACTCACTGGTAGAAAGTTTACCCGTCATACATGAGGCCCAAGTTTCACTCCTAGCAACCACAAATGGATGGATAGATGGATGGATGGATAGACAGATAAAATGTTTTGTTGAAGTCTCACCCTTTTTATTTTACATATGTGTATATCTTTCAAAAAAAAAAACAAAACATGGTCTCATTCACATAGCCTAGATTGGGTTTGAACTCTCTGTGTAGTCAAAGCTAGCCTTGAACTCCTGATTCTTCTACCTTCACCTCTCAAGTACTGGGGTTATGGGCGTGCACCACAACATCTGTTTTGTTTGTTTGTTTTTTTCTGAGACAAGGTGTCTCTGTATAGCCCTGACTGTCCTGGAACTCACTCTATAAACCAGGCTGGCCTTGAACTCACTCAGAGATCCGCCTGCCTCTCCCTCCTGAGTGCTGGGATTAAAGGCGTGCACCACCATGGCCTGACAGCATAACATCTGGTTTTAATTATATTTTTCCATGGACTTTGATATCTCAACAGTATTTCAAGTCATTAAAATTAGTTTAGCAAGTATTTGTTTCATAATTCATTATGCTATATGTTTGTTTTATATCGTTTTCTCTATGTGTATGAGATTTCACAATAAAATTTTGAAAATTCTTAGCAGAGTGATGATGAGCTAAAGACAAGTTATGTCAAACTTTCTCAATCTTTCAATGGGTCAAGAGCTCCAGACAGCTCTGCAGGTGATATGGGAATCAGATAAAGGCTGAGATTCCGTGAGAACTGCGAAATCTATAGCCACATCTGTAATCCCAGCACTCCAGAGGTGGAGGTTGAAGGATGAGCAGTTCAAAGTCAGCCTTAACTACAGAGACTTTGAATAAGAGACTTGGTTTCTGGGCTGGAGAGGTGGCTTAGTGGTTAAGAGCACTGACTGCTCTTCCAGAGGACCCAGGTTCAATTCCCAGCACCTACATGGTGGCTCACAACTGTCTGTAACTCTAGTTCTAGGGGACCCAACACCCTCACACGGACATACATGCAGACAAAACACCAATGCACATAGACTAAAAATAAATAAATTTAAGGAGAGAGAGACTTGGTTTCTTATACTCTGGCTGCTGAGTAGGGAAGAGGGCTGGAGGCCTCAACAGTTGCTATGGATACAGACTTGCAGTTTGTTTCCTTCTCTCAGGCTCCTGTTCTGCACTGGCTTCCATCAGCCTCTGGTTCCTCTGTTGAACTCTCCAGACCGACAGTCAACTTTTAAGTCTTCTCTGGGGTTAGTAAAGGGCAGAGGCTGGGCTGATGGCTGATAGAGTAGGCAGGTAACTGCTCCGTGTGTGTGTGTGTGTGTGTGTGTGTGTGTGTGTGTGTGTGTGTGTGTGCGCGCGCGTGCGCGTGCGCGCGATATCAGGTGACTTGCTCTATCACTCTGCACCTTATTCCATTCAGACAGAGTCTCTCACTGAACCTGGAGCCAGGCTGGCAGCCATCAGGTTCCAGTGATCCTCCTGTCTCTGCCTCACACAGCCCTGGGATTACAGGTATCCAACCACATAAACATGGCCCCTCTCCTTTGTGGTGTGGGTGCTGGCGATTGAACTGATTCTCACACTTGTGCAACAAGAACTCTACATACCGAGCCAGCTCCACAGCCCAGGGAACCATTTCTTCTCTTTTTTCTTTTCTTTTCTGTTTGTTTGTTTGAGACAGGGTTTCTTTGTATAGTACTGGCTGTCCTGGAATGGGCTGGCCTTGAACTCACAGAGATACCCCTGCCTCTGTCTTCTGAGCACTGGAATTAAAGGTGTGTGCCACCACCACACAGCCAGGGAACCATTTCTTAAATAGACCAGATGATCTCATTCCCTAATCCAAAAGGCCTCAACACAGAGACACCAGGGATTCCAATGAAGTGGCCTTACCACAGCATTGTACATTAGAATGGCTTTCACAGGCTCCTATGTTTACTAGGACTCCAGTAGGTAGCTATCTGGGCAGGACTCGGGGGTGTCCTTGCTGGAGGAAGTATATCATGGTGGGGCAGGGGTTGCGCTTTGAGATTTCAAAGTGCCATACTGAGTTATCTCAGCACGCCTGCCACAAACCTATAGTGTTCGACAAGTCCTAATCTTTTTTTTTTTTTTTTTTTTTTTTTTGGTTTTTCAAGACAGGGTTTCTCTGTGCATCTTTGCGCCTTTCCTGGATCTCACTCTGTAGACCAGGCGGGCCTCGAACTTACAGAGATCCACCTGGCTCTGCCTCCCAAGTGCTGGGATTAAAGGCATGCGCCACCACCGCCTGCCCGCCGACAAGTCCTAATCTTAAACATGAGCAGAAGACCATCAGACCCAACAAAAGTCTCCACTATGAAAAACAGAGACCCAAAGAAGAAGAAAAATTGGAAGCTGGATGTGTTAGCACACACCTATAACTCCAGCACTCAAGAGACTATGGCAGCGAAAACAAAAAGAGGCTGGAGAGTTGACCCATCAGTTAGGAGAGTTTACTGCTCTTGCAGAAGGCCCCTGTTCAGTTCCCAGCACCCACACTGGGTGGCTTGCAACCACCTGTAACTCCAGCTCCAGGGGATTCAATGTCCTTTTCTGGCCCTCCAAGGGCATCTGCACATACATGGTGCATATGAACACTGTACACAGGCACATATACATAAGTAAGAAATAAATCTTTTTAAAAAAGCAAACAGAAAGGGAGAAGAGAAAAGAATTTTGGAGCAAACACACTTTGAGGGAAATAGAAAAAAAAATAAAAGCAAGTTTCAAAACTGAAAGCCCCATCTTTGGTATCATTGAAGAGGTGGAGGGGGCAGAGTAGGGTAACACTCAAATAAAAACAATATGCTATTTTTCTGCTTTTTTTTTTTTTTTGGAGACAAAGTCTTACTGTGTATCTGTGGTGGTCTAAAAGAAAATGCCCCCAAAGGGAGGGGCACTATTAGAAGATGTGGCTTTGCTGAAGTAGATGTGGCCTTGTTGAAGGAAGTGCGTCACTGAAGGGTGGGCTTTGAGGTCTCCTATGCTCATGCTATGCCCAGTGACACAGTTCACTGCCTGCTGCCTGCGGATCTAGATGTAGGACTCTCAGCTCCTTCTCCAGCACCATGTCTGCCTGCACACTGCCATGTCCCACTATGATGATAATGGACTGAACCTCTGAAACTGTAAACCACCCCAATTAAATATTTTCCTTTATAAGAGTGCCTTGGGCCGGGCGATGCTGGCGCATGCCTTTAGTCCCAGCACTTGGGAGGCAGAGACAGGTAGATCTCTGTGAGTTACAGAGTGAGTTCTGTGGGCTACAGACTGAGTTCCAGGAAAGGCACAAAACTACACAGAGAAACCCTGTCTCGAAAGAAAAAAAAACAACAACAACAAAAAGAGTGCCGTGGTCATGGTGTCTCTTCACAGCAGTAGAAACCCCAAGCAGTATTATTCCAAACTAACCTCCAATTTGGAATACTCTCCCCAGCTCAACCCACAGACTATACCACACACCCAGCTATGCCATTAAAATAACAAACAACAAACAAACAAATACACACATTTTAAAAAGGAATGTTCAGAAAACCAAATGAACTCCTGGAAAATTCAAAATACAACAAATATAAAATATAAAAAACCTCTAAAGAGCCAGAAGGAAATAGAATGAAAACTAAAAGAGAAATGCAAAAGAGGGGGAAAGTCACGAATTGAAATTTTCTTATGAGAGTCTATCAAATACCCAGTCTAATGATTGAAAGTAAACTCACATCAATAAATAAAATAAACTCATCATCAAGAAGACAAGGCAGGCCAGCATGGCTCTACTTGGTATGGGCCATGCACACGACCTTTCCTAACAATGCACCTGGTAACCTGTGTAACCCAGGACTCCACCAGCATGGGAATGGCTCTACTTGGTATGGGCCATGCACATGACCTTTCCCTAACAACGCACCTGGTAACCTGTGTAACCCAGGACTCCCATCTGTATCAAGTTGTATACGCACCCTCCTCCAAATAATAGGAGAGTTTCTCTTCCCCGATAGCAATCAAACATGGATAATTTCTATTCAAATGCATTCCCAGTTATATGCTGTAGGAGGGTGGGGGGAGCCAATCCAGCATGAACTTGTCTTGCTATGTGGGCAATAAGGCAAATCATATCCTCTGAGTGAGCTTTTAAGAAAACCTCGCCGGGCAGTGGTGGCGCACGCCTTTAATCCCAGCACTCGGGAGGCAGAGGCAGGCGGATCTCTGTGAGTTCGAGGCCAGCCTGGACTACCAAGTGAGTTCCAGGAAAGGCGCAAAGCTACACAGAGAAACCCTGTCTTGAAAAACAAAAAAACAAACAAACAAACAAAAAATATTACTTTATAAAATGGGGTGGGGGGGGCACACCAGGATGGATATGCATGTGGACGTCAGAGGACAATTTACAGTAGTTAGTTCCCTCCTTCTGTCATGAGTTCAGTTCATCAGACTTGGTGGTGGCAAGTCCCTTTACCCACTGAGACATCTTGCTGGCCCTGCTATTTACCATCTTACGTGTATGTATACTTGGGTATGCATATGATTAAAATCAGGTGCATTGTGGGAAGAAACACGGGCAATAAAGGTTTATAACTCAAATTGGTCAGTCTAAATAGAGAACTGACCAAGACCAAATTACGCCCCTTAGTAGCAAGTCCCTCTTTCCTTTAGACCCCACAAAAGAAGCCTCGGGCAATCACCCGGGGCCTGTGATGATTCTCTCACTCACGCGGTTGGTCACTGCTCAGCTTCATGTACTTCCATCTATTCTCATCTGTACTATCACTCTGCTCCCCAATAAAGTTTCTTTGAGACTGCAATCTGTGTATACCCTTATTTCAATTTCTTGAATAAGAGATCAAAACCTGGGAGCAACCAGTCAAGAAACCAACCACCGTTAATGAGATAGGGGGGACAAGCAGGGAGAGAGAATCCTAAAACCCTCCAGAGTGCAAGAGAAATCTGAAATGAGAATGGCCCTGGGCTTCTCAGCGTCAACACCACAAGGTAGAAAGCATAGAAAAAAATGCTTTAAAAAACAATATCCAGTCAAACTATTTAAGTTTAGGATGGAACAAGAGCCTTTTCCATATGAGAAAAGTCTCAACATTCTTTATTTTAGTTTTCTCAGAAAGCTAATCCAGGACACATTCCATCAAAAAGAAGTAAACCATTATTAAGGGAGGATGAAACCCAGGGAACAGGAGACGCAGTGTAGCAGAAGGGCAAACACCCTGGGATCTCCAGGATGAAGGGGTGATGGTTATCACAGAGCAGCAGCCATGTGGCAAGCTCAACTTCACCTCCAGACCGCGAGGGCACCAGGACACGGGGCCACTACCATAGACAACACTCCAGTGGTTCCTCCGACTGAAACCCAGGGGCCAGGACACAGCTCACTGTGTCTAGCATGCACAATGTCCTAGGTACGATGCCCATCACCACAAAAGAAAAGGACAGAGGGACACCAGAGGATTTAATGCAGGATTAGAAGACTGCAATTCTACCCCTAGGTGTATACACAAAAGAATTGAAAATAGGTAATCTAACCAACATTTGAATATGAATGTTTGTAGGAGCTACTGTGCACAAGAACCAGAAGGTCAGAACAACTCATGAATGGACAAAAATATAGTTAGTTATACAATGACTGTTATTAGGTTAAAAAAAAAGAGAAATAAATAGTATTACTACATGATCAAATACGGATAGTTCTTTTGTTGTTCGGTTTGTTTCTTTCTTTCTTAAGACAAGGTCTTCTCATATGGCCAAGTGTGATGTAAATGCATGTTTGAACTCCTGATCCCCCTGCCTCAACTTCCCAAGTGTTAGGATTACAGGTGTGAACCATTACACCCAGCTAAAGGCCTAGTGGTTGTGTTTTGCAGTGCAGGTCATTGAACCTAGGGCTTCACGTACGCTAGGCGAGCACTCTACACTGAACTACAACCCCACTCCCAAAATGGCTAATTCTTTTTTTTGAAACAGGGTCTCACTATGTATCCCTGGCTCACCTAGAACTCTCTGTAGACCGGACTGGCCTCAAACTCAAGAGATCTGCCTGTCTCTGCCTTCTGTATGCTGGACTAAA
Source organism: Peromyscus eremicus (assembly GCF_949786415.1). Classification (NCBI taxonomy): domain Eukaryota; kingdom Metazoa; phylum Chordata; class Mammalia; order Rodentia; family Cricetidae; genus Peromyscus; species Peromyscus eremicus. The sequence goes on from NC_081419.1 coordinate 49,571,231, forward strand.
GCTGTGTGCTACCACATTTGGCCTAATATGGAAAATTCTTTAAAATATTATGTGGAGGAAATAGACACACGAAAAGTTCTGTCACACAATCCCATTGATATGAATTGTCTAGGATTGTTATAGCCTTTAAAAACAAAAGGCAGATTGGTAGTACCCAGAAGCTAGGAGAGAAATATTGATGGGGAGTGACTTCTAAAAGGGTGCAGGCTGTTCTTTGGGGGTAATGAAAATGTTTGGGATGAGACAGAGGTTTCAAAATACCATTAATGTACTAAAAGCCAGTAAACTATCTACTTTTAAAGGGTTCGTTTCATATTTTATGTGAAAATTTATCCTCCTCATCCCATATTTTCTTTATTCTCTGCTTTACTAGGAATCAATCCCAAGGCCTCATGCATGCCAAGCACTGGGCCACACACACCTGGCCCTCAATTTTTGTTTCAGGTGGAAGGCTGCTGGAGAGTCCCACTAATATGAAATTGATTTATCTTACTGATAACCTCCCGTTTTTAAATGCACAACAGAGATTTTAAGATTTAAGATTGCCAGTAATGACAGGATGAGTTACCATTACTAAGTAGACAAGTCAACAAAGCCTGGAGATCCTAAACAAATTAATAATTCCAGTCATTAATTAGAGGTGTCCCTCAGTATCTGTGAGGTGTTTGGTTCTACGACCCAACCCTACTGGTCATCTCCCAGTGGACACCAAAAGCTAAATGGTCCACTATTTGCAGACGGCCTACAAGTGTTCCCCCTTATACTTTAAATATCTCTTCCATATAGCCTATGTGCATCCTACATTGTTTTGCATTTATTTATTTAGTGGATATGTGTCTGTCTGTCTGTCTGTCTGTCTCTCTCTCTCTCTCTCTCTCTTTCTCTCTCTCTCTCTCTGTGTGTGTGTGTGTGCACATTTGCCATGGTGTACATGAGGAGGTCAGAGGACACAACTATAGAAAGGATGAGGGTGGAGGCAGAGGCAGGCAGATCTGTATGACTTCAAGGCCAGCCTGCTCTACAGAGTGAGTTCCAGGACAGCCAGAGATACACAGAGAAACCCTATCCTGAAAAAAAAAAAAAAAAAAAGAAGAAGAAAAGAAAAGGAAGAAAGAATGAGCATGGAAAATGTCCAAGTGTGTGCTTGGCAGTGAGAGGTAAAAGAAGCCCTCATCTCACATAGTTAGAATTCAACCAAACTCAGCTGAAGTGGAAAGATTAAGCAGGGATACTGTAAGTTGAGTATTTAAATAAATGGAAGGACATGCTGAAAGCAAATGGCTGCAGAGTTTGAAGAGCTCGCTTCAGTGGGAGGGAAACGAAGAATGGGGTGACGTGGGGACCTCCTCTGTCCCTGTACTAGACAATGCAAGTGTCCAGGGAAGGGCGCCTACCTGCAGAAACTGAGTGAATTCCACATAGTTAAGGTGCTTCTTACGATTGTGCCCAAAATGCAGTCGGATGAATTCGCAGTCCCAGTTAAAAGGGATGTGATGATGGATAATAGTCTGTCCAAAAATCTCCTTGACATTTTCTTAAAAGGGAAAAGAAAAAGGCGTCAGTCACACTGACAGTGAGTCAGCCAGTCCACGGCAATGCTCCTACAGAGAAGGATTAAGGAAAGTTTAAAAAGTCAAGACCGGCTGCTTCTAAGAGGAACTGCAGATCTCTTTGTGCCCAGAAACCCATGCAGGAACACAACTGACACAAAATATAATTTTTCACTTAAGATTGTGTACCATTACATATAAGGCCATGAGATTCTTAATTTCTCTTGATTTAATTTTAATTAGGAAGCGATTTCTACCTCGAAATATAAATAGCTGCTACTTTACATTCCAACATAAAATCAATAGTGTTTTCCTGGTTCCTCACGGAGTCGAATTAAGCCTTTTATCAGAAGCGTGAATACCTAAATTACAGTATAATGCAATATTTGTCATACTAAGTATGGTTTGATTGAGGCATGATTATTACATTCACACTAGCCTGAATATGACTATTGAAGATAGCTTTAAGAAATACTACCAACAGCGTATCATTAGCTCAGCAGTAAAGCCCCTTATTAAAAGCTAATAGTGTCAAAAATTGGGTCTTGCCACAAAGCCTCAAAATCCCCCGAAAATCCATGATTATTAGTCTGAACTATTAAAATAGTTTAAGAGAAGTGAAATTAGTGATCCGCTTGTCAATGATGCACCAGACACGGCATGCTAACTTCTCGATAGGTACGAGTCACGCTGTATGATGCAACCAGAACTCTGTTGTTCATCTTCATGCACTAGCGAGATCATTCTTTCTTACAGTTTTACATTTATAATGACTGTTGCTTTAACAAGCAGAGACTGGGTAGACTAATTTAGAAGCTCATGCCAAAAAAAAAAAATCATTAGCAAAGTTAAGAGAGCAGGAAGCCTTTTAGTAAATGTCTTAAGAACCAAATTATTTTCCAATTAAAGTCAATTTTATTAGTGAAAGGGTTCTGCCATCAATAGCTATCAATTATCCTAAAGAATTAATAAACATGGGTTGAATGTTTTATAGTCACCTCTATGCCGTCTTCTCTGATTTCGACAGTCTTTGAATACAATGCCCACCTCCTAACTGACGATGGTATAGTGGATTCCCTTTGTCTTACATACCCTTTTCCTTAATGAAAGTGATGCGTTTGGGTGGAACTCTGAACTGGAACTGTCCTAGCAGTCTGGACTCAAGGCAAAAGCTCTAGTTTACAGGATGTAGCAAACTCGGAAGGAGGCATTGGATGTCACTGGGGAGATGGGATTCTCATCTTCTCTCTCAAATGGATGCAGGATTTCTCAGCTAAGTGGCAACAAGATCTCAGGGTTTTCAACCCAGGTCAAGTAAGTTCACTTTAAATAAACATAAACTAAACACTGCATGGGGTTTTTATTCTGAAAAGACTTCAATATCAACTCATGAGATGCTGGCTCAAATCGATGGGAAAGATCATCCTTAAAACTAGGCCTTGGGGATGTAGCTTGTGTAGAATGCTTGCCTATCATGTATGAGATCATGGATCCAATCCCCAATAGCCTCTACCCTGGTGGGGGGGACATGTAAGTGAAGTTTCAGGTTGTAAAATATGTTAAAGCTTATAAAACAATTGAAACAGTAAGGATTGTAAAATGTTTAAAATATGGACTACTAGAAAAAATGTTTTTAGGATCTATCTAATATAATTAGTCATTCTATTCCCAAATTAACTATTTACTTATTTTAGAAGTCTAACAAACCAGACATGAGAGCGTTGGCCTTTAATCCCAGGACTCGGGAAGCAGAGGCAGGAGGACCTCTGTGAATTGGAGGCCAGCCTGGTCTACATAAAAAGTACCAGGCCAGACAGGGCTACATGGGATATTCTGTCTCAAAAAAAAAAAAAAGTCTAACAAAAAAGGAGTTTAAACTAAAAGATAAAAAGCAGAATGGAATGCAAAATGGGATAACATAAATCACTATATATATATATATATATATATATATATATATATATATATGAAGTGATACTAAGATCACTAAAGAAAATGAGTTATTTCACAGTAACCTTCACTTTAAAGGTTGAAATGCACAACATTCAATTATTTAATTGGAAATGTACACACTGCTACATTGCAGGTCGGAGTCTACTTAGCATAAAGCTATCTCTAAAGCAAAAGATAAGGACAGATATCTGCCTAATTTTTATGCAACGGTAGATGAAACTGAATCCCTTTTATATGGTTTGGAAATTAAGTGTGAAAAAGCCTCAAATGAGGTCAAAGACTCAAAAGCCTTCAGGCAACAAACAAAAAATATAGTCTTTTCTATTTTTTTCTGACATCACCAAAAGGATATTTACTAACTAAATTGTCTTTATTTATGTGTTTATTTGTCGTATTGGGTATTGAGCCCAGGGCCTTAAGCATTTGAGGTAAACATCCTGCTACTGATCTCCACTCCTCACCCCCAATTCTTTTTAATTTTTTATTTTGAGACAGGGTGTCATTACCTAGGCTGGACCTGAACTCACTCTGAAGCCTAAGCAGGCCTTGAATTTACAATCCTCCTGTCTCAGCCTCCAAGTGGCTGGGATTACAGGCTTACACTATTGTGCCTGGCAGAGTTTTGTTTGGGTTGGTTTTGTTATTTGAAACAGCTTCTCATACTGTCACCTAGTATGGCCTTGAACTCTTGGCAATCCTCCTGCTTCAGCCTTCTGAAGACTGGGATTACAGGCATGAGCTACCATACCGGGCTCCCAAACTAAATGTATACAACGTATTAGAAAAAAATCTTAACAGTTAAAAACAAATTGTTAAAGTGGTGCTAACGATGGAACCTATGCCCCACCAATGCTAAGCAAGCAGTCTACCACGGAGCCATACCCCAGCCCTATAATAAAAGCTCTTTAGTGGGAAACTCTCTCTTACTAACTTCCTAGCAATCTCTGAAATCTTAGACCGCTGTTCAAGCAATTAAAATAGTGGTCTGAATTAGTCAGAGCAGGCTCTCAGATACAGAAGTGGCATTTCCCACAAGCAGTATTTGGGCATCTACCACTTCTCCCCCGATGGTCCCCGGACAGCTCTGTACGTGGTTTCAATTGTAACATCATCCGCCAGTTGATTAACTACTCCATGAGACTTTCAGTCCTTTTCATCACACCCCAGGCTGCAACTGGAGTCACTAGGGCAAATAAGACTGGAAACCTATCTTGGCATCTCTTGAGATGTAGTCTACAAATCTGGTCCATGATCCATCACCTGAAGCTGGCTCAGAATGTCACAGAGATGGCCAACTACTGAAGTCCAATTTATAATCGCCACTGTTCTTTCACTGGGGTGTGTTTACAAAACAAAATCATGTAAAAGTTCTAGAACTAAGGAGCATATACCTGCATGAGGCAATAGCTCCATCAGCTGCAGCACTTATCTTCGTGGGTCACCAGGTCTTGCCAGACCTGAGAGGGGGGACCATCATAAACCCCGAGCATACCTGAGTCATCTCACTGCTCTGTGGAACAAGCTTCCCACCCAAAGAGAATCCCGTCTTTCCAGTGGCAAACAAGGATTTTTAGTTCTAACTAGTACTCTTTACGAGCACTATTTCCGTGGCCACAGTTCTGGCCTGGCCTGACATCTTGGCAGCAAGATCATGATCCAGGAGGTTATACTAGGTTGGTACTGCTAAGAGAAACAGGAGTCCATTCATGTTTCTGACAGAGAAAACAATAGACCACTTTTTCACTTCCTGCAGAGAGCATGGGCTTAAGGGGGAAAAAGATGTCTTACAATTCCTTTGAAGAGAGAATTGGGGCCAGATAGCAAAAGTAGCTTGTCATTATGTTCTCTTTGCTCAAAAGGAGAGGAGCATGTGATTTGTCAGGAGGGCAAGTAATGGTGACAATGTGATTAAGGAAAAATGTTCCAAGACCTATATTAGTCAGTTTAGCTCTATCAGTCACTTATAAAGACTGGACTAGGTGAAATACACATTGAAACATATTATGTAAATATGTCTTAACAGAGGTTTCCATTTCCCCAGCAGCCCACACTGTGTCTCCCCATTCATCCACCCTCATGCCCACCCTGGTTCTTAAGGGCGCTTCCTCCAGGGTCTTTATCACCTTTCTGCAGTACAAAATTACCTCTGACCGGGGCTGGCACTCTTCTCCAAGACTGCCACCATGCCTGCTCCATGAATGAGCCTGGAAGGAGCTGCTGTACCAACGGTGTGGCCAGAGAACTCCTCCTGTAGGTATACAAGCCATCAGCCCCGTGACACAGCCCGCCTACCATCAGCCCAGCTTGACATCCTGATTTCAAGGATCCCAGCCCAGCAGGAGTCGCTGCTTCCAACTTAAAGGCTTGAGACCAAGCGTTCTTATTGCCAGGGGAGATTTTTTTTTTTTTTTTTTTAACTTCAACAGCCAGGTTTCACCTGCACAGTTCTTAGGGTGAAGTCAGAGAGGCCCTTAGGATACCTGTGGTAAATGGTGACTATCCTTGTGTACAACTGAACAGACACGACAGTGAGACTTGTGGATGTGCTTTTCAGTGAAGGAAAAATTGGGAGGAAAGAAGAGGAACAACTAGGAACCCGGAAAAGTGAACAAACAGCAACAACAATAACAACAGAGAAGATCAATGGCAGGAACTGGTGGAGGAAGTCCCAGCCGAAGCATGCAGACTCTCTCGGCTTCCTTCCGACTCCACTTCCAGGAGGGCATTAGTGTCCTGGGTGAACTCCCCCGGCACTCTGCGGGAAGGTGTCTGTTAGCCCCTTACCTACCTCCAGAAGGGATTACTGTGTGATCAGTCAAATAGAGCAGTCCTGTGCCAAATACACGCAAAGGGTCGTTTCTCAGGAAAGATGAGTTCACAGTTAAAGAACATCACAGAAGCCACAAGCCTCAACATTAACAACAGTCTACCATCAAGTGACGTGAACCCAGCGAATCCTCTCCTCTAACCTCAAACCTGAAGCTACTTTAGTAGCTTGTGTATTTTTTTTCCCCAAAATAGTCCTTTCTGTGATGTCTGAAAATAATATAAAGCATCTTAAAATTTCTTCCTGATTTAATCAAACACCCATGTGGCCCTACTGCATACCAAATTACCCTAGTCTTACGGTATTAGAATCCATATCTATAGTTTTGTCTCCACAGAGAAAGGGCACACACATACAAGGTTCTTGCTATTTACACTACCATGTCCGGACACTTGGAATAACAATGATGGTTATGTTTTCCCTTGAGAGAAAAGTCTATTTCAAAGGCACATGTGGAATACATTTTTTGCTTGCTGTATGCTGACACCAACACTGTACTATATCAAAAGGCACCCCTGATTTAGAAGGTTTCTACAGTATGGGCGTGTCCTTGGAAAAGTTCCTTTTGATGAGTCCCTGGTCCTCACAAACATGTGGGAGTGAAATGGTGCATGAGTGTTTGATAGAAAATCTAGAGCATATGGTATGTTTTATATTTGTTTATTAATAAACAGTTAAGAGGTTCTCTTGGTTTTGTTTGTTTGGGTTTATTCTTTAGAATTAAATCTTTGATAAAAATAATAAATACCTTTCTTTTTTAAAATTGAAATAAATACATGGCAGCAAATAACAGCGCTATGCAGTATTACCACTTAATGAAGATTAGGTCGCCTCTATCTATTCTACCAGCAGGATGCCAGCACACTAGTGGGTAACAGTGAGGCACAAGCACATGTACACTGTATCTAGCACACACCAGTCATGCAACGACCTCCACAAGGCTCATGCCATTTGGCAGTAACAGAGATACAGGCCATTAAGTAATTACCCACAGCATGCATTAAAAGTTCATTAAAGATTATCAAAGAGGAACGCTTTATTTATTTAAAAAAACAAAACAGACACAGAACTCTAGAAACCTTTCCTGAGCTTTCGTTCTGAAATGTATTACCAAGGCCTTGATATAAGCCCTCTCTCCAGAACGGAGGCACGTCTAACAACAAAAAGCCCCTTGTCTGGCACTCAAGTGAATGTCCAATGCTGCTATGTATAGAAATACTTGTTAAGATGCTAGGTTTAAATATATAGCTTGATGTGTATAAAAAACAGACCTAAAACAGAGGCACAGATAAGAACAGTATAAACAAATGCACAGATAACACGGCACTCCTGTCGGAGCCCACAGAATATAGCAATGGCAAAGTGACTGGTCTCCATTCTATTGCAGTTCGCATCCAATATCTCTCCTTCTTTTCCCTCGTGTGCACAAGAGAAAACTGTACCTTAAATAGCTCCAACTAAGAAATGGAAAGCCATTTGCTTCGAAGGATTTAACTCTAGTTACAGTGAATATCAAATTTCTTTTCCCTAAACATGTGTCTATAAATCTATAAGAACAATTCATTTTATTAAATGGATACAAACATAAAAACTGACCTTCCTCACATAAGTAAAAATCCTATAAAAATAAACTTCAAGTTGATGCAGAGAATCTGGAGTTTTGAAATGAGTGGGCCTTAGAAATCTTATTACATGGCATTTGCTGTAAGTAACAGTTACAATGTTTATTTCTTACAGACATAAGTCAAATATTCTCTTCTTTACTTTCAGATCAGTTGAGAGAGTTGCTCTAAGAGCTGGGCCTGAGCTCAGTGGCAGGATGCTTACCTAGAATGCATGAGGCCCTGGGTTCAACTCCCAGAACCACAAAAAAGGAAAGAGAAACGTGATCTACAAATGAATCCTCAAAATTAGAGATGGCGGACAGGAAGAGGAAAAGATCAAAGTCCTTACAAAATTCGAGGGAGGGAAAGAAAAAAGGGGTATGGAGAGGGGGTGGGAGAAACAGGAGGACCAGAGTGCTGGGCAAGGACCCCAGGATTTGTAGATAATCCGTAATAATCTTATCTGTACATTACGGAACAGAAAAAAGAACCTAAGACTCTGGGGTGGGAGGTTCCTATGCCCTTCATTCAGATCATGGGTGCTGTTAAAAACTCAAACTACCTTCTCATCCTGACTATATTTCTTAAACCCTAACTCGTAAATCATAACCTAAGGGAAAAGCAAAAGTCATAAAGTAATAAAGTTAGGAGCTATTTTGGTATATCCACGAGCTTTTTATCTCAGAAAGTAAGGTGTGTGTCAGCCACCCAACTGCTTCCTGTATTCATTTTAATCTCCTAATCAACAGTGACAGGGATCTGTTGATGGTCTGTTCAAGAAGCGTCTTCGGTGACACTTTAAAAAAGACACACATACAAGCTGGGGAAAGCCACCAAATGGAAGAGGGACAGTACTAAGGTAGGAGACAAAATAAATTAGAACGCGCGTTGGAGAAGCCTAATTCTTCATGTACACATGATATAAGCACAGGGAAACTGTCACTAACTCAGATTCATGCGTCCCAGTTTCCCCACGTCACAGAGCCACATTGGAAGGGAGCCACATGAGTACGTGTGCTACCCCCTGCAGGGGGGAATGCTCAGAAGCACTGCAGAGTGGATGCTAACTAACTAGAGACTGCTTTCTCTAGAGCTCTGGGTGTTCGGGCAAAATGGCCAGGGAGGACGCCCAGTTACATGCAGAAATGTAAAGAGCTCTGCAGAGTATTTTTAAATGAAAATGCTCCTCACAGAGGAGGGTTGAGCCAATGAAGAGAGAGTGAAAAAAATACCAAAGTAGACAGTGTGCCCACCAAAGTCACAGGCAAGGTGCAGCTCGTCCTTCTGATGGACCCGTGGTTCCTCACCATCCTCACAGTTATGGTGGCGCTGCTTCCTGTGTGCTGTTTGTTTTGTTTTTGAGATAAGATCTCCATATAGCCCTGGCTGTCCTGGAACTCACTCTGTAGACCAGACCGGCCTCAGACTCACAGTGATCCACGGCCACTGCCTCTCAAGTGCTGGGATTAAAGATGTGCACCACCATGTGTAAATCAAGGACGTTTCTATTACAACTATAGCATCGGAGGGAATAATCAATGATGTGACTGAGGGAAAGCCTGAATTTCAAGGGTCTCTCTACTAATATTTGTGGCAATTCCCACCACAAAAGGGGGTCAACCTCACTTGTAGAAGACGGAAAGTTGTGGAAATCTAACATCCCAAACCTTGCTGAACCGAACACTTAAAAGTGACTAAGATGGAAAATTTCATGTGATTTGTTTTTAACCATAAGAAAATACTGTTTTCAAATATCAAAAGAAAAAGAAATGGTAGAGAGGGGGGATCTAAATCCGTGGGAACACTACATTGTTTTTTAATTGAAAAATTGCTGAAGGAAAGATTAGCCCTGTTACTAAGCATCAACTAATTTCTACAAACGAGCACCTTTAGAGATGAATGATAGCTGAAAAAAGAAAAGAAAAATTCCAGTTGTATCCTTCTGAGACAATGTTCCTACCGAAGGATTTAAGTCAATGACAATTCTACTTTTCTAGGCTCTGTTTCCTACAACCAAGGCTCTAAAGTGGGGAGAAGGCTGTGGAGACTCTAATCTCACCTCAACTCCACCCCTCCCCACGCACCCACGGGTGGGAAATGGCAGAGTAGCAATTTCCCCAAGGTGTCGTAGAGAGCCTCCAATCTTCCTATTCCAAAATAAAGTAAGACAAAAGCTCTTCAAGAAGGGGGAGACAAGCACTGGCGTTTGTACTTTTACTTCACGGAGAGTTTTTGCCCAGGCTGGCCCGGAATGAGGAAAGCTCACCCGACTCTTTTAGGAAGTCAGAACATCAGTGTTTGAATGAGCTGAAGCGACATCATTCATGAACTCCTTCACCTTTTGCAATGGTCTGACTCTGAAGAAAGTAATGCCCACGTTTATACGTATAAATCCCTTTAGGAAACTACTCCTTCACTCATTGACTAGGCCCGAAGTAAACAGCAACGTGCATTCAGTAGTTACATTTGGGAATGTAGGGCTGGACCAGCCGTGAGAACGTTACTATGACTTATAACCGTTTTTGTTTCCCCTTACCAAATGTCACCTCTCCATTTCCACTCTTGTCAAACAATTGGAAAGCCACTATGAACATGGAATCTGGAGCACACAAAACAGACTCAAATGCCAAAAACTCTTGATAGGAGATCAACCTGGAACAAAATATAAAATATTACTGGGACTGGAGGGGTGATGGCTCAGCCTCACAGAGGACCCGGATTTAATGTCCAACACCCACATCAACCACATGTCCATCCAATGTCCTCTTCTGGTCTCCAAGGCACTCAAACACACATACATACGTACACGTACACACACACACACACACACACACACACACACAAATAAACTAAATATTTCTTTTAATTACTGGCTAGTAGAGAACAGGAAAATACTGGACCTTTTTATGAATCAGAGTTGGAGTTTAATAAAGACATTTTAATATAAGCTAAAGCATGAGGGTTAAGAGAAAGAGGCCCTCAGACAAAAGACACCCAAGAGCATGGGGGTGGACGTCTCGCAGAAGTCACAGAAAGGAAAACGTACCCTGGGTACCTGCTCCTCCAGAGAGAGTCATCACTACCAGGCATTTAGTATGTGTTGCTGTATGAACTGTAGCTCAGGGTAAGCAGGTGACAGATGAAGGGTGGATGCATTTGCAGAAGGGAAGGAATAGTGCATTTTTGTAAGCCCTTAACAAATTAACGAACGTGAGTATTAATCAATAGCTCCTAACACCACAGAGATAGGAACAGGCCAAAAATAAGCCTGAATTTGATCAATAGTCTCTCAACCCCAGCACTGCTGACATTTTTAGCTGGATAATCTTTTATTGTTGGGTCTTCTATGATTTGTAGCATATTTAGCAGTATCCCTGGGTTCTGCGCACGAGATGTCAATTTCATCTCTCAGTTGTGATAACTGAAAATGTCTTTAGATATTGTCAGAGATGTCCTAGAAAACAAAATTACCCCCATTGAGAACCAGTGATTTAGAACTAATCATCAATTGAGAGAAAATGTAATGCACAAAGGCACATGTTAACTGCTGCCACAGAAAGGCCGCCTAGAGGAAACCGCAAGACGGTGCAGGGGTCCGAGAAGATAACATTCAGAAAAGACGCTCTCCCGGCCTCCGTGCCGTCTTCCCTGAAACTCCTGCACCACAGAGCGAAGTTCAGGAAGAAGTGAAAGTACATGAGAAGAAAGATGGCGCAGAGGTCCCTGTAAATGAGCTTGTGCAGCCCTGGGGGTTGGGGGAGAAAGGAGGGCATGCTGGTACACATTGTTTGACTACACGCTACTGTCTGTCATTATCTCAACGATCCAAAACTTCACCATCAGACCACCAAGTGCGCCTCTGAGAGACTGCTCTGCTTACAACCAAAACAGTCCCTGTTGACCCTCTGCCTCGGACCTGGGTATTCCACTTCTCTCACGTGTGCCCAAGTATAACTCAGGTACACTAAATCATCTCCTTCTCACTGTCTTGGCTGAAGAATCTCTATCTATATCTAGACACTTATATGTATACACACACATACATATTTAGTGACTTCAAAATGGGTGTGGTGGCACATTCCTATAATTCCAGCGCTGGGGAGATGAGGCAGGAAAATTAAGGAGCTCAATGGCCAGCTTCTACAATATAGCAAGTTCAAGGCTAACCTAGGCTACATGAGATGAGAGGAGCTGGGAAGCTTTTAGAAATACAAAAAAAAAGTATTTGTACATAAATTATGCCATCTGGAGCTTTCGGCAAAATAAGCCAAAGGACAGAAATTTAAATGAAATAAATTCAATAATTATTTTGATAATTATCAAAAGTGATGAGAACAAGAAATCACTACATTATTCTGTTATGTTTAAAAAGACAATGATATGTCTCTAATGAACCCTCAAAACAAAAGGTAAAATCTCACATTACTGAATTTCTAGAACTTGAGCCCTAAGATATATATTTAGTGAGTTCTGAAATTAACCAGCAGTCAAAATAACACAAAACTGCCTTTAATGACGCGTCATGGAGCACGCATGTGTCAGCTGCAGGAACCAAAGCACCCTTATCACTGTGATTCCATGTTTCTGTTTACTTCTTTCCTTTTCTTTTTGACAGGGTCTCACATAGCCCAGGCCAGCCTCAAAGTCTCCATGTGGTAGAGGATGACCTTGAACTTCTGATCCTCCTGCCTCCACCACCTGAGTGCTGGGACTACTGGCTTGTGCGCCTACATGGCCTGCAAATTACAAAACCACCGTCCTAGGTCTTTTGAAAGCCTGTCAAAGATGGTTTGACTTTAAAGCAAGTAGGGTACAATATCAAGAACAGAGGATGCCCTGGACAAGTTCCTTAGCCTCTCCGTTTCCTTATATGTAAAACTTTTAACATTTAAGTCTCAAGCTAATTTTGAGAAATCCATAATGTAAAACATATATGCTCAATGCTTGGCACAAAGAGGCATTACTGTACTTTATCTATAATCACCACCACTGCTATAAAATCAACCCTAGGGCACCATCAGATGTAGGTTTACAGAGAGGGTTGGCACCCGGCCTCAGAGGTGGACCCTTAACTTCTAAAGGTGGGATTTGGGATCTACCCACCTCGTACTGCTGGCAGTCTCCCTGTAGCCTCCCCTGAAAACCATGATGCCACTGGGCTGTGGTGGCGTATACCTATAATCCCAGCGCTCAGGAGGCAGAGACAGATTTCTGAGTTCAGGGCCAGCCTGGTCTACAGAGCATAGTCCAGGACAGCCAGGGCTGTTACAGAGAAACCCTGTCTGCGGGCGGTGTAGTAGTGGGAGACGTGGTGCCATTAACACAACACAGACCTCACTGACAGTCCTAGGAGTTTGGAGCCTACAGGGCACACTGGCCCTCAATGCACCCCAGCTTTTGTGGCCATTGATGTTCCCCCATCTCCATCGGCAGGAGAAAGTCAGGCAGGGGACAACTCGGCAGGTCCCTGAAATTGCCAGGTGTGACCCCCAGTCCTGACTCACCTACTCTTTTTGGTTTGTTTTGTTTTGAATTATTTTTTAGTTGGCTTTTTCTGCTATTCCTGTTGCAGCATACCAGAACCAACCACACATTCCTCAAAAGCAACAAGCTGGGTGAGGTGTAGCTAAGCATGTGTGAGGAGGCCCTGGACTCCATACCCGGCTGCAGGAGGGAGAGAAGGATGGAGGGAAGAAAGGAAAAGGGGAGAGAGAAAGTCAATATGGGGGGCTGGGCTTGAGTGAAACAAAAGGCCAGCCATGAGTGGGGTGCTGAGACTGACTAGAGCGTGGAATGCCAGGAAACGGGGGCATAGGCAGGGGGTACCAGAAGACTCATTAGCCACACACTTTTAAATGCCTGAAGTTTCATAATGAAGAATGACCAGCATCATTTCTTCTGACTATAAATATAATTCTAGAGCGGTGGTGGCGCACGCCTTTAATCCCAGCACTCAGGAGGCAGAAGCAGTCGGATCTCTGTGAGCTCAAGGCCAGCCTGGGCTACAGACGTAGTTTCAGAACAGCCAGGGCTACACAGAGAAACTGTCTCAAAAAAAAAAAAATGGTAATAATAATTCTAAAACTTAAAAACAATAGATGAGCTGATTATCTTTTTTTTTTAATGAACCAACTTGCAACAATTTGATTTTTGTTGTTTTGTTTTGTTTTTTGAGACAGGGTTTTGAGTCTATGTAGCATTGGCTGTCCTGGAACTGGCTCTGTAGACCAGGCTAGCCTCGAACTCACAGAGATCCACCTACCTCTGCCTCTCGAGTGCTTAGATTAAAGGCGTGTGCCACCTCTGCCCAGCAACAATTTGATTTTTTAAGTATTCAGAATTGGGCATCAAAAACACAAGTAACTCTGAAATACAGAATGCATCACTTTGGAACATATTTCATGCTCAGTAATAAAACTTTATTTTTTTATAGGAGAAAAATCAAAGATTAGCTCCCTATCCAGCAAAGGCCGTAGCTGCTGGCTAGCAAGTGGAATTTGTCCAACAGACATGTTTTCTTTGGCAAACAAAGAATTACTTTTCCAGATGCACTTGTTGGCAACATTAGGAAATCCTAAGATTTCATACAAATATCCAGCTTTCTGATTTCCCTTGACAAATTGCAAGCTTGGGCAACAGGAGGTTCTTGGTCCTAAGTGACATTTGGTAGCTCTTGGTGCCAAGCAGGAACTGCCTCCAAAAAGACAGCTGTAGGCCTTGGCTGCCGATGCCTCAGGACACTGGTGACTCACAGAGATTTACTATGTGCAGCAAGCAGCCCTATTAAAATACAAGCCTGATGGAACCTGCTAAACTGATACATTTTGCCCATCAGCATACTCAGATCTCCACCAAACTACTGAGCAGCCAGGGTATTGGAACCAGTGGGACACATCTACAGCCATTTACTTTCCTACTGGTCCATCTGCAGGAGAAAATCAGGTGTGGGATAGCTCACCAGGTCCCTGGACTTTGCAGGATGTGCACCTCATCCCTGGCCAAGTTCCACCTATTTTTTAAATTATTTTTATGGGGTGCAGTGCGGGTAGGGGGCACACTGAACTCCTGACATTCCTGCTTCTGTCTCCTGTGTGCTTGAAATTTTTATTTAAAATTGCATATTTTATAACTTTGAAGTAACAAATTTTGTGACTGTGTAGTACATTTTCCCACAAAGTCCCTTATCAGAATGAAAACTAATATAATGCCAAAAATGTTCGTTATTTTTATAATTTTCTACAAAATTGTATAAAATAGCCAAGATTTCTACCAAAATGAATGGATCTTCAACATGCATGGTAAGAAAAAAAAAACCCACTCATGAAGGATCAGAGAAAAAACTGGGTCTTCCCAGTATAGCAGATAGAACTTCCAGATGAAATTCTGACTAGACTAAATATAGAAACCACTATCCTAGAAGTTACAGTTTCAAAGAAGCAACTGTCTAAATATTTCAGATCAGATCACATAATAGTCTCTGTGATCTGTGTTTAATGCATAAAATCATTTTGCTTTCCATGACACAACCAGAACTCCCAAGTTTAAGCCACAATCTCACAAATAACACTTGGCCGATAACTTGACTTTCAGACAACCCAGCAGGCTATTTATACCACACGATGCTGCTTCCGCGTGACTCTGTATCAAGCACCTTATTTCACCGTCTAATGGTGGACAGGGGATGGCAAGAAAGAGCCACTTCCTGGGCTAGAAAACATCAGGGGAAACACTATGTTCTTTTTTTTTTTGGGGGGCTCGGAAAGTTTCAAAAGCAAAGCAAAAGACTTAACCTGAAGGCACTGAGATTCCAAAAGCAGGTCTCAGATCTGATCAACAAAGGAAGACTACTGACCGCTCCTAACCCAGCTCTAGCTCACACGTCAGGTTACTTAAACTTGTCTCTACTGATTCTACTCACTCGCGTGGCTTCCCTTTGCCAGGGTGATTCTAAGTAATGTCACGCTGCCATCAAGTTACATCCTGTAGGGACTCAGCATCAAAAAACCGTAACAGGCCGGGCAGCAGTGTAACAGGTGGCGGGGGTGCACACCTTTAATCCCAGCACTCAGAAGGCAGGGACAGGAAGATCTCTGAGTTCGACGCCAGCTGGTCTACAGAGCAAATTTCAGGACAGCCAGGACTACACAGAGAAACCCTGTCTTGGAAAACAAACAAACAACAACAAAAACTGTAACAGAACCTTTAACTCTGAGGCCAGAGTAAAAGTAACAATTTCATTCTAAGCCTGAGGCCAGAGTAAAAGTAACAATCTCATTCTAACCCCGAGGCCAGAATAAAAGTAACAACTTCATTCTAAGCCTTCATTCACTGTCCTCGGTAACAGTGACAGCAAGAAAGAGAGAATTGGAGAAGGAGAAATTAATGATGAGAGATTACAAGAAAAGAAGACCGGTTGTTAAGAGAACTAATTGTTGATTACCAAGAAAGCTGATTAACCACTCTGAGCCTCTTTTCCTTAATTGTTAAACAAAAGTGACTTCTCGGAATGAGTCAAACATTACCAAAGACTTTGATTCTGTTGGATTAAGATGTAAACCCGAGCCGGGCGGTGGTGGCGCACGCCTTTAATCCCAGCACTCGGGAGGCAGAGCCAGGCGGATCTCTGTGAGTTCGAGGCCAGCCTGGGCTACCGAGTGAGCTCCAGGAAAGGCGCAAAGCTACACAGAGAAACCCTGTCTCAAAAAAACCAAAAAAAAAAAAAAAAAAAAAAAAAAAAAGATGTAAACCCTTAACTATAATACTGAGCCTTTCCGAAAGCCTGAGATTTCTCCCTAGAAAAATTCTGATACAAATCCACCCATTCTGCATTATATTCAGGAAGTTCAACAACTTCTAAACACCATGCATCCATAAAAAGGCAAGAATCCAAGTCTTCTGAAAAATTCTATTTTTTTTCTCTGTTTCTGGAAGTAATTTGTGGGCAAAGTGAGACTGTCTTGAAAAAAATGGAAAAAAAAAAGTGTAAAGGGCTGCCAGGTGTGGTGATGCCTGTGACCCAGCAGTTGGGAGGGTGAAGCTGGGGGATTATCATAAGTTTAAATACATATCTCACAACCACCCAAAAAAGAAAACCAAGAGTGAAAGGGTATCTTTAAAAGGTAAATTCAGCCAGTTGTGGTGACACACACCTTTAATCTCAGCACTGAAAGACAGAGACTGATGGATCTGTAAGTTACAGGCTAGCCAGGGCTACATAGTGAGACTCTGTATTTAAAAAAAAAAAAAAAGAGTAAACTCAATTCAATATTACTAGATTATTCACTACACAAAGTTATTACTGATACACTCTGCCAAATTAATACTTGGATTCTACTTGACTTCATGAAAAATGCCATACTTTAACAATGCACTTCAGCCTACAAGAATCATCTAAAGTTTCAAAGAACTAAAACAAGATGGTCACAAAAGGCGTGAGGTATTTATGTGAAAACTGGTCATTCTAAAACCATGTCTAGAACTGGAGAGATGTCTCAGAGGTTGAGAGCACTGGCTGCTCTTCCAGAGGATCCAGGTTCAATTCCCAGCACCCACATGGCAGCTCACAGCTGTAACTCCAGTCCCAGAAGATTTGATGCTCCTGCCTGATTTCCTTGGGCATTACCTGCACACACATACATGCAGGCAAAACATGAAATAAAAATAAAGGGAGGCTGGGCGGCAGCGGTGGTGGCGCACGCCTTTGATCCCAGCACTTGGGAGACAGAGCCAGGTGGATCTCTGTGAGTTTGAGGCCAGCCTGGTCTACAGAGCAAGATCCAGGACAGGCACCAAAACTACAGAGAAATTCTGTCTCTAAATAAATAAATAAATAAATAAATAAATAAATAAATAAATAAATGGAGAAAAATAGGGCCAAGTGTGGTGACTGCACAGCTTTGATCCTGGCACTCAGCAGATAGAGGCAGGTGTGGGTTCAAGGTCAGCCTGGTTTACATAGTGAGTTCCAGGACAGTCAGGGCTACACAGAGAGACTCTTGTTTCAATAAATAAATACAAAACCAGGTCAACAACAAACATACCAATATTTTCTAAAAGAGCAAACTGTATGTGCTACCTTTAATAATTCAGAAAGAAGAATTCTAATTAAATACATTAATTTCCATAGACCTTCTATCTAACCACTATTTAGACTCTATAAATGACCTGATCTGCAGCTTGGGAGCTGACCTGACATTTTGGTGTTCTTTTTGGTTTTTTGGTACACACACACACACACACACACACACACACCGCCCCAGATAGGGTTTCTTTGTGTATCTTTGGCTGTCCTGGAACTTGGTATGTAGACCAGACTGGCCTGGAACTCACAGAGATCCACCTGCTTCTGCCTCCCAAGTGCTGGGATTAAAGTCCCCACCATGCCCGGCATCTGATTTGACATTTTTAATACTAGACAAAAATGTATAACTTTTATCCAACACCTGCCATTTACAATGATGCATCTTTCCAAGTTATTAAAGATGCATTGAGTAAACATTTGTTGAATGTCCCAAATTTCATGCACTGTGCCAAGTTCTGTGAGACAGTAAAAATGAACTCAGAATCGGCTCTGGCAGGAAGGAACTCTTGGCCAGTCTGGCTACTTCAACCATTATAGTACTTGGCTCCCTAGGTTGCTCCAGACCAGTCTTGTCTTCTCCACCCTTCTTTTCCAAAGCATGATCATATTTATAGTGATGGATAAAGATAAAGATGGATCTTCACTGCCCAGCTTTTCACTCAAGCACCTCTACACCTAGGGGAAAAAAAATCCTGGCTAGGGATAAAGCTGAAAACTGCCATAGTGAACAACTGTTTTCTTTATGTAACTCAATAAATATTGTATTTGTTCCATAATCCAGCCCCATGCAATTTTACTAACATTTAGAGCGCCCCTTGAAGAATGGACTAACTCCATAGTAAGATGAATCCTTATTACTTCTGTAACTTCACACCCACACACTACCAGGCTAAAAGGACCCCAAGACTGGGAGTCACAAGACACAGCAAAAGCCCAGCACATACACAGTCCCCAGTTTCACCCCAACTACATCTTCTGCAGCAGCAAAGCAATGCCACAGTTGTTGCACCAAAGTACTTACAACACAAATTCCCCACTGCTTACACACACACACACACACACACACACACACACACACACACACACACACGCTTGCATTCTTTCATGTTCCTTGGCAATCCTTTCTCCCTCCCTGGAATTCCTCCCCCTCTTTGTCCCATGGGTTTGTTCAAGTGTCAGCTCCCTGGGATGCTGTCCTAACTGAGAGTTAATGAAGCTTCCTGGGTCCTTCTACTTTCTATATTTATCATCACTGTCTTACCCCAGAAATACTGACTTGCTTTTACTTTGTCTGGTCCTCTCTTTCCCACTAAACTATGAACTTATTCTTAAGGCCGGCAACCTCATTTTATTCATGCTTATATTTATAAAGCCCAATAGTACCTGGCAAATTGTGGTGTTTAACGTAATGTTTTCCAACTAAATAAGTAGACACATGAATACAGGCCACTCCCTAAGTTCTTCATAGTGCTTGCCTCCCCCTAACATGCTATAGTTTACTTTTTATTTTATTTTATTACCTTTTGTGGCTTGCTTTCTCACACATTCTAACACTAAGAATAATGCCTGACACATTAGCAGGCACTCAATATTTTTCAAATAAAGGAATAAAAAAAAATAAAATTCGCTATAAGGAGCCCCTCCTGATGAGATTATCCAATATAAAATATGGCTTCTCTCATGTAAACTTATTTTTTAAGAAAATAAGAGGTGACAGCATGTTTAATAATGGCAGTAAAGAACACCATTTTGTAAGTTTCAAGGGGAAGATATTGGTTACTATTACAACTCAAGATACAGGGCCAGAAAGACGGCTCAGTGGTTAAGAACACTTGCTACTCTTCCCGATAACACAGATTCAGTTCCCAGCACCCACACAGCAGCTCACAACTATCTGTAACTCAGTACCCGGAGAACTGATGCCATCTTCTGGCCTCCTCACACACCATGCACATAGTGCATATACACACATGCAGGCAAAACATTTACATAACATAAAAATAAGTACATCTTTTAAATAATTCAAGATGCAAGCTAATCATAGTGATGGACCTTTAATCCTAGCACTCAGAAGCAGGAGGAGCTCTGTGAGTTCAAGGCTAGCCTAGTCAACATACTGAGTTCCAGGCTAGCCTGGGCTATATAGTAAGACCTGGTCTCAAAAAAAAAATGATATGAAACTTACAGCTTTACATTTTTTTTTTTTTTTTTGGTTTTTCGAGACAGGGTTTCTCTGTGTAGCTTTGCGCCTTTCCTGGAACTCACTTGGTAGCCCAGGCTGGCCTCGAACTCACAGAGATCCGCCTGGCTCTGCCTCCCGAGTGCTGGGATTAAAGGCGTGCGCCACCACCGCCCGGCCAGCTTTACATTTTTAATAAAATATATGACTAATTTTCAGAACAGGTATAAAAGTTCTTACCCATCCTTGGTTTGGTCAGCTACTCCTGCCAAGAGCTGCACAATCTTTGGGTTGCTGTTTGGATCATTATACAGGCCAAGATAGCGCTGAACGAAGTCTTCTGGGGTCATGTAATGTTCTCCATCCACCTCAGTACTGGCATACTGAAAAACAAACAAAAAGGCACTTTGAAAAAGGAGGATGATTCAACATCATGTGGTGGCCAACAGTTGTCTGGGGGAAAGTAAACCAAGTTACGGTATTGAAATCAAAATAAGGATAATAAACGTGGATATTGATTGCCTCTGGGTAGTGAAAAACCAAACACCCAGATACCAATTTAAGATCACAGTAAAGAACTGATGTGTGGTCAGCACTGATGAACCCTGGAAGTCTGCTGGGTGAAATGAACCAGACACAAAAAGTCCACAGTGTAGGACCCCATTTACATCCAATGTCAACAAAGGTAAGGCCATGGAGGAGAACCCGGAATTATGACTGCCAGGATCTGAGAGAGGGAAACAGGAGCTAATGGCTAAATGAGTGTGGGGGTTTCTCTCTGAGGATGATGAACGGCTTCTGGAATTACATAATGGTGACGGTCACACATTAGAAACATTTAAATTAAAACCACTAAGTAGTGCACTTTAAAATGATCACAACAGGAACCTTTATGTCATGTGACTACTTAATCTCAATTAAAAATACATGAGATGGGGCTAGAGAGATGGTTCTGGGGTTTGAGTACTGGTTGCTCTTCCAGAAGACCTAGGTTCAGTTCCCAGCACCCACACAGCCCCTGACAACAGTCTGTAACTCCAGTTCCAGAAGATCTAACTCCCCCTTCTGGACTTCTAGGGCACTGCAACCATGTGATGCACAGACAACATGCAGGCAAAACACCCACGCACATAAAATAAAAATAAATGAATTTTTAAAAATAAATAATAAAATAAAATACAGAGGGGTTGGCAAGATGACTGAGTTCTTCTGACAATCATCAGCCTGACGATCTGAGTTCAAGTCTAGGGAGTCACACAGTAAGAGAGAATCGATTTCCAAAAGCTGTCCCCCAACTTCCACACAAATGCCATACCACACAGCCACATGCAACACACACACACACACACACACACACACACACACACACACACACACACAGAGAGACACACACACACTAAATAAGTAAGTGTAAAACTACATGGGCTGAGGAATACAGCTTTCCTATCATGAGTTTAATCTACTGCACTGCAAAAGTAAAATAAGTAAGTAAAAATAAAAACGTTGGTAAGATAAGAGAAACCAGAAAAACTAAGGTAAGTGAAAGAAAGGCCAAGGCCCCGAAGGTGAGCTCACAGACCCCTCACTTCCCAGATGCAGCCTTTGGCCGAGAGCCCATGGGGGGGGGGGTGGCTGCAGGCGGCACAGGCTGCCATTGAAAATGAAACTACTGTGTTCTAAAGAGATCTTCCATTAGTCCAAGTCCCAGTCACTGGAAAAAGAAATAAAAAGTCTCTTACATCTCATGTCAATTTTTTAAAAGTATGCTCATCAAAGAAACCCCTTATCATTTCAAGGACTCAGTGCATGGGGCCATGACCAAGAGTCATTACCAACAAAGAGGTAAGATCAGGGAGTTTCCCAAACTGAAGACTAGAAGAACTCATTAAATGTCATACACACACGCAAAAAGAATTAATGTAAAAAATCTCACCAAGCCTCCCTCACCCTCATAAAACTTCAGGACAGCAAAATAAAAAAGAACAATCCTAAAAGTCCCCAGAGAGAAACACTGGGTCAGAATAAAGTATTAGGGGAACACTTGTTGACAGTGGATGGAGGCCCGAGAGATGATCTCCGACCGGGAATTCTGAACTCTCCACCAGAGGTAAAATTAGCTACACGATTTTGAGATCTCCATACTCTCACCATTACTTTTGTGTCTTTGTGTCCCCCTTCTCAGGAAACTGTGGACTTTTTGGTACATGGATTCATTTGGGATGGGCACACGTGCCACGGCGTGAGTGTGGAGGTTAGAGAGCTACTTTCCAAAGTCAGTTCTCTCCAAGCATCAAACTCAGGTCACCAAGCTTAGCCCTGGTGCCTCCCTTGCTCGGCTAGCTCGCTGGCCCCAGGGGAGTTTTTCTTCTTTTAAGAGAGAGCGAACTAAATCAAAGAGAGTGTGTAGGAATCAGGGGCAGGCGATCTACTGAGGAAATGGGCGAGGAAACTAGGACCAAGGTGCTGCAGCCCTCCAGGGTACCTACTCCTGATTGGGGCAGACAGAAAGCTGCAGGAAGCAAAGCCTAGGACCAAGGTACTGCAGCCCTCCAGGGTACCTACTCCTGATTGGGGCAGACAGAAAGCTGCAGGAAGCAAAGCCACCAGGAAAAACCTAAGACCAGATTACCCAAGGCACAGAGTGAGAAAGAAAGGGATGCTGGGAAGAATGTAAATCTGCTCAGAGTTCTGCCTTCATCGCCTATTTACTCCTTCACCTTGGCCGTGTGTGTCTATACCCCCTACCCTTACATACCTGTTTACTATTCACCTTGGCCGTGTGTGTCTATACCCCCTACCCTTACATACCTGTTTACTACTCACCTTGGCCGTGTGTGTCTATACCCGCCCCCACCCTGACATAGCTGTTCTCCCTTTCACACATATCCCCTTCCAACACTGTAATTTACCATCTCCCGCCTAAAATGTCAGAGGAGAATCTCTGTCTAGCTTGTTCTCTAATATGCTCCTAGAAACAAACACAGTGCTTGGTGCATAGTAGGCACTCAAAAAAAACACCCACTGAATTAATGAATCAGCAGTAGGTATATAAACAAGCAAATACAAGTCTGATCATCTTTAACTATGAAAATGCATTTTCATTGGGCAAAATAGGAAATATCCAAAGTAATGACTTGAGCTCGGGTGGTGGGGTCGCACACCTGTAATCCCAACACTCAGGAGGCTGAAGCAGGAGGACCATAGGGTGTGTGAAGACAGCCTGCATCTGGTAAAGGCGTTGGTTTACCACCAAGCCTGACAACCTGAGTTCAATGCCCAGAACCCACAAGGTGGGAGGAGAGAACAGAGTCCTGTAAATTGTCTTCTGACCTCCACACGTACACCGTGTGAGCATGTGTAAGCACGCACACACACATCATAAACAAAATGTGTTTTAAAAATTGTCAGCCAGGCATGGTAGCAACACACCCGAAATCCCAGCACTAGGGAGGCAGAGGCAAAATCAGGAGGATCACCCCCAGTTCAAGGCCAGCCTGTTCTATGTCACAAGGTCCTGTCTCAAACAAACAATCGAAAAAGCACAACGTACCTCAGAATAAACTACTTGCACTCAGAAAAATGTTGAGACTGAATAATGATCAAACGTTATAACTGTTTTGAGAAGAACGGAGGATAAACCTGAAAGTTTAGTAAGTAAGCTTGCCTAGCTCGGGCACAAAGCCCTGGGCTCAATCCCTGGTACTTAAGAAAAGAGAAAAACCTATAAACATCAGCATAAAAATATAAAAGGAAATACCAAAATAAACAGCTAACGGAGGTTCAAGTGGCTGCCTCTGGGGGGTAAGACAGAGAAGGATCAGGACAAGGACTGCTGGTTGGCTTAACTATTTCCAATACCTGTGAACTGAGTAAACCATCTGCCCTTCCAACCAGGAGGGAATTTAAACCAGAAATGTTCCCTTTGTCTTGCTCTGAAAACATCAAAGGTCACACTTGAAAAAAAAAAAAAAATCATGTCAACTTGCAAAAGAAGGAGCCTAAGGTGCACTTCTTTCTTTACTAGCTGATACAATCAAGAGCACTTGAGAAGCGTCACCCTCCAAATGAATCATGCCCTGGCCACATGACTACCAAAGCCATTCCTGAAGAAGCCTTGTGTTTAATCCTGGCTCTATCACAAATCAGCTCATGTGAGTCTTTAGACAAGCTCCTTCTTTCCCCAGGACTCTGGATCATGCACGCTTCTGTGCAATGAAGATAAAGTAACTCTTTGATATATTGAAAGAGTGGGTCTATAAACAAAGGATCAAAAACAAAAAAAAAAAGAAAACCAGGGACTAGTGAAACAGAGCGGCATAACAGCACTACATAACTGCTCTTGCAGAGGACCTGCGTTTGGGTGGCTCACAAATGCCTGTAACTCTGGCTCCAGAGGGATCCAACACTTTTGCCTTCTGAGACACTCATATTCACATGTACATTACCCACCCTCTCCCGTGTGTCCCCCCCGCCCCCCCCCCGTCCCCCCAGTGAGCTAGCCAAGCAAGGGAGGCACCAGGGCTAAGCTTGGTGACCTGAGTTTGATGCTTGGAGAGAACTGACTTTGGAAAATAGCTCTCTAACCTCACGCCGTGGCATGTGTGCCCACCCCAAATGAATCCATGTACCAAAAAAAGCCCACAGTTTCCCGAGAAGAGGGACACAAAGACATAAAAGTAATGGTGAGAATATGGAGATCTCAAAATCGTGTAGCTAACTTTACCTTTGGTGGAGAGTTCAGAATTCCTGGTCGGAGATAATCTCTCCAACACACACACACACACACACACACACACACACACACACATACACACACATACACAGTCAAAAATAATAAAAAATCAACCTTAAAAAAGGAACTGCCCGGGCAGTGGTGGTACATGCCTTTAATTCCAGCACTCGGGAGGCAGAGGGAGGCGGATCTCTGTGAGGCCAGCCTGGTCTACAGAGTGAGATCCAGGACAGTCAGAGCTGTTACACAGAGAAACCCTGTCTTGAAAAACCAAACCAAACCAAACCAAACCAAAAAACCTTATAAGATATTAGCAGTATCTGTAAAGGAATTCTAGCCTCTGATAATAAATGTTGTCTACTGGCTCTCATTACACACTTCTTCCCTGTGCTTCCATCAACACTTGCCATAATAGGACACATGTTGATTTTTTTGTTTGTTTTTGTTGTAGAAACAGGGTCTCCGGTATTCTGGGCTGGCCTCAAACTCACTATAACCTTGAACTTGGGATCCTCCTACCTCCAACCCATCATTCCCACCGCACCTCCGACCCCCCAGTTCTGGGATTACATGCACGAGCTACCCTGTAGGGCTGGGGATCAAACCAGGGCTTGATGCAAGCTGGGCAAGCATTATCGACTGAGCTCCACCTTCAGTCCCTGGACAGGTTAACAAGAACACAAAAATCAGCAGAGCTAAGGACAGGCAGCAGTGGAGAGAAGCACAGGAGTCATGGGGCTACTTGGAGTGCCAAGGGAGGTCAGCACTAAGAAATCTGAGAGCAGGGTTTAAGGAGCCCGATGAGTCACGCAACAACGGGAACCTGGCTACCAAAAACTAAGTAAGATCACACAGACACCACGGAAACCAAAGGAGTGTCCCTTCTAAGGGCACCCCAGTATCTGATTTCAACCAGAGAAAGGAGAGTTCAACCTGGGGGATAACTTAGAAATGAGAAAAATCTTTGTTTGTTCCTTCCTGGGAGAGGGGTTAATTGGAGTGAGCAACAGTAATAAATAGAGTTTGGGGCTGGCAGATATGGTTCACGGGTACAGCATTTGTACAGAGTGAAGGAAGCCCTAGGTTTGATTCCCAACAGCACCCGAAGTGGTGGGTGATACTGTCCTGTCTTAAGCATGTAATTGTGTGTGTTCTCTTTTCCTGTTTAAGAAAGACAAAAGGAAAAAAAGGAGAGAGAATGGGAGGGAGTCAGGGAGGTGGGTATAGCTCAAGAGATACCTCAGAGGGTAAGAGCTCTTCCTATGCAGGCGTGGGACCTGAGTTAAATCTCCTAGCTCCCATGTAAAAAGCCAAGGGTGACCACGCAAGTGTCTGTAACAGCAGCACTTGGGAGGCAGAGGCAGGAGGATTGCTGGGACTTGTTGACTGCCAGTCTATTTCCAGGTTCAGTAAGAGAAGGTGCACATAGGTTCTTACACACACCCCATTCCCACCGCAGGGTGAGCACACACCACACTCACAAACACAAAGAGAGAGGAAAAAAATGAATGGATACAGATTGAGTACCTCAAAATGCCTGGGACCAGAAGTATTTTTAATACAGATTATTTTTCGAATATTTGCATAAACTCATGGGAAATCTTTTTGCTATTGTTATTTTTGTTGATTTGCTCCATTTTTCTTTTTTAGGCAGGGTCTCAGGTAGTCTAAGCTGGCCTCAAACTCACTATGTAGAAGAAGCTGGTCTTGAACTGATTCTCTTGCCTCCACTCCCCTCAAACACTGGGATTACAGGCACTGCCACATCTGGTTCCTTAATGAGATATCGAAACACAAATTCCATTGTTTCATACATACTCTTGGGGCTTAAATGAGAAATGTTCCTCATAGTTGGGGGCATTTGAACGTGTGGTCCCTAGTTGGTGGCTGGGGAGGTTTAGGTGATGCAGTGTTGCCAGAGGAACTGTGTCGCTGGAGGGGAGGACTTTGAAATGAAAAGCTTCCCGTTACTTCCAGTTCCCTCTTCCTGCTTTCTGCTTGTGTTTGAAGACGGGAGCGCTCAGCTTCCTGCTCCTGTCTGTCGCTTGCTGCTGCGCCTCCTTGCCACGATGGACTCTTGTCCCTCTGGAACCGTAAGCCCAAATAAAGCTTTTCTTCCGGAAGTCGCCTTTGTCATCCTGGTGTTTTATCCCAGAACAGAAAAGTAATACACACACCTTTCTATACACGGCCTGAAGGTGACTTTAATACAATATTTTCAGTGTGCCTGTATATTGATCTCAACCCATTACATAAGGTCGGGTATAGAACTTCCTCCATACACCATCACATCAATGTTCAAGAATTTGGATTCTGGAGCATTTCTGATTTCAATGTTTAAGAATAGCAATGTCCAGCTGGCGGTGGTGGCACATGCCTTTAATCCCAGCACTTGGGAGGCAGAGGCAGGCGGATCTCTGTGAGTTCGAGGCCAGCCTGGTCTCCAAAGTGAGTTCCAGGAAAGGCGCAAAGCTACACAGAGAAACCCTGTCTCGAAAAGAAGAAGAAGAAGAAGAAGAAGAAGAAGAAGAAGAAGAAGAAGAAGAAGAAGAAGAAGAAGAAGAAGAAGAATAGCAGCAGCAATGTCCAACCTACACACAAAGGTATGGAGCAGAAAGTTGAGACTGAAAAAGGTGTTTGGGACCAAGTTATGGAAGGCCATGAAAGCTGAACAGATAATGGACGTTAGTCTGTGAAGCTTGCTGTATCATGAAAGATTTTGGAGAAGAGAGTAACTATCCCTGTGCTGTTCAGGTGGATGAAGACAGAAGACGTGACTGAGACAAGGAGACCGCGTAGTGTCCATCTCACAGAGCCTGGTGGAAGTGCCTGAGGCCAGCAGGAACACAGGGAGGTAAAAAGCCCCAGTGTTAGCACTGCTGACAGCCTTTGGCTTCACAACTGTGAGGATGCTGCTTTCTCAAGAGCCAGGAGAGAACATGAACACATGTCAGAGCTGTTAGTAAGAATTACTTGCCCATTCCTTCTGATCGAGAGGCGTGTGTTCTCCGGTGCCTGAGCCTGGCTGCCGGGACAAGCACACAGCCTACCCAGAACAGACAGTGAAAGTAGGCGGCACCCAGAGAGTCCCCAGACGCCCCCCAATACACACTTTAAAACCCAGGAAACAGCAGCATTAGCACAAGCTACCAAGGACACAGCAGCAACAGGAAAACAAATGCTTTTGTTGACACAGGCTGACAAAGGCCTTGCCAGTACCTAGGCTTATAAATGATGCCAGAGAACAACTCCCCGACTCTCACAGTCTACTTTAACTTGATTTTAATCGAAAGATGGAGTGTATAGCTGAAGGGGGGAAAAAAACCCCAAGTCTTCTCCTCTGCAGGGAGTCAGTACTTGACTTCTACAGAAAACAGTGAACTAATTAACCCATTAAATTAGAGGCAATTACTTGGCAATGTCAGGAAGCCTGTTGCCTGAACAGACAGAGCCAAAGAGAGTCCTGAATGGGAAGGAGAAGCTACCCAGAGTCGGTTAAAACGAATTAGAGACTACACTAATAGAGAAGAGCTGGCCCCACCGTGACAGGCTGCAGAGGCAGGTCTGTGGCGGGAGAGCACACACCTGGGAGGCCGGAAGTCCGGTTCCCGTCCTTACACCCCTGCACCACACACCCCCCCCCCACACACACACACCACGCATGCCACGGCACACACGTGAAAGTTAGACGCCGACTTTCGGGAAAGGGTTCTTTTCTTCCAGCATGTTGAGTCCCAGGGATGACGCTCCGGCCATCAGGCTTGAGAGCAGGCTCTTTTAACTCTGAGCCGCCTGGCTGCCAGGCCTGTAGGCTCATGAATCTTTAGACAAAGACGAGGTTGTGCTTGAGTACAATCCTCAGCAGCAAAATAAAATCGAGGTGTGTGTGTGTGTGGGTGTGTGTGTGTGTGTGTGTGTGTGTGTGTGTGTGTGATGTGTTTAAACCCAAAGTACATTAAAAAATAGTTTTAAAAATGTGTATGGCTGGGCGGTGGTGGCGCACGCCTTTAATCCCAGCACTCGGGAGGCAGAGCCAGGTGGATCTCTGTGAGTTCGAGGCCAGCCTGGGCTACCAAGTGAGTTCCAGGAAAAGGCGCAAAGCTACACAGAGAAACCCTGTCTCGAAAAACAAAAAAACAAAAACAAAAAAAAAAAAATGTGTATGGACCACTTATCTTAAATAACTTACTTATAATGCTTCTTTTAATTGACTGCTAATAAGAGGGTTGGATTTGGGTTATTAATTTTTTCTTTAGGTTTTTTTTTTTTTAAGGCAGGGTCTCCTGTAGCCCAGGCTGGCCTTTGACATGCTATGTAACCAAAGGTGACCTTGAACTCTTTGATCTTCCTGCCTCTACATTCCAAGTGGTGAGATTACACACAGGCACCACTACACTATACCCAGCCTGGTAATAATGTTGTGAACAGATTTTTATTTTTTTTAGGAAGTAAAGATAGCATTGAGGTGGTGCTTACATTTATGCTTCTCAATAGGGAGCCTGAGGCCA
Source organism: Peromyscus eremicus (assembly GCF_949786415.1). Taxonomy (NCBI): domain Eukaryota; kingdom Metazoa; phylum Chordata; class Mammalia; order Rodentia; family Cricetidae; genus Peromyscus; species Peromyscus eremicus. The sequence continues at coordinate 49,600,665 of NC_081419.1, forward strand.
CCTACAGTGAACAAGAGTCTGTCACATACACACACACACACACACACACACACACACACACACACACACACAAAACACACACACACACACACACAGAGAAAATACCAATAAGGTAATATCAGAATAGAAATTAAAACTGTTAAGGGCCTTATTGAGGCCTTCTCTCTGTACTAATCAAAATACCTTGGATATTTACATTAAAAATGGAAAGAGAGACTTAAAATAGTATTTTGAGGTCTCAGCTGTTAAGAACATGAGCTGCTCAGCCGGGCGGTGGTGACGCACGCCTTTAATTCCAGCACTTGGGAGGCAGAGGCAGGTGGATCTCTGTGAGTTTGAGGCCAGCCTGGTCTACAGAGTGAGTTCCAGGACAGGCTCCAAAGCTACACAGAGAGAAACCCTGTCTCGAAAAACCAAAAAAAAGAAGAAAAAAAAGAACATGTGCTGCTCAGCTGGACGCTTGGGAGGCAGAGGCAGCTGGATCTCTGTGAGTTCGAGGCCAGCCTGGATTCCAGAACAGCCAGGACTACATGGGAAAACCCTGTCTTGAAAAAAAACCTAATTAATTAATTAATTAATTAATTACAATCTTTAAAAATAGAGCTTGGAGTCTTCCAAAATAGCATTGTGCCAAAGATTTTATATCTTAAGTAATTTAATAGTTTTATCACATCTTTTCCATTTTTGTTCCTATCATTTCAAAGGGTAACCTAAAATGACTTGAAATAAAATTGCCGAATATTATATCCTTATGCCAAATACCTTTAGAGTTAATCACTTGCCATTTTTAAAGCTGTTTCTTAAGCAGTTGTAAATCCCTCCTGGGCAAGAAGTCAAGGACACATGGAAGACATTGACAAGAAGACGTTCCCAGAGCTGACGAAAAATAAGTGGTCTCGTTTCCAGATTAAACTTTTCCAACCTAACTCAAGTATTCGGAATGCAAACATGCACACAGCTTTTGACATTTCCAGAGACATTTACATTTTCACCAAGGATAGTTCACATGTGCTTGAGAAGGCCTTGGCAGTCTGAGGCTTGAAAAACAAAACAGACCTTATGAGAGCCTGGAGTCCTCATATATGTAATCAAAATCCCATATTAAAATTGGCAGGGTTTCGTATACAAAAGCATGTTGTAATTACACTGAACTGTCTACTGCCCAAGGGGGGAAGACCATGCCACTCCGAAACGGTTGGCCTTTTGAAGCCAAAAGATGAATACATCAAGGCCTCACCTGACTGGCGTAAACAGGAGTGGAGAAACTCCCCTGCAATTTACTAACATTAACCTTAGATGACCTTTCAAACACATGACACCCACCTTACCAGCTAACTGTGTTAATTATAGCTTACAAAGCACTCACACACCTCTAAATTTCTACTAAGGGGGAGAAAAGATTATCTCAAAAATTCATAACTAAAATAATTTTCTAAAAAAGTCTAAATATGATAAAATGTAATCTGTTTGAACGGTGTAAGTTTAAAAAAAAACAAAAAAAAACAAAACCAGATTCATGCCGGGCGTTGGTGGTGCACTCCTTTAATCCCAGCACTCAGGAGGCAGAGCCAGACAGATGATCTCTGTGAGTTCGAGGCCAGCCTGGGCTACAGAGTGAGATGCAGGACAGGCTCCAAAGCTACACAGAGAAACCCTGTTTCGGGGGAAAAAAAAACAAAACAAAACAAAACAAAAAACAAAAACAGATTCATTGATGATTCTTATTCAAATATACACATCTATCTATCTATCTATCTATCTATCTATCTATCTATCTACCTATCTATCTATTTCAGGGCTGGACATGGAAACGCAAGCCTGTAATCCAGACACTCAGGAAAGCTGACACACACAGCCTGTCACAAGTTTGAGGCCAACCTGTGGTAACTAGCAAGCTCCACGTCCGTGAATAATGTAAAGTAAGACCCTGACTCAAACAAACAGACAAAAATCAGATAAAGAAGTCAATAAACTGCAAAAATGAAAATTGAGATGTTGGGTCTGGAAAGATGGCTTCGCAGTCCAGAGCACTTACCGCCCTTTTTAGAGCTCAGTTTCCAGCACCCAGGTCAAGGAGTGCAGGGGATTCAGTGTCCTCTTTATGGCCTCTGCTGGCAACTGCATTGACATGCACATACCCCCAAACAGAGGGGTGTGTGGGTGTGGGTGTGTAATTAAACACACACATATAATATATTTACATACGTATATAATTAAAAATAAATATGATTTTTTAATTGTGATGTATTACAAACAGATTTTTTTTTATTGTTTTGTTTTTTGGAGACAAGGTCTCACTTGTGTAGCTCTGGCTGTCCTGGAATTCACTATGTAGATCAGGCTGGCCTTGAACTCAGAGATTATATAATGAAACAAGATCAAACTATTTTTTTTTAAGTATGCCTACCAAACTAAAGTCACATATCTAGAAAAACTGCTTTTTAAGCCAAAAAAAAAAATCTGTGGAAATCAAATCTTTCTGTGTTATTGTGTTTCATCAATAGCCCATGCTGAGTACTGTGCCTCAGCATTAACACCTAAACAGGTCTCAGTGCCAAGAAGTAAGACACACGACATTGCTAGGAGGACGGACAGGAGAATCAGAATCAGAAACTGGGGTCCTAAATCCCAGGCCACTAACTCATTGGGGACTTGTTGGGCACCGCTGCACCTGACATTGCAGCCATGTGGGAAGCTAAGGTTTTTCATTTGCGAACAGCTTGGGCAGTACCCCTAGGCTCCATCTCTAAATAAGCAAATATCTCTCAGTTTCTTCTCTGACAAGTAGTTACAAGCAAAATAGCTGGCCCGTTGTTGGGGGGTGTGTGGATCTTCAACACCAAAGTATTCAGAAATGGGCAAAGACGAGTGTTGACGTCATCGCTCTGAAATGCTCAGAAACAGGAAAGGGGAGGGTCTTAGTGCCTTCTTCTGGCTTTCCTGCTTTTAGGCAAACATGAAGGAGTTATTCTTCTTATGCTTCGCCTCTCCAAACCAAGGTTGCCCAGGGGTCGGCTCGCAGCAGGTCAGCTGGGACTGCTCTAAGTGGCTATCTCTGCACATCCAACATGCGGCTGTAATACGAGTCAAAACAAACTGTCTCTCCATGACCGTCGTTGCAAGTGATAGGAACTAATATTTTAGATCTTAACATCCTTCCAACTTCACTGACTCCAGAAATGGTGTCACTGAGTTTGGTTAACGAGAGATATCACACAGAGTGTTTCCCGTGTGGAAAAAGGAGTTATGTGAACAATAGGGGGACATTATGTACCAGAGCGAGAACTGAGAGCAGGAAGCTAATCCTCTCGCTGTCCACTACTACTGCTCGTCCTTCTCACGGAAGCCAAATTTAGTCAGGAATGTGTGCCCTTTCACTGTGCACGCTGTCTGCATGAGGAGCAAAGACCACAGTACACCTGACACACGAAACTTGTACAACAGGGGGATGTGGGAGGAACCTTATTTTGATACACTCAGTCAATGGGGAAGAAAGCTTATTCTATCCTAAGGGGAAAGAAGTAATTTTCTACTCATATGACAAGCAGGGTGTGGTGTCTTGTGTCTGTAAATCTAGCTCTCAGAAGACTGAGGCAGGAGGATTATGAATTTGAGCCCAGCCTTGACTACAGAGTAAGTTCCAGACAAGCCAGATCTACACAAGAAGCTCTTGTCTCAAAAACAAACGAATGAAAACAAATTGACTTTTTAACTTTAAGAACTTCATTAAGACATAGAACTATTTTAATATAAAAATTTCCAAGATTATAACATCATATGTTTTAAGGAAAAGTGGCTTCATCCATTTTATTTATTTATTTATTTATTTATTTATTTATTTATTTATACGCTTTGAAATTTTTTTTTACATTTATTTATTGTGTGCGTGGGGTGGGGACAGGAACAGAAGACCTGGGTTTAATATAAATATTAAATGTATATATATATATATATATATATATATATATATAATCTTCAGATTCATCAGATACAAAACCTATTTAATTTTTGCAAACAAAATTCTCTAGAATTCTGCCTTTCTGGCTCAGAATGCTTCCATAAATGCTAGTGCTTATTTTTTCTTTCTACTTCGTGTATGTACTAGAAATAGACAAAAAGATTTCAAAATTGGCAAGATGGCTCAGTGGGTAAAGGAGCTTGACACCTAATGATCCAAGCCTCATGGCCTTAGCTCAAACCCCGGAACCCACATGGAGGTGCAAGGGGAGAAACAATGTCACAATAAAAAATTAAGTTAATTTTTTAAAAGACTAAAACTTAAAACGCGTATGTTTTCTCTGTGCATTATAGCTAGTCCTACCGTCCGCCAGGACGATGCAATTTCTAACAGGCCGGGGAGGGACTCAAGAGGCTTGTAAGTGTTGACACAAACTAACGCTAGGGCTTCGTTTTCTCTTCAAAAGGATGAAAAACCCGGGAAATAAAATAATGACCTCAGAGAATCCAATAACTGGAACCGGGAAGCTTCCCAGGGGAGATTAAGCTGAATAATTCGTTTGTACTGTTCTTTAACTAAACACTTCAGTCTCTTGTTCTAGGTAACCATGGGAACATACAAGGAGCATGTATGTTCATAAGCCTGGACAAATTGTGCCTCTTTGATAACCGAGGTACAGTTCTTGGGGAGATGGCACACCTCGATGCTGTTAAGGTTTGATTGAAAACCAACATTCTGTCACAGAACAAGAAGGTCTTTTATCCTGATCTGGCAGATGTTGACAGATCAGTGAGAGATCCATCAAACGCAATGAATGAGTCTAGCCTGCATCTCGTCAGTTTTTAATACATGTTTGTGGGTTTTGTTGTTGTTATTGTTGTTGGGGGGGGGCTTTGTCTGTTTGTTGTGTGTTTGTATCTGTGTGTCTGTGCTCACACACATGCCCAAAGGTCCCCTAGAGTCACCGATGGCTGTGAGCCACCTAGCAGGTGCTGGGAACCAAACTCGGACCCTGTGCAGCAGCAACAAGTGCTTTTAACCACCAAGCCATCGCTCTAGCCCCGCAAAAAGATTTCTTTGAAGCAGAAAAGAACAGCGTGATTCCGAATGTCCTAACCGTTTATAATTATTAAACTAGTACTGCTTTTCTGGTCCCAGCTAAGCACCTGACGGTTCAGAAGGAAACAGCTGCTTCCCGCCGCCGCCGCCGCCGCCGCCGCAGCCTCAGCTCTCCCAGCCTCAGACTGACCATCCATCTTCTCAGAACTGCACAGGGAGGGGAATCACCACAGAGGTTGATAACATCTGCACCTGGGATCCTGTGGAGACTTCAGATGCATGTCTTAAGAATGCACCTGATGACTCACACACGGTGATAAACACACACTAACAGCGGAGTCCCTTTATTAATTTCAGCACAGCTACCTAGACAAGGATGTACGACAGTATTCACAGGGAAAAGGAGTCTTCGTCTCTAAGCAGAACTGGAACAAGACACTAAGCTTGATTTGGTTCTTCGTGTTCTCAGGCACACTTTAGCAGTCACCTCACTGAATCTTTATAAGACCTGTCTGCACTGAGTGCATCGGCCCTTAGTCAGACAGAAAACAGACTCCAAAGGCGCTATACATACCTACGGCACATTAAAAATAGGGCACATGAGAATCCAAACTCAGGTTGGAAGCCTGAGTTGCAAGTGGTGGTCAATGCCTATAACCCAACACATGGGAATGTGAGAAAGGAGGATTTAGAGTTCAGGACCCGCCTGGGCAAAACAGTGAGTTCAAGGTCAACCTGGGCTACCTAATGAAATCCAGTCTATAAACACAAAACAGACAAACAAAAACAGAAGTCCAAACTAAACCAAACAATCAAGAACTTAAAAAGCAAAACAAAGCACTGAACCCACAAAGCCCATGTTGGCTCCAGCTGGATTGACCCTGAGGCCTCCTGTGTGTCTTTACCTAGCTCAAGATGTTCCGAGAGCACTGTTGACAGATAGAAGGAAATGAAACCTCCAAGAATCAGCGTCTACTCAAAGCAGTCATCCACAAGGAAGCATGGAAACAGAAAAACCAGTTTACATATCAATATGATCTACTTAAACATGCTCTGTTGAAACTATAATTTCAACCATTCCAAAGTGAAGGGGGGGGGGGGATATTCGATGTTTTCTGTCTAGCTACTAAGAAAAAAAGAATCTAAATTCCTGCATGGCCTAGACACAAAGGCCTGCTGGATATGGCTCCTTCAGCCTCATCTGTCACTGGCCCCCTCACTCACGGACGCTTCAGACCCACTGGCTTCCTTTCCTACTGGTGAACATAGCAAAGCCATTTTCTGCATCCGAGCCACACAGATGTGAGCCCCGGGCCTGGATCCTCTCCACCACTTCACCTTGAGGGTTCAGTTCTTAACACTAACGCACTCTCAGGAGCTGTCACCGGTCTCTTGAACGTGGTGAAAAATAGCGGTCCTCTCCTCGTTCTTTTTATTTCCTTATTGTACTTGTCATGCCTATAGTAATCTCTTCTTGTGAGCTTTTCTATGTCTGGGTCACTCCTAGATGCTGGGGATCCAAACTCATGTCTTCATGCCTGTGTGGTAGCTCCTTACTGACTGCCAACTCCCCAGCTCCTTAATATCTCACTCGTAACTCTAGAGGGAGGCGCCTCCCACGCTTGACAACGCAGGCCCAAAGGAGCCTTTTCAAAAACCTGCTTCAGTCCCTCCTCAGCCTTCCTTCCAAAAACAAGTAAACAACGTAACACATAAACAAATACTCAGTGACCCAAAGGATACTTCATTCCGCTAAACGTTCCTGCTCTCACAAAACCCAAAAAAACGCATTCTTACTGCAACATCGTCACCGCCTTCCACTTATTCTTCAGTTTAGAAGAACAAGACAGAGCTAAGGATGTAGTTCAGTGGTAGAGCACTTGTCCAGTGTGAGCAAGATCTTGGGGTTCAAGGGTTCAAAGCACAGCAAATAAATAAATAAATAAATAAATAAATAAATAAATAAATAAATAAATAAATAAAAACACATAAGACCAAGTTCAAAGCACAGCAAATACATAAATACATAAATAATACATAAGACCAAAAAGTGCACTTTCATGTGTTATCGAACCTTCATTGTCCATTGGTGCTAACGAAGAAAAGAACAGAAATCAAAGCAATACTTGGATTCTGTATCTCAGCAGGCTTCGATCTGGCGCACACAGTTGAATCATCTCCACATGTATTGCTTTCAGCTTACAATAAGCCGGCAAACGAACGCAGAAAGTTTACCAACTAAAAAGAATTAAGAGATCTTTTAAAAATGGGGGAAAAAATCTGTTCCAAGCCCACTTTGTCACACTGCGCAGAGAAGGCTAACTCCTCGCTTTGACATTCTTCGGATTCGTAACAAACAGCAGGTCGCCTCCGTGTCCTCCTTGCCTCACCCGCCTCTTATCACTACTACTGTACCCTCTCCCTCTTGTATACCTCTGATGCAGGAAAACTGGGTCCATGACAGTGTGTGGGCAAGAAAGGGAAAAGAGGAAAGAGACAAATCAGGAAACGACAGTTCCACGGTGGCAATGATACAGTCGGAGTTTGAGAACCGCCTGGGAAAGGACGGCGCAGTTGAACAGCTAAGAATTCATCCGTGTGCTCCAACGTCCTGGGCTCGGCGGGATTGAGGTGGGGAAGGCAGAATCCTGGAGAATCTCTTTTATTTTGCTTTGTTTTATAGTTTTATTCATTGACTTGATGTGTATGAATGTTCTGCCTATGTGCATGTATATATGTGCACCACATGCATACCTGTTGGATCCCCTGGAACTGAGTTACCAATAGTTGTAAGCCACTATGTGAGTGCTGGGAATCAAACCTGAGCCTTCTGTAAGAGTGTCAAGTGCTCGTGATTGCTGAGCCACATCTCCAGCCCCAAGTGTCTTTTTTTAAATTAACTAACAGAAAATACATGGGCTGGGGAGGTAATTCAGATGACAGAGTGCTTGCCCAACACCAATGCCTGGTTTTGAACCCCAGTACCTGGGGAGGTAGAGGCAGAGAAATCAGATGTTCAAGGTTATCCTCAGCTACTCAGTGACTTGGAGGCTGGCCTGGGATATATGAGCCCCCATCTCAAAAAAGAAAGGAAAAGGAACAAACAGAAATAGCTCACCAAATTTTGAGAAGTAATAAAGAACACAGGGAAGCTGGGCATAGTGACACACGCCTTTAATACTTGCCACCCTTAGCAGGCAGAGGCAGGAGGATCTCTGAGGCCAGCCTGGTCTACAGAGCGAGTTCGAGGACAGCCAAGATTACACAGAGAAACGCTGTCTTGAAAAGCCAAATAAATAAATTGATAAGTAGAAAGAAAGAACGAAAGGACACATGGGAAAAAAGGAGTATTTCCCTATACTTGATGTTTCTCTTTCTGAAGCCCTTCATGAATTACACACAGGACTCCTCTAAGCACAGATGTGCCCGCACTTTCCAAAAGGGTTCTTTTAGCTGGGCGGTGGTGGCGCACACCTTTAATCGCAACACTCGGGAGGCAGAGGCAGGTGGATCTCTGTGAGTTCAAGGCCATCCTGGTCTACAGAGTGAATTCCAGGACAGCCAGGACTACATAGAGAAACTCTGTCTTGAAAACCATAACAGAAGATTCTTTTATTGCCTTACATGACAAATGACTGTGTTGTTGCTTAAAGATTTGTTTTATTTTTAACTATGTGGATGTGTTTGTGATATAAATAAGAAGGTATCTTATTTCCTGGAGCTGGAGTTACAGGTGGTTGTAAGCTGTCCAATGTGGGTACTGGGTACTGGGAACTAAGAGGAACTGAATCTGGGTCTTCTACAAGAGCAGTAAGTGCTCTTATCCAGTGAACCATCTCTCTAACCTACTTTGTTATTATTTTAAAGGCTTTATTAAGACAAAGTTTTTTCCATGTATCTCAGGCTAGCCCGGAGCTGGTGGGCCTCAGCCTCCTGAGTACTGAATTACAGGTGTATGTTGCTATACTCAACTCTCAATTGTGTCCTAAAATTTTAAATCAAATATTCTCTCAGTATGTGTGTGTTGTGGAACATTACTTTAACTAGGCAAAGATGTGTTACATTTGTTTATGCTGCATTTGTTTAACGATGTAAAAATGTGTTGCTGTTTCATCTTGCCTGCCTAAGGTACCTGATTGGTCTAATACAAAGTTGAACGGCCAATAGCTAGGCAGTTGAGGGATAGGCAGGGCTGGTGGACAGAGAGACTAAGTAGTAGGAGGAATCCAGGCTCAGGAGAGAAAGAGAGGGAGACTCCTGGGGTCAGCCAGCCAGCTGCCAGCCAGCTGCCAGCCAGCCGCCAGCCAGCCGCCAGCCAGCAGACACAGAAATGGACATACACAAAGAAAGGGAAAAAGCCCTGAGGCAAAATGTAGATGAAGAGAAACAAATTAATTTAAGTTAAAAAAAAAAAAAAAAAGCTAGCCAGAAATGAACATAAGCTAAGGCTGAGCATTCATAACTAATAATAAGTCTCCATGTCTTGATTTGAGAACTGGTTGGTGACCAAAGGAAAGTCTGTTATGTATGCATGTACAGTATGCGTGCATATGTGTTCGCATGTATATGGACACATGTGTGGATGTGTGGGCCCTACGTTCACATTGAGTTTCTTCTACCATGGCTCTGTAGTTCTGAGATAAGGTCTCTTGCTGAACCCAGACTCTACCTACCCCCGAAATTGGATTACACGCCGTCGCTGCCACACCTGTTTGGCTTTTATGTGGGTTCTAGGCATCTCTGGTCCTCACCTTGTATGGCAAGACTTCATCCACTTAGTCATTTCCTCAGCCCTCCGCAGACTTTCAAGTAGCAAGCTCAAACGATACTGAACTCAAATTTACTTCAGAGTCCTGCTCAAACCAGATTAACTAACAGAATGATGGACATTTTAATCTTTGATTTACCGTTTTTTTGTGAAACTCCTCCTTCAGACTCTCACGGCACTACTTCCTCAGCTCAGTTCCTCCTTCCCGTTTCGACTAAAAGTGCCCACTGTGAGTTGGCTCCTGGCTCTCTGCCCTGTTTTACAGTTAGTCTAGCACCCACACAAACTTGTGTCTCTCCTAATCCGGACTTTAACTAGTGGGTCACATCCATTTACCAATCAAGCGTAACTCCGTAGCCACCTTCTCCAATTGCCCAAACAGATGCTCTATCAATTGACATCTATCCGAAAAATGCAAGTTTCACTGCTCCTCTAACCCTTCCATAGCTAACGGCAAATCCAATAGCTTCCGCACTTACAAAGTCCCTGGTGTTGCCTTTCCATTTCCCCGGACTTCAGCCACTCCAGGTCATTAGTCCCACATGGATTATTTCAATAGCCTCTTAGCTGACACCTTCACTTACTTCCAATCTCCCCACACTTTATCCGACACACACTCCAACTGACCCACTCAGAACCCCACAAAGTCTACCTGCTATTTCAAACCCCAACTTCTCAGCCAATTTTTCTAGGTAGTTACAGCACAAAGGCGTGTTTTAATTTTGTCTCTTAAGTAATTTTATCTTTAATATTCTTCGCAAAATATAGCTGCTAAAATCCTTAATATAACTCTTTCAAAAATCACCCCATTTAAAAACCCCTTAAGCATGTAATTTAATGGTCAAGAGTATATATATATATATATATATATATATATATATATATATATATATATGTGTGTGTGTGTGTGTGTGTGTGTGTGTGTGTGTGTGTGTGTATACATATACACATACATGTAGTATATATCTTCTAGGCCTAGGTGTGGTAGCACTGTCTATAAACTCAGCACTTGGGAGGCTGAGGCAGGAGACTTGCCAGTTGGAGATCAGTCCAGGGCTACAAAGTGAGTAAGATTTAGTCTAAAAAAAACAACAAAAGGCCTTTTAGAGGTGAATAAAAATGGGGTCAAAATAAAGATTTTCAGCCTGGCATGGTGGTGTATGTCTTCAATCCAGCACTAGAGAGGCAGGTGGATCCCTAGGAGTTCAAGACCAGACTGGTCTACATAGAGCATTCTAGGCCAGCCAGGGCTGCATAGTGAGAGCCTGTCTCAAAAAGGGAAGAGGGGGAGTTTTAGATTCTTTCTTCTACAACCTAGTTGTGCAAGTTAGCATACCCCATAAAGTTGCTTTTTTTTTTTTGCTTAAAACTTGACAGGAAGACCAAACTGGCGTAGGACTCCCAGAGATCTGCCTGTCTCTGCCTCTTGAATGCTGTGATTAAAGGCATGAGACACCATGCCCACTAAAGCTGCTTTTTTTGTTTGTTTGTTTTTTGTTTTTTTTTTTTAGACAGGGTTTCTCTGACTATCCTGGAACACACCCTGTAGATCAGGCTGGCCTTGAACTCAGAGATCCACCTGCCTCTGACTCCTGAGTGCTGGGATTAATGGTGTGAACCACCATGTCTGGCTAAAGCTGCTCTTCTTTCCTGGAACTTGCTTTGTAGACCAGGCTGGCCTTGAACTCACAGAGATCCGCCTGTCTCTGCCTCCCAGTGTTGAGATTAAAGGCGTGAGCCACCACCACCCGGCAAAGCTGCTCTTCTTAAAGAGAAAAAAAATGGATTCTGGAGCTCATTTGATTTGATGATGGTCTCTATGAACTCAGAGACATTAACCAAGTCATTTAATTCAATCTACATAACAGACCTACCAAGTCTACCTCATAAGAGTGGTGAGAACATTAACAATATTTTTAGAGTCCTGAGCTAGTGTACACTACACTCAAAATGACCAAAAAATGTCAGCAGGCACTGTCATTATTCCATGAACCTCTATTCTAGACAAACCAAAGTAATTGCTCTACATCAGGCCACGTTTCGCCTTCACAAGTCCTGACTTCCTCAACGACAGCCCACTAGAAAGGGAGGGGGCCTCAGAGAAGAAAAGGTCTGCCACCGTTCAGTCTTGGCTCAATTCTCGGCTTCAATTATTATCAAATTATTTAATTTGATGATTACGACTAAATAAAACACAAGTGCATGGGACATAAATAGTCCTTAGTAAATGTTGTTGAAGGGCTGGCAAGATGGTCAGCAGGTAACAGAGCTTGTTACGCAAGCCTGATGACCTCAGTTCGACACCCAGAACTCACTGGGAAAGGAAAAATCTGAGTCCTGAAAGTTGGCTTCTGACTTCCACGGATGTCCTGTGGCATGTGCACGTCCACACTCATAGTCACTCACACACATAAACTTCATTTTAAAAATATATGTGATCGAAACCCTGTCTCGAAAAACAAAACAATATGTGTGTGTGTGTGTGTGTGTGATAAATGTTATTTGCTAAAGAAAAAAGTAGCTAGTGTGCATTTTATTACATCTAATATGTCACTAAGCCATATGGATCCATAATGAAACTTTTTATAGAAGTACCTAATTGTTTAAGTAACTATAGTTTGAAGTAGACAAACCAGGAATAAAGTCTTAAAATGCCAGAAGGTAACAAAAAGTTGCTCCAACTGGATACACTGTCTTCCCAGGAGCTTTATGCTTTCCAGGGGATTAAGTAAGCATCTTTACACTGTTTCTCTCTTGCCTGCCAATAATGCTGAAGCTGAGTATGGAATTTGTAATCCCAACACTAAATTCAAGGCTAGCCTGAGCTACATAATGAGTACAGGCCAGCCGGGGCTATGTAGCAAGACTCTGACTAGAAAAATGAAATAATAATAATGATGATGATGTTTGAGTCAGAACTTTCTGTTTAGTGCTAAATACAAATTAGTAAATTTCACAAATTTTCAGTACAAAAGTAAGATACAGACAACATCAAAATAATGTTTAAAAGAGTAAGGGTGTCCTTCCACTGAGCAATATTCTACTCAGGGGTACTATGTCAGTCTAATATTTATGAGGAGTTTGATTCCCCAGCACCACAAAATAAAAACAATGTGCAAAAAGATACCAACACTATGTAAAAGAGCAGATGAAGAGCTAAAGGGTGACTGCTGACCAAGGGTAAGGTATAGTTGTGAGCTCCCCACACCCCCACCGTCACTACCCACCCTGAACAACACAATACACAAACCAGTAACAAAGTCATACGGAGTCAGACTTTTTTTTCCATATAGATTTTTAAAGCTGGAAAAGACCCCGATTCCTATTTTCTTATGTTCTTCTGAAATGAAACTTAGGAAGGCTAGACAATTAGCTTAAGGGTAAGCAGCCATTGAAACACAGACCCACAGACCTGGGAATTAAACCCAGGTCCCTAAAAAAAAAAAAAAAAAAAAAAAAGGCCGGGTCTAGTGGTGCACACCTTTGATCCCATCACTCAGGAGGCAGAGGCAGGCAGATCTCTGTGAGTTCAAAGCCAGCCTGATCTCCATAGTGAGTTCCAGGACAGCCAGAGAGCTATCTAGTGAGAGAGCCTATCTTGGAAAAAAACAAACAACAACAACAAAGTGTTCCTGATACCTGGAACAGGGCTCTTTTCACTACATCATACAGCATCTCAACTGATTCCTTCATGCCTGCTTAATCAGAAAAAAAATTGCCGGGCGGTGGTGGCGCACGCCTTTAATCCCAGCACTCAGGAGGCAGAGCCAGGTGGATCTCTGTGAGTTCGAGGCCAGCCTGGGCTACCAAGTGAGTCCCAGGAAAGGTGCAAAGCTACACAGAGAAACCCTGTCTTGAAACACCAAAAATTAACTAAATTACATAAACTCTCCACAAAACAACTGATTCTAATCATATGACAGAGTTTATACTAACTTTTTTTGTGTGTCCCAAAGAATGCAAAAGTCTTAACACACAAATGGCGCAGTTCTATTATAATTGGTTTTGTTCCAGAAAAGATCCTTCTCTTAGTATAGGAAGCTTGGTTGTACACACTTACAACCCCAGCACTCAGGGGGCTTGAGACAGAAAGATCAAACAAGTTCAAGGATACCCCTGGCAGATTTCTGTGAGTTTAAGGCTAGCCTGGTGTAATATTGAGTTCCAGGCCAGCCAGAGTTACATGGTAAGACTGTGTCTCTAGACAGACAGACAGACAGACAGACAGATAAAAATTCAAGGCTGGGCTACACAGCAAGACTTTGTCTAAAAAATAAAAATTAAAAATAAATCTCATTTTTTAAAATTCTATTTTGTTTTCTTTTGGTGCAAACACTCAAACCCAGGGCCTCAAACAAGGTAGATCAATGTTTTAATCCTGAGCTACATCCCTGCCTTTACTAACTCCTTTTCATAAACTATGCTGTGTGTGCTCTCCTATGCAGTCTCCTCCCCCAACAATGGTTAAGGGAACTACATGTCTCAGATAAAAGTGCCATCTAGCCTAGGCTCACTAGTAGACGCTAGAATCTGTTCCTAAAATAGAATCATAGACTTTGGAATCGGAAGGAACCTTGAAGGTCACCTTTCATTTTATAGAGGGAAATAGTACCCGGAAGGAGTCTGTCCAAGGTTAAGTGTCTACACAGAACCCACATCCAGAATACAAAATTTAAAAAAAAAAGCTCTTCCGACAAAAACACAATCTTTAGTAAAATACCTTAGAAATTTAAGAAAGCAAAACAAAAAAACTAAGCAACAATTTTTAAATTAAGTCTATAGTCAAGTCACTGAGTCTAAAAGCTTAACCTAAGTAAGGTATTGGAAAGTAAATCCTTACAACAATTTTTCCTTTTTGAAAATGTGTATGGATACTTCGCCTGTGTGTATGTCTGTGCATCACATCCATGCTGTGCCCTCAGAAGCCAGGAGATGTCAGATTCCCTGGAACTGGAGTTACAGACAATCCAGTGTTGCCATGTGGGTGCTGGGAATCCAACCTAGGTCTTCTAGAACAAACAGTGTTCTTGTCTGGGAGCTCTCTCTCCATCCCCTTTCCTTATATTTTAAATAATTTATTATGATAAGGTGTGGGTGGGTGAGCATGTGGGCATATGCACATGCAAGTGAAGGTTGGAGGACAACCTTATGTAGTCAGTCCTCTCCTTCCACATGGACATGGTTCTGGGTAGAGCACCTTTATCCAGAGCCTTTATCTCACCAGCCTCCTTGAGAAAAATCTAAAGTAAACATGTTGTATCACGGCCCCCAGATCTATGGTTGTAATAATTAGAAGGGAAAGCACAACTATAATTGCTGTTTTATTGTGCAACAAATGACATACACATAAGGAAAACTTCATAATCTCAAATCAAGCAAACAAAAATAGTAACTCCAGGAAAACCTCTTATCAATCCCCAATATAAAGGAAATGTGATAATCAGTTGTTAAAAGCATAAACAACCAGACATGACTGTACACACCTTTAATCCCAGCCTTCAGGAGGCAGAGTCAGGCGGGTCTCTGAGTTCAAGGCCAGCCTGGTCTACAGAGCAAGTTCCAGGACAGGCAGCTACACAGAGAAACCCTGTCTCGAAAAACAAAACGAGTACAAACTACATCCTCCACTCATGTTTATGAGACTAGATGGAAGTAGAATATTTCTCAAAGTCAGAGCTTAAAAAGGAATAGTGACTATGCTTTTTTCAGTTTTTCCATGATGTAAAATTCTTTAACTTACCTGTAGGAATATGTTTCTCAGCTCATGAGGATCACCTCGCTTGGTTGTATGCACCTATGGGGAGGGGAGGAGGAGGAACTGGTTAATGCTTAGCTAGAAAGCATACAATCTCTTTAGATTATAGTTTACATCTGCCAACTCTGCTTATCTTTTAAAAGGGTATTTAGTGTAAAACAACCCCAAAGCTTAATTGCTGATAACACCTGTCAAACTGGAGATCTATGGCTAAGGGGTGGTAAAAAAGGGTGTGCATAACCAAGACACAGCAAATTACAGACGGTACTTCCTCTGAACTGGAAAGGGAAACCAAGTAATATAATCGTCTGCTTTATTCCACATCTACTAGCTATACAGTAGCAACCACCAAGCTGTAAACCCAGAGAGCCTCAGGAGTGGAGCAACAGGAGATGTAAAACCCCCAAATTAATACCCGGGGCCTAGCAGCCTTTCTTATGGAAAACAGTAACCGCACATCGTCATCCTGGCGACCCCTTCTCCATCCAACCTAAACCTTGAGAGCTGCCACAAATATGGATACTTTCGACATCCTGCAACCTGCCACGCAAATGTCAACCAGTGCCCTGGGCTGTACTGAGGCCCCAAATGACAACACCTACCCCCTCCCCCACCGCGGATGCCCTGGGTATCCCCGGCTTTCCTGTCCGCTTGTCCTCACTCTCTCTCCTCTGCTCTCCAACTCTGTGCTCGCAATCCCATGTACCTAGGGCAAAACACTGCTCTTTTCCTCCTCCCAACCATGGTCCTCACGAGCCCCTCCAACTCACGATCCCTCCTCCTTCCCCTCCCCCAGCCGGGCATCCTCTTCTCTCCGGTCCAAGCCCGGCACAGCTCTCCACCCGCAATCTAGAGCCCCGGGACGCGCTTGGCCAAGAACCAGGCAAAGAAAGCAACGGAGAGAGGCGGGGGGCTGCACTCGGGGCCCTTGGAACGTCTCTTATGCAATAAAGGCAGCAGCAGAGAGTTGGAGTCACCTTGACCGCCATGCTGTGCTCGGAAGCCGGGAACGAGCGAGTGAGCGAGCAGGGCCCGAGCTGTCAGGGCGCGCGCGCGCCACGGCCCGGGGCCGCGCCCGCGTTCTCTCCTGTCGCGGCGCCGCGCCCGTCTATATGCAAATGAGCCAGAGCGCGGCGGAGCGCACCGAGAGGCCCCCGTCGGTCCATCTGCCGGCCAGCGGGGCTGTCACCTCTCGCGGGGGACACCGGAGCTCCGGCCGCCGGATCCCGGACGATGCGTGAGCAGAAGCGCCGCTGGGCTAGCCCCAAGTCCCAAGGCCAGGCAGTGGGTGTGGCTTTGGGCACTGGCTTCGGCCAAAGTCGGTTCCCTCTTGGGGCTTAAAGGAACACTTGGGGCCTGTATTGGGCAAGGTTTGGAAGCGTCTGAGCGCTTGGACCATTAATAATGAGTTAATGACAACTAGTGACAAATACTGACTAAAAAAAAAAAAATTAAAAGATTAGAAACTATATACTTAGGGCTTTTGGTGGGGGGGGGGCTAAGTAAACATAACTTCAGAAATATGTTCCTGAATTGGCATTCCTTGGAGTAGTCTTAATAGTTTATTAGTAGACGCGCTTCACTTTCTTAGCCACACAAATTCTTTGTGCGATGTATATATAAAACAACTTCATTTGTCTTGGGGCTGGCACTATGCTGGCTCTCACTTCTACAAGAACACAAAACAATTCTTCATTGAGTTCCCAGCTTTGCCTTAAGCCAAAATAATGTCTTAAAACTTCATCTTGCCATTAAGATATCTGAGGGCCAGGCAAGTAGCTTAGTTGGTAAATTGCTTACTCAACATGCATGAAGCAGGAAGCCTGGGTTCCATCCCCGGCATCGCGTAAACCCAAGCTCAGCACAGAAGTCTAAGGTTGGTAGTATGCGCCTGTAATCCCAGCACTTGGGAAATGGAGGCAGGATGATCAGAATGCACAGAAGCAGAGGCCAGGCTGGGATGCGTAAGATGTGTCTTCAGAGAAAAGAAAACAAGAGAAATAGGAAGGGGGAAGGAAGGAGGGAGGGAGAGAGAGAAAAGGAAGGGGGGCCCAAGGTGATAGCCTGAGGACCCTCAGAACCCATTACGGATGGAAAGGTAATCAACTCCTTATTTTCCACATTTAAACTAGGCAGGTGTGCATATGCACTCTAATAAATAAGATAAAAGTTTTGAAATTATTAAAGAGAAGAAAGAAAAGATCCTATTAGGTCACATACTGATACTCACGCATTTACTGAGCTCCTCCCTGTGCTAGACATGATCCTATTTGTAAAGTGTGTATATAAATATAAATGTATATAAAGTGTGTCTGTGTATACGTGTATATACATACACACACAAAGACAGTTTATTTATTGCAAGACCTTCTTTGCCACCGTTGTCATAGACCGTTTAAACTTATGAAACTAAACAGAAATCCTAAATACTGTAGATGTCCACCTTGCTCAGTCATACTTAAATGTTGCAGCAGCATTTGTTATCCACTGGGTTGTCACAAGAGAATTCGTCATGAACTGATGGTGTCTGCCTGTATTCCTACCCCCTAGCTATGGGCTTTATGTGCTAGTTTTTAATATTTGAGGCCAGTCAAGTGTATAAGTCTTTTTTGTTGTTGTTGTTGTTTGTTTTGGTTTGTTTTTGGTTTTTTAAGACAAGGTTTCTCTGTGAAACAGTCCTGACTGTCCTGGAACTCACTGTAGACCAGGCTGGCCTCGAACTCACAGAGATCCACCTGCCTCTGCCTCCCGAGTGCTGGGATTAAAGGTGTGTGCCACCACCACCCAGCATATCTTTTGTTGTTGTTGTTGTTTAGAAACACAGTTTACTTATTCAAACCTGATCATTAATTCACTTGACATGGTTTTTTTGTAGGTGGGAAAGAAATGATGAGATTTTAATTAATTGTTCTCATTATAGTGTTAAAATTAAGTCTACTTAATTCATAAAGTCATATTCATGCCCCGAATACTTGCATCTATCAATAAATATTGGGATATTTGAAATTGTAGAGTCAAGTAAAAGCCAGCTCTCCAGACATTTTGAGATCATGTTTACCCACAACCTCAACTACATGAGGTTTCTCTTCTTTCTTAAATGAGACATGTTCTTTTAAATTAAAAAAACAGGTGCAAGTAGTGATAGAAGCCAGGTTCCCACATGTGAGTGACATTGGGCCTTATCTTATGCCATGCACAGAAATCTCCCTCAAAATGCATTTTTAAAGGCTAAACATAAGACCTGCAGCCATAACGCTCCCAGGAGAAAACGCATGGGAGGAAGCTCACTGACATCGCCTTTGGCCATCATTTCTTGCATGCCAACGCCAAGGCTCAGGTTACAAAGGCAACAAAATAAGGGCCTACATCAAACTAAAATGCTTCTGTACAGCGAAGTAAAGCAAAGGAGGAAAAGAGCAGCCTACAGCCTGGGAAAAGACATTTTCAGATTGTCCATATCCACGATTCATACTGACAAAACTTATACAACCTCCGCCGGGCGGTGGTGGTGCACGCCTTTAATCCCAGCACTCGGGAGGCAGAGCCAGGCGGATCTCTGTGAGTTCGAGGCCAGCTTGGACTACCAAGTGAGTTCCAGGAAAGTCGCAAAGCTACACAGAGAAACCCTGTCTCGAAAAAACCGGAAAAAAAAAAAAAAAAAACTTATACAACCTCATAGCAAATAGATCCCAATCAAACAGTGAGTGAAAGACTTGCAGAGACACTGCTCTAAAAATGGTATAAAAATGGTCAGTGGGCACCCAGAAAGGGAGCTCAAGATCACTTACCACCAGGGAAAGGCCAAGAAATAAGTGCTGGGGGTTATCACCTCTTGCCTGTTAAGACTGTTATTATCGAAAAAGATAAAAAGCCAGCAAGTAAAACCTTGGTTCAGAAACGAAGGAATTCTTGGAATTTGGTGGAATCATTATGGAATCCAGTACAAAGATTCCTAGAGAAGCCAGGTGGTGTGGTGGTGGTGGCACACACCTTTAATCCCAGCACTCGGGAGGCAGAGGCAGGCGGATCTCTGTGAGTTTGAGATCAGCCTGGTCTACAGAGCAAGTTCTAGGACAGCCAGGGACACGCAGAAAAACCCAGTCTTAAACAAACAAACAAACAAACAAAAAAAAGATTTCTAATGATGTTAAAAATGTATATGTGCAACTAAAATAATATATGTGTATAATTAAAAATGTTTATATGTTGCCGGGCAGTGGTGGTGCACTCCTTTAATCCCAGCACTCGGGAGGCAGAGCCAGGTGGATCTCTGTGAGTTCGAGACCATCCTGGTCTACAGAGTGAGATCCAGGATGGCACCAAAACTACACAGAGAAACCCTGTCTCAAAAAAAAAAAAAAGTTTATATGTACTCTAGATCCTACTTCTGGTCATATACGCACAGGACAGGAAACTACCACATCTTAACTGTATCTACTCTCCTATTTGACAGATTACAATAGTCCCCTGCAGAGGGGATCAGCCATGTCTAATAACCTCTCCCAAATGCTGAATACCTAGCATGTAGCAGCCCTGTGTGTAGGGTGGTTCAATAGAGTCAGCTTCCTGATTAGCTTTGTATTCTCTGTTCTGTGGGAGTGCTTTTGAATCTCCTTTCACAATTTCCCCAGTTTTTGGTGGCTGGTGTTATTATTATTATTTGTTTTTTGTTGTTGTGCTATGGGATGTCCTGTATGCTATAAATATATGTTGCCATGATTAATAATAAAGTGCTGAATGGCCAATAGCCAGGCAGGAAGGATAGTGTAGGTGGGAGGAACAAGGAGAGAGGAGAATGCTGGGTGGAAAAAGGCTGAGTCAGAGAGATGCTGCCAGCCGCCAGGAGGAGAAGCATGATGTAAGATACTGGTAAGCCACAAGCCACGTGGCAAGGTATAGATTTATAGAAATGGGTTAATTTAAGATATAAAAACAGATAGCAAGAAGCCTGTCATGGCCATACAGTTTATAAGTAATATAAGTCTCTATGTGTTTACTTGGGGGATGTGAGTGGGAGAGATTTGTCCTGACTGCTGGCAGGTTGGGACACAGGAAAACTTCAGTTACATTATTGTTTTGGTTTGGTTTTGATTTTGGTTATTCAAAACAGGGTTTCTCTATGTAGCCTTGGCTGTCCTGGAACTAGCTCTGTATACACACACACACACACACACACACACACACACACATATATATACATATATATATATATGTATATATATATATATATATACACACACACACATAAATGTGTGTCTGTGTTTATACACACATATATGTATATACATATTTTTAAGGATTCAAATTTTATGTATATATGTATGTCTGTGCATAAGACTGTGCACATGAGTTCAGATGCCCATTGAATATAGAAGATGACATCAGATCTCCTGAGCTGGAGTTATAGGAAGTTATGAGCTGCTAGATATGGGTTGTGGGAACCAAACTCGAGTCCTCTATAAGAGCAACAAGTGCTCTTAACCATGGATTCATCTCTGGAGCCTTTTATATACATACTGTATCACATCGTATTATATAATATAAATATACATAGTAAAATTAGGTTTCTTTTAAACAGTTTCCTCTCTCTCTCTCTCTCTCTCTCTCTCTCTCTCTCTCTCTCTCTCTCTCTTTGTTTTTTGAGACAGGGTTTCTTTTTTTTTTTTTTTTTTTTTTTTTTTTGGTTTTTCGAGACAGGGTTTCTCTGTGTAGCTTTGCGCCTTTCCTGGAACTCACTTGGTAGTCCAGGCTGGCCTCGAACTCACAGAGATCCGCCTGGCTCTGCCTCCCGAGTGCTGGGATTAAAGGCGTGCGCCACCACCGCCCGGCGGAGACAGGGTTTCTTTGTATAACTCTGGCTGTCCTGAATCTCGCTCTGTAGAACAGACTGGCCTGGAACTCACAGAGATCCACCTGCCTCTGCCTCCCAAATGCTGGGATTAAAGGTGTGCGCTACCACTGCCCAGATAAACAGAGTTCTTATCATGAAAAAACTTTCAAACTGTCATTCTGATGCAATAATTGGCTAAATACTATTAGCAGAAGTTTTAACAAATTAAAATTTACTATTACATCAATTGCTAATGATCACCAGTTAAGGAAAAATTTATTACCTAATAATATATCAAAATACAAACCTCTCAGATAAAATTCACAAAATATATGAGAGGAGATAAAAGTAATACAGAACTCTTCATATAATCTTCTTTTTAAAGATTGTTATTTTGTGTGTATGAGAGTTCTGCCTCCATGTATGTGCACCACACTCATGCAGGAGCCTGTCATGGACAGAAGAGGACAATAGATCCCTTGGAATTGGAGTTACAGACAGTTGTGAACTACCATGTGGGTGCTGAGAACCTGTCTTAGTTAGGGTTTCTATTGCTGTGAAGAGACACCATAACCATGGCAACTCTTATAAAGGAAAACATTTAACTAGGCTTGCTTACAGTTTCAGAGATTTAGTCTATTATCATCATGATGGGATATGGTGGCATGCAGGCAGACATGGTGCTAGAGAGGAGCTGAGAGGCCTACATCTTGATCCACGGGCAACAGGAAGTGAACTGAGTCTTTGGGTATAGCTTGAGCATAAGAGACCTCAAAGCCCAGCTGGGCAGTGGTGGCACACACCTTTAATCCCAGCACTCGGGAGGCAGAGCCAGGTGGATCTCTGTGAGTTCAAGGCCAGCCTGGGCTACAGAGTGAGTTCCAGGAAAGATGCAAAGCTACACAAAGAAACCCTGTTTCTTGGGATCAAGAAAAAATGGGCCTTGGCGGTTCATGTTCCTGGAGTTGTGTCCATGCTAGTGGATGCCCACACGCTCCAGAAGAGAATTTGACATCGCTGCTGCTGCTGTTGCTGTTATAGCAGTGGCGGCCACCGCTGCTACTGTTTTTGGGATTGCCATTTCATTATTGCTTACTACAGCTAGCACAGTGGAGACCATGGCAGCAAAAGTAGCTACCACAGTTAGTTAATCTTTCATTCTATTGGGCATGATAAATTTAATTCAATAGTTATATACATTTCAATTGGCTTTGAAAATTATAAATTTATAAACTCAAGTTCCATTTGTTTTTGGGATACCATCTTACAAGGACTCCAATTAGCAGTAAGGCTCGTTAAGGAAGGGAATGGCTCAGTTGCCTTTAGCCTACTGGCTATGGGTGGGATAGGACCTCTGTTGGTCTTTTCTGTGTCGAACACACAGATTGCAAGTCCAGTGCCACTTTGAGATCTTTAGCAGCAGTTAACTCTGCAGCTCACACACGATTGAGCCTGTATGATAATGAGTATTCAGAGACGGGTAATACCTGGGGGACACTCACCAACCTAAGACGGAGCCCCTGTGTGGCCTGGGCAGGCGTCTCTATGACGGGTAAGGTGACCTGCTGATGTCCCACGCAACCTAAGTCAGAAGCTCATTTTTTATTAAAAGGGGACCTGTAGGGCCCTGTCCCCCCCTTTTGGGTAACTGTTGCCTTGCTTGCTGACCTTGACCTTGATATCCCCCTATGCTAATTCCCTGCTGGGTGCCACACTCCTGAATGCTTAAGGGAAGTTCCTTGTTTGTGTATCCTGTATAATGGGCATTAACAGCTTAGATGCAAGATTGTAAAACATCAGAAGTGAACTTCTGCCCTCCGGGGTTCTCCCATTGTGCCGTAAGCCTGTATTTAAGACCTCTTCCCTCCTTCAGTAAACATCATTTGGCATTAAAAAAAAAAATCTTTTGTTGGCCGAGTGGTGTTGGCACATGCCTTTAATCCCAGCACTCAGAAGGCTGATCTCTGTGAGTTCGAGGCCAGCCTGGTCTACAGAGCAAGTTCCAGAACAGCCAGGGCTACACAGAGAAACCCTGTCTTGAAAAAACAAGCAAACCAACAAAAAGCTCAACAACAAGAACCTTTTGTCATGCGTCAGATGGGAAGGTAGCTCTAGGTAATAACGGGGCGGGGCTAGGATGTTGCACAGATAGTGTGCTGGGCCACCATGTGCAAGGGCCTGAATTAGATGCTCAGACCCACAAAGTAAATGAAAATAGTGGGGTGCGCATCCTCGGTCCAGGAAAAGAAATGTATAACTGGTAGGTCAAACATCCTGCTGAGTCCTTCAGCCACCTACTCCCCTACTCCTGGGGCTTGACTTAGATGCTGTTTTCACTCTCTTCCTCCAAGAAACCCATCAAGATGCTTTGGATCTGATCCAAACAAAGAAAATGTGTCACTTTTAAATTGTATGTGGGCTGGAGAGATGATTCAGCAGTTAAGAACACTGGCTGCTCTTGTAGATGATCTGGGTTGGATTTCCAGCACTCACACAATGGTTCACAGACACCTGTAACTCCAGTTCCAGGGGATCCAGTGCCCTTTTCTGGCCTCCCTGGGCACCAGTCATGCACATGGTACATAGACATACACACAGGCAAAACTCCCATACCCACAAAAATAAAGAATAAAATCTTAAAAAAAAAAAACCTAAATATGTACCTACCCTATGATTCACCAATTTTATCTCTCTATATTTAATCAAGAAAAAATATATATATATATTCACTAAGAGCTCTGCAACTGCTGGGTGTGGTGGTACATGCATGGCTAGCTAGTTCCAGGACAGCCAGGGCTACACAAAGAATCCCTGTCTCAAAAACATTAAAAAAAAGGGGGGGGATGTTTATAATCACCCAAAACTAGAAATAGTCTAAATGCTCAAGTATGGTACATTTCAGAATGGAGTATCATTCAGAAATTGTGTGAAGAAGAAGATGAAGAAGCAGATTGTTGATACAACAACCTGGATAAGGGAAAGTCATCATGTCAGGTGTTAATAAAAGCTTTACACAGAATCGTGTTGTACAAAAGAGCGAACACTGACTAATGTCAATTATGTAAGCCACTAAGACAACCAGAGCTAAGGTGCTGTGGGAAAAAAATCAGAACTGTGATGGCCAGGAGAGAGTAGTTAAGAGGAAAGAGACCTGAAGGATGTATCTGGAGTGATAATAGCAGACTACACTTGGCTAGGGTTTGCGTTCATTTTTCAAAGCTCATAGAATGTACACTTAAGGTTTATGCACATCTTTACAAATGCATGTAAAGTTTTCAAGAGGAAATGATTTGAAAAAATATTGAGTTATAACATAGCAATTCTGTGAAGTTATATTTTTATTTATTTTTGGGACAGGGTCTCACTATATTGCCTTAGCTGACATGGAACGCACTATCAAGCCTAGGCTGGCCTCAAACTCACAAAGATCTTCCTACCTCTACCTCTCAAGAGATGGAATTAAAGGCATGTGCACCACATCTGGCTTAAATCTATTTTGAAATATATCAAAGAAATGAGAAATACTTATGAATGAATAGAGATATAGATATATGGGGCATATCTAACTGATGGAGCATTTAAGAGTTTACTGAAATATTTGTTTAATTATTACAAATTTCTGGAAATTTTCATAATAGTGTCAGTAGTCTTTACATAACCAGCTATAACATAATCCTGTTCCTGGGTTAGAAATAGTAATGAGACCTATTTCTTTCTTTTTTTTTAAGATTTGTTTTTTAATTATGTATATGTTTGTGTGGGGGTATATACATGTGTGCATGCAGGTGCCCTCTGAGTACAGAAGAGGTCATTGGATCCCCTGGAGCTGGAGTTATAGGCAGTCCAGCTTCCTAGTGTGGGTGCTGAGTTGTTCTTGGGAGGTCCTGCTGGTCAGAAGTTTCAATCTAAGTCTACCGTGGCTCGACAGCTTTCTCTGAGCTCAGCACAATATGGAGGGACACCCCTTCCCCAGAAAGGGCTTCCTGCTCTCTACCTAACTATTTGGAGAATATCTCTAGGCCTGGATGCCCAACTTATCTCAAGGACACAGTCCCCGGCAAATGCTCTTGCCTTGCTCCTGCCCAGATGGTAATTAGGTGATATTCTCTAGCTATTTTGATAGGGCCATGCTGTTATTAGTCCAGCTATATGATAGGAGGGTGCCATTTAATGCAAATTAGGTGATTCACCTGCTACGGTCCCCAGTCCTACATATCCCCTACACTCTGGAATAAATCTGAGCCGCCTCACTGAAGATGTCTCCTGGAAGGCTGTTTCCATTGTATTCACAGGCTGTGCAAAGCTCTCTGTCACGGCTTCTGCTCCTTCTTCCTCATGGACTGGTGGCCAACAGACTGTGAGGAAAAAGGGGACCCCACAGGAAGGGAACCCAGGCCCTTTGCAAGTGTGCTATGTGCTCTTAACCACAGAGCTATTACTCCAGTTCCAAGACCTATTTCTTAACCACTGACAGATTTCTCACTTTGCTGGAGGGGAGGGAAATAAAACTGAAACTACCTGGCAAGCAACACACCCCCTTGTGGGCAGGGGAATCTGTGAAGATTACGTCGCATTAAGAAGGGGAAAGTGGGGCTGGAGAGATGGCTCAGTGGTTAAGAGCACTGACTGCTCTTCCAGAGGTCCTGAGTTCAATTCCCAGCAACCACATGGTGGCTCACAGCCATCTGTAATGAGATCTGGTGCCCTCTTCTGGCCTGCAGGGACACATGCAGGCAGAACACTGTATACATAATAAATAAATAAAAAAAAAAAAAAAAAAAAAAAAAAAAAAAAAGAAGGGGAAAGTGTTTTCCTTCCCACAGACTCAGACAATAATTGTATGCCATTGGGCAGTGGCAATGTTTGGGTAGCTGTGTGTGTTTAGTCTAAACACGACACACAGGAAAACCAAAGCAAGCTTGTGGAACCTTCTTTGCGTAGCCTCAGGAGGAGGCAGGCATGCTGTCTGAAGCCTAAATTGGAGCTCCCCTATTGGTCTGTACCCAGGGTGTAACTCTAGATTGAGAACCTCAGGCTTTGGTAGGCAAGATTCTGCAAGGGGCATTGTGACCTTGGATTGCTCAGCCAGAAGAAAGGTGATAAGATGAAACCAACCCTTGGAGTAAGAAGTTTCCAAAAGGAGAGGCAGGTTTGT
Organism: Peromyscus eremicus; assembly: GCF_949786415.1. Taxonomy (NCBI): domain Eukaryota; kingdom Metazoa; phylum Chordata; class Mammalia; order Rodentia; family Cricetidae; genus Peromyscus; species Peromyscus eremicus. Next base: position 49,627,190 of record NC_081419.1, read on the forward strand.
ACTGGGAAACCCGAAAGTCTGCCAGAGAGAGAAAGAGAAGCGTTTTAGTTTGCTTCTCTGTATGAATCAGAGAACAGGGAGGAACGCTGCTTACTGGCTTGCTTCCATGCTCATGGTCAGCTACTTTTTTTTTTTTTTTTTTTGATTTTTCGAGACAGGGTTTCTCTGTGTAGTTTTGCGCCTTTCCTGAAACTCGCTTTGTAGATCAGGCTGGCCTCGAACTCGCAGAGATCCACCTGTCTCTGCCTCCCGAGTGCTGGGATTAAAGGCGTGTGCCACCACCGCCCGGCGGGCAGCTACTTTTATACACAACCCAGAACCACCTCCCCAGGGTGGCACTGTCCACAGTGGTCTAAGCCTTCCTCCTTCAATTAACAATCAAGAGAATGTGTAAGACATGCCCAATCTAACGGAGGCAAGTCCTCAACGAGGGTCCATCTTCCCAAGTATCTTTAGTTAGTGTCAAGTTGACAAAAACTAACCAGTGTGTGTACACACACACACACACACACACACACACACACACACAGAGTGGGGGAGCAAACGTTCAGAAAAGGAAATAAGAACTGAAGTATATCACAAATTCTTTCTTAAAAGCTTCTTCTATTTATTTATTTATTTATTTATTTATTTATTTATTTATTTATTTATTTGTGTGTGTGTGTGTGTGTGTGTGTGTGTGTGTGTGTTTAAGTTCATGTGGAGGTTAGAAGACAACCTACAGGAGTTATCTCCTTCCTCCACGAGAATCCTAGGGATCCAACTCAGGTTGCCAAGCTTGGCAACAAGCACCTTTATCTGCTGAGCCATCTCCCAGGACCAGAAATTCTTTCTTAAGTATGACAGAAGAATGAGCCCAGTGTTGTGCCATATGCCTGCAATCCCAGTACTTGGGAGGTAGAAGCAGGAGGATCAGGAGTTCAAGGTCATCCTCAGCTATATAAGAAGTTCAGCCTGGTTACCATGAGACCCTAACTCAAAAAAAAAAAAAGTATGTTGAAACAACAATATAATCCCTATCAAATTGTACCGATCAAGCAGAGTGCAGCAGCAAGTGCCTGTGATCCTGACTGTCTAGAAATTGAACCAAAAGGATTACAAGTTTAAGGCCAAGGCCGGTCTCGGGCAGTGGGACTTCAGCTTGAAAAAGAAAGCAAAACCAGTTGGACAGATCAGAATAATAAGTGAACGCACTGGAATTAGACCATTCTGGGGAAGCAGTGTGAAGCAGGTGAAGAGTGATAGACCTGGCGGTAAAGGAAGCAAAGCGGACAGGTCTGGGGAGTGGTCAGTGTCCTTTTAACCAGAAAGAAGGGAAACTGAGACCAAAGGAAAAACTTGACTGGAATTTAAGGTCTCAGAGCTGCTCTCTCCAGATTCCGTTTCCAGCTGTTCTGATAGTATGATTCCACCTTAGGGCAATGGCACTGTAAAAGAAAAAGTACGTGAGCCAGGCTGTGCCCAGCACTCGGGAGGCAGAGGCAGGTGGATCTCTGAGTTTGAGGCCAGCCTGGTCTACAGAGCAAGTTCCAGGACAGCCAGAGTTACACAGAGAAACCTTGGAGAGAGAGAGAGAGAGAGAGAGAGAGAGAGAGAGAGAGAGAGAGAGAGAGAGAAAGAGAGAGAGAGAGAGGAGAATGAAAAAGTACATGAAAATGAAATAAACAGGAATTGAGGGTGGGGATAACCTCTCCACTTAATGTCCCATAGCATTGGTGTTTGTGTTGTGAAAGATATCTCAACTCACACAATTAGGCACAAAGTTGTTGCCCGCACTTTTGAGAAAGTGCCTGAGTTAATTCACTACCTGCTTCTTCTGGAACTGGGCTCAAACCATCGCAACAGTACATCCTGAAGTACTGCAGTCACAGAGTTCAGAACAATGATTGTCTGATTGCTCTTGCTATGCTGTCTGTCACCATGAGTGACAATAGAGCAAGAAGTCGGACACATTGTGTAGATTGTGACGTGGTGACTTTTTACCCACATGGAAATTCCTCTCCTCCATCCCAACCCTTCAATGCAGCATTCTCTGTGAACAGTTATTTTTTTGTTTGTTTGCTTTAGGTTTATTTTAGGTCAGGCATGATGATTTATGCCTTTAAACCCAGCACTTGAGAGACAGAGGCAGATGCATCTCTGTGAGTTCCAGGCTAGCTGGGGCAACATAGGGAGAGCCTAAGTGGCGGTTTGAAAGAAAATGGCCCCTAAAGGGAGTGGCACTAATTAGGAGGTGTGGCCTTGTTGGAGTAGGTGTGGTCTTCTTGGAGGAAGTGTGTCACTGTGGAGGTGGGCTTTGAGTTCTCATATACGTTCAAGATACTGCCCAGTGTCACAGAATGCTTCCTGTTGCCTGTAAGATGTCGACCTCTCAGCTCCAGCACCATGTCTGCCTGCATGCTACCATGTTGCACCATGATGATAATGGACTAAACCTCTGAAACTGTAAGCCACCCCAATTAAATGTTTTCCTTTATAAGAGTTGCCATGGTCATGGTATCTCTTCACAGCAATAGAAACCCTAATTAAGACAGCCTGTGTCAAATATTTTTAAAATATTTTTTATTTCTATGTACGTGTATCTTTTTGTACATTTGGGAGCCAGATGAGGGTCCTGGAGTTGGAGTTACAGGTGGATGTGAGCCACTGGATGTGGGCGCTGGGAAGTGAACTTGGATCCTCTGCAAGAGCAGCAAGCACTCTTAACTGCTGGCCGTTTCTCTTAAACTTCCTGAGTAAGGTTCGCTTTGTTTTAGAGACAGGCTATCCTGGAACAAACTATGTAACCCTAGCTGGCCTGGAGCTCCTAGAGACCCGCCTGACTCTGCCTCTTGAGGTGTGTGCCACTGTGCTTGGCCATTTTCTTTTCAACTTTGTCTGTGTTGATGAGTGCTTTGTCTGCATGTCTGCCTGCAAACCAGAAGAGGGCATCCAAACCCGTTACCGATGGTTGGGAGCTACCATATTATGGTCGCTGGGGATTGAACTCAGGACCTCTAGAACAGAGCTGCTGATGGCCTGAAGAAAGTCAATTCACAGAAATGGAGATTGCAGCCTTCCTCAGTGAAGCGGAAATTCTTTGCTTGAGAGCCCTGTGACTGCCCCAGCAGTGTGGATGCATCAGAGCCTTCTAAGGGAGCAGCTGAGTATTGAATGAAAAAGAGAAATAAGAAGAAGGCCATGACTGCTCCTAGGTATGATGGAGGAGGTGCATTGTAGATAAAAGGGAGAGTATAGCCAGAGGCAGAGACATCTGGGAGAGTCTAGAGTGAACATGACCCTGAGCTCAGCCATGAGACAGGGGTGGGGGGTTGGGGAGTTTTGGTGGTGGGAGGAACCTCTGACCAAGAGAGGTAGCCTGGGCCAAGAGACTGGCATACCCAAAATGGCTGAGTTATATAAGGATCAGAGGAGGGAATATATAAGGGGGGAGGGAAGTTATATAAGGGGGGAGGGAAGCCCAGACCAATAGATGGACTGGAGAGTTCAGGGTAGGGGGCAGGGTATGCCAACCAAGAAGGTCCTGTGGAGATTGAAGGATGCTCAGAAAACCTGGCCAGCATCAGCATTGATATGTTAATGAACACCTCAGTTTAGCCATTTGTCCCTTTTTTGAGACCTAGCCAATATCACCTAGCATAACAGAGTTGGAGAGGGGACTGTGGCCCAGAGAAACAGCTGGGCAGGCAGGTATTCAAAGCACATCTTCATTTGTTTGTGTTTTGTTTGTTGATTAGTTGGTTTAACAGTAAAACCAAGAACGTCTTAGAAAGCAATTGTTTTTTTTGTTTGTTTGTTCTTGTTTTTGGAGGCAAGGTCTCACGGTCTTAGGGTTTCTATTGCTGCATGAAACACCATGACCAAAACAATTTGGGAAGGAAAGGGTTTATTTGGCTTACATTTCCACAGTATTGTTCATCATCAAAGAAGTCAGGACAGGAACTCAAACGGGGCAGGAACCTGGAGGCAGGAGCTGGAACCTGGAGGCAGGAGCTGATGCAGAGGCCATGGAGGGGCTTGCTCCTCATGGCTTGTTCAGCCTACTTTCTTTTTTTTTTTTTTTTTTTTTTGGTTTTTCGAGACAGGGTTTCTCTGTGTAGCTTTGCGCCTTTCCTGGAACTCACTTGGTAGCCCAGGTTGGCCTCGAACTCACAGAGATCCGCCTGGCTCTGCCTCCCGAGTGCTGGGATTAAAGGCGTGCGCCACCACCGCCCGGCTCAGCCTACTTTCTTATAGAACTCAGGACCACCAGAACAGGATGGCCCCACCCACAATAGGCTGGGCCCTCCCCCATCAATCACTAATTAAGAAAATGCCACACCTTTAATCCCAGAAGAGGCAGGTGGATCTCTAGGAGTTCAAGGCCAGCCTGACCTACAGAGCTGAGTTCTAGGACAGTCAATGCTATGCAGAACAACCCTGTCTCAGAAAAACAACAACAAAAAAGCCTTACAGGCTTGCCCACAACCCAATCTTATGCAGGCATTTTCTCGAGGTTTCTTCTACTCAGATGACTCTCCAGCTTGTGTCAACTGGACATAAAACTATCCGGCGTACTCACTATGTAGCTCTGGCTGTCCTGGAATTCCCTATGTAGACTTTGAACTCACAGAGATCTGCCTCTGCTGCCTGAGTGTGGGGATTAAAGGCATGTGGTGCACCACCATGCCTGCCTGGAAAGCAATTGTTAACAGCTAACATGCACTCACAAGGTCCATGTTTCTGTTGTAAGGAGAACAATGCAAGCATAGGGATGGGTCTGTAGGGCTACTGGCCTTTGTCACCAGCTCCTCCTTGTTCCAGCTCCTCCTTGTTCCAGCTCCTCCTTGTTCCAGCTCCTCCTTGTTCCAGCTCCTCCTTGTTCCAGCTCTTTATTGCCCCATTCCCTCCCAATACAAGCTTGCTCTCTTTCTTTCTTTCTTTCTTTCTTTCTTTCTTTCTTTCTTTCTTTCTTTCTTTCTCTTTCTTTCTTTCTTTCTTTCTTTCTTCCTTTCTTTCTTTCTTTCTCTCTTTTTTTGTTTTTTTAGATTTTACTTATTTTTATATATCACATCACACACACACACACACACACACACACACACACACACACACACACGAGTATTTTGCCTGTCTGTGGAGGCTAGAAGAGGGCATGGGATGCCCTGAGAACGGAGTTACTGATGATTGTGAACCACCACGTGGTTGCTGGGAATTGAACCAGGGTCCTCTGCAAGAGCAGCCAGTGCTCTTAACTGCTGGCCAGCAGTGGGGGAAGTTCCAAAACCACCACGTTTTTAATTAATCTAGGCTAGAATTTAAATAACTTCAAAAACTAGAAAACTGTGAAATCTACAGGATGTGTGTCTGGGAAGAGATATATTCAATACAATGCGGAGGCAGCATCTACGACAGAAAAGGAAAAGACTCATGTTTCTATCTCTATCCAGCTCATGTTCCTTGGTAACCTGGCCACAGAAAAGCAAAAGTGACACCTAGTTTATTAAGTAATGTTAAGTGAATGAATCAGAAATTAAAATATATTCACGCCAAGTATAAGTGTACCCACTAATCTGAATACTTTAGACAAAGCTGAGTCCAGATAATTGAATTATCTCTAAATCACAGTTTCATGTGAGGTCAGCACTGATGAGATGCCTTTCCAAACCTACTATTTTACTCCCTTCTGTGATTTATTTGTTTAAGGTTTACAGTAAGTTCAGTTGATGATTGCTTTTCGTAAACCTACCTCGGATGATGGATTCTTGGCTACCCTCTGTGAACATATAGATTGTGGGTGGGTTTTTTTTTGTCACTGTTTTTCAAAGATTAACACTTTAATATTTCAAAGAAGCAGACTAAATAGTGTTTCCTCAGTTCCTCCCCTTTCCATCAAAAATTGAATATTATGCTTGGCTTTTCCCATTATTAGCAATCATTGCAGTTTGCAGGGAGTCCATACATATAATTGTTAATATTGCAGATATTTCAGAGAACAGGTCTTTGAGCAATCCATCCAGTAAAGATTCTTCTGGCCCACCTGATGTGAAATCATCTACCCCAACCTACCCCAACCTATTCTATTTTCAACTCCAATTTGTGTGTGTGTGTGTGTGTGTGTGTGTGTGTGTGTGCATGTGTGTGTGTGTGTGAGTGAGTGTGTGTGTGTTGAATACATGTGGATGCATGTGTGTGGGAGTTGGAATATATGTGCCTGCAGGAACCAGCGAGACTATTAGGTATTCTGCTCTACCACTCTCCAACTTACTGACTTAAGACAACATTTTTCATTGAACCTGAAGTTTGCTATTTTTGGCTAGGCTGGCTAGCCAGGGAGTTCCAGCTTTCCATCCATCTCTGCCCTCTAACGATGAAGTTATACACATGCATGGCTATGCATGTTTGTTTTGTTTTGTTTGTTTGTTTGTTTGGTTGGTTGGTTGGGTTTTTTTTTACATGGATGCTAGGGATTAAACTCAGGTTGTCATGCTCAAGCAACAAGCATTTAGAGCTGTCTCCCCAACCCTTCCAATTTCAATTTTTTTGATATCTTTTGTAACATTTGGGTAGGGATTCTCATTTGTGAAGTCTTTTCAGGATCGAGTGTTTAGAACATCAGGACAAGTTAAGAATTTCCTGAAGGTTCTTAATCTTTCTGACCTGGACAGAAGATCAGCCACTATCTAGAAATCATCCAGACTTTTGGCGCCAGAATGACTGCCAAGGCATCCAGTTTCATGGACTTCTAGGTTCTCAGCTTTTCCAAAGCACAGATGGCCATTGTTGGCTTCCTAGCCCCTACTGAGTGGTGTGCCAACCTGTGGTGGTTTGAAAGAAAATGGCCCCCCCAAAGAGTGGCACTATTAGGAGATGTAGCCTTGTTAGAGTAGCTGTGGTCTTGTTAGAGGAAGTGTATCACTGTGAAGGTGGGCTTTGAGGTCTCACATATGCTCAAGCCATACCCAGTATCTTAGTTCATTTTCTGTTGCCTGTGGATAAAGATGCAGGATTCTCAGCTCCTTCTCCAGCATCATGTCTGCCTACATGCCACCATGTCGTCCCACTATGATGATAATGAACTACACCTCTGAAACTGTAAGCCACCCCATTAAATATTTTCCTTTATAAGAGTTAGTGTGGTCATGATATCTCTTCACAGGAATAGAAACCCTAAGACACAACCCAAGTCCCTGTCTTAGTCAGGGTTCCTATTGCTGTGATGAAACACCATGACTAAAAAGCAAGTTGGAGAGGAAAGAGTTTATTTGGCTTACATTTGTATTGTAACCCATCAGTGAAGGACATCAGGACAGGAACTCAAACAGGGCAGGGACCTGGAAGCAGGAGCTGATGCAGAGGTTGTAGAGGGATGCTGCTTACTGGCTTGCTCTTAATGGATTGCTCAGTCTGCTGTCTTATAGATCTTAGGACCACCAGCACAGACCACAATGGGCTGGGCCCTCCCCCATCAATCATTAAGCAAATACCTTCCCACCCAACTATTTAAACATCCTATATGCTTGCCTACAACCCAATCTTATGGAAGCATTTTCTTTTTTCTTTTTTCTTTTTTTTTTTTTTTTTTTTTTGAGACAGGGTTTCTCTGTGTAGCTTTGCGCCTCTCCTGGAACTCACTTGGTAGCCCAGGCTGGCCTCGAACTCACAGAGATCCGCCTGGCTCTGCCTCCCGAGTGCTGGGATTAAAGACGTGTGCCACCACCGCCCGGCCTGGAAGCATTTTCTTAATTGAGCTTGACCATAGGAGACCTCAAAGCCTACTCCCACAGTGATGCACTTCCTCCAACAAGGCCATACCTACTTCAACAAAGCCACACCTCCTAATAGTGCCACCCCCTACGGGGGGGGGGGGGTATTTTCTTTTAAACTACTACATTCCACTCCCTGGCCCCAAAGGCTTGTAGCCATATCATTATGGAAAAAAATGCATTCCGTGCAACTTCAATAGTCTTCATAGTCTCTAACAGTCTCAAACTTATTAAAAAGTCTAAAGTTCAAAGTCTGTTCTGAGATTCATGCAATTTCTTAATTGTAATCCCCTGTAAAATCAAAATCAAGTTGGGCTTTAGCTTGTAATCCCAGCACTTGGGAGGCAGAGGCAAGCGGATCTCCATGAGTTCAAGGCCAGCCTGCATGAGTTCGATGCCAGCCTGGTCTACAGAGCAAGTTCCAGGACAGCCATGGGAAGTACATAGAGAAATCCTGTCTTGAGAAACTAAAAAAAAAAAAAAGGGGGGGGGGGATAAAAATCAAAAAGCAGATTACATATTTCCAACATATAATGGCATAGGATATACATTACCATTTTTAAATGTAGGGAAGGGAACATAATGAGGAAATACTGTTCCAAAGCAAGACCGAAAACCAACTGGGCAAACTCCAAACTTGGTATCTCCATGACTGTTGTCAAAATGCTCTTCAGATAACTCTAGCTTGTGTCAAGTTGACATAAAACTATCCAGCACAGTCCTCTTTTATAAAATATATATGTATATAAATTCTATTGGTCCAATTCCTCTACAGAATTTTGACTAACACAAGGAGTATGTAACTTGAGAGTAGAGAAGGTCGTGATTCACAACCTAAGGACAGATCAGGAAGAGAAGCATCCCTTCTGTGATAAGCAGACTTTCCTTACTAAGTCAAAGCAGTAGGTCCCTGAAATAGCTGGCCTCAATGAAGCCAACTGTGGAGAAATGAGATCATACAAAAGCCTCATTTGAGGTGAAATGTAGCACTGGCCTTGGACTATATGGTCTCATTCTTGCTTGTGGGAACCCAGAGATAAGAGGCGCAAGATTCAGGTAGTGGTGGCTCACGCCTTTAGTCCCAGCACTTGGGAGGTGGAAGCAGGCAGATCTCTATGAGTTCAAAGCCAGTCTGGTCTACAGAGAGAGAGAGTTCCAGGACAGCCAGGGTTATGTAGAGAAATCCTGTTGTGAAAAACTAAAAAAAAAAAAAAGAAAGAAAAAAAAAAGAATAAGATTGTTAGTACTAATCACCACTACTCCTTGACTCTCTCAATGTACTACCTAATCCACTGTACCAATCATTCAATACCTACCTCTCCTAGTGCCTCAACCCACTGTACTAATCACCCAACCATCTCTAACTTCAATTCCAAGGAATCAGAGTCTCTTTTCTGACCTCTGAGAATGCCAGGCACACATGGTGCACATACATACATGAAGGCAGAACACTCATACACATAAAAATAAATCTTATTTTCTTCAAGTTTCAGAAGGAATTCCTATAGTTTTCACTATTTTTAAGTCAGTCACAGTAGTGCATACTTTTATAATCTCTGCACTTGGGAAGAAGAGGCAGAAAGACCAGAAGTGAATTTAAGGACAGCCTGGGTTACATGAAACCTTGAAAAAAAAGTTTTTTTGTTCACTTTTTAAGGAACAGATTTTGTCTCCCCTCTCCACATAATAAAGCACCCCCCCCACTCCACCACCAGGGTCACATTATTTAGCCCTGACCTCTAACTACAGAGAGTCTCTGGCCTCTGACTCCTGAGTTCTGGCATTAGAGGCATGCACCACTGTCCTAATTAGAGTTTCTGTTGCTGTGAAGAGACATCATGACCATGGCAACTCTTATAAAGAAAACATTTAATTGGGATGGCTCACATATTTTCTGAGGTTCAGTCCATTATCATCATGATGGAGAGCATGGCAGTGTGCAGGCAGACATAGTGCTGGAGCAGCTGAAAGTCCTACATCTTGATATGCAGGCCACAGGAAGTTGACTGACTGTCACACTAAGGGAAGCTTGAGCGAATGAGACCTTAAAACCCACCCCCACAGTGACATACTTCCTCCAACAAGGCCACACCTCCTAATAGTGCCATTCCCTTCGGGAGCTATTTTCTTTCAAACCATCATAACCACTAAATCTAACCAAGGCCTTTCTATAAAACGTGGAAATAAACAGCAGCAATCAATCAATCAATCATTATGAGCCTGTGATGGCTCAACAGGTAAAGACACTTGCTACAAAGATTGATGGTCTCAGTTCAGAATGCACATTGTGGGTCTTGTTTCAAAGAGTAAAGCAGTCATCCTGGATGGTCATTTTGTGATCAAGTACAAATAGTGTGTTTTTATGATGGTTTATAGTCTCAACTTGACAGATTTTAAATCATCTATCAGGCAAGCCTCCAGACACACCTGTAAGGGATCATCTAAATTGTTAGCCTCTGTGCACACCTGTGGGGGATCATCTAGATTAGGTTAGCCTCTGTGCACACCTATGGGGGACTATCGAGATCAAGTTAGCCTCTGTGCATGTCTGTGGGGGATAACCTTAATCATGTGAAAGTAAGATCAATATGGGCAGCATCAATTCCCTGGACTAGGTCCTGAACTATATAAAAAGGACAAGGCTCACACATGATCACTCATCTTCTTCCCCTTCCTGCCTTTGGTTAGAATGTGACCAGTTCCTGTTGACGTATCTTCTCTGCCATTATAGACTATATCCTGAAACATTTAGCCAAAATAAACTCTTTCTCCCTTGAGTTGCTTTTGTCAATATTTTTATCACAGCCTTGCTGATACAGTTCTTCTCAACATTAGGAGAGAGGCAGAGGCAGGCAGATCTCTGTTAGTTTAAGGCCATCCCAGTCTACATAGTAAATTCCAGGCCAGCAAGAAATACATATTTCAGACAAACAAACAAATAAAGTAGTAGGCCACATGCCCATGCATAGGATATGAGAGAAAGAAAGAAAGAAAGAAAGAAAGAAAGAAAGAAAGAAAGAAAGAAAGAAAGAAAAAGAGAAAATCCAAATGTCAGAAATTTGTAATGCCTTTAAGTTTATTTTATCTACTTACCTTATAGGAACTTCCAAGTGACAGACATCCTCAAGGCTGTGACAGAGCTGACCGGATTCCTGTGGAAATGTTAGATTTAAGGAGATTTAAGGAAGCAATAGTTTCATAGGATATGCATTCACCTTTTGTGAAGCAGATTTTAAATTCATCGTCAACTAATAACAGAATTGTCCCACAAGACTGGAGAGACTTGGTTACAGCAGTATTGGAGCCTGGTTGTCAGTTACAGTGGAGGACCTGGTGGAAAGATGAGGCTAAGACCATTGAACAATGAAGAGTTATGGAAATCTCCCAAGACCAACTTCTTGAAGAGGGCGATTATGCCAATGTTCAAAGACAATCTCTATATGATGACCACACCCTGGCTCTATGCTATGCAGCAGCTTTGAACGCTTGGGACAGAATTGAAGTTGGAAGTCATTTATTAAAGTTATACAGGGCCCAAAAGAGCCTTCACTGTTACATTTTTTTAAAACAAAGATTGGCCTCAGCTGTAAATAGAATGATACCAAATTCAGAAGCTAGACAAATAATAATTGAATCTTTGGCTTTTGAAAATACTAATTCACAGTGCAAAAGGGTAATTAGGCCTTTAAAAGCAAGATCAGCACCCATAGAGGAATGGATCCAAGATACAGTCAATATTGAATCTCATAACCATGATAATGCTTGGATAGGAGAGGTGATTTCCAGAAGCTTGAAGAAAAATCAACATGTTAGGGTTTTTTTCTTTATTTTTTTTTTTTTATTTTTTATTTTTGAGACAGGATTTCTCTGTGTAGCTTTGAAGCCTGTCCTAGAACTTGCTCTGTAGACCAGGCTGGCCATGAACTCCCAGAGTGCACCATCACCACCCAATGTTAGGTGTTTTTATTGTGGCAAATAAGGTCACCTAAAAAGGGATTGTAGACAGGGCATTCCTAGAAACAATGTTTTTTCTAGGAATAATCCAAACAAAAGGCCCCACCCTTCTGGAGTTTGCAGAAGGTGTGGCAAAGGCCAACCTTGGACCAATGAATACAGATCAACAAGGGACAGACAGGGTATAACCTTTGCCAATGGGAAACACCTTAGGGGGCCTCTTGTAGGTCCCTATGTAAAATTTGGTTTAGTTGTTTCCTGTCACCATGGGGGAAACTCTTTCCCAAAGCAATTAAAAGACCTAATGCCTATTGTAAAAAAAAAAAAAAAAAAAAAAAAAGAACAAAAAAAAAACCAAAAAACAAACAAAGCAAAACAAAACAAACAAACAAACAAAAAAACCCATAGTGTTCTGGATGATTCAACCTAAACTAACTTATAAGAGTAACAAATGCTGAACTGTTTAAAAAGGAGCCAAACAAACATATTTTGCTGGAGTAACAAAAAAAGGGGGAACTGGGGACTCATCATTCCTCTCCACATTCTATTCTTTCTCTTGTTTTATATATTTTAAATTTTTTATGGGTGGATTCTGCTGGAGTATCCACTGGAGATAAGCACTGGAAGTCTTCTGTTGCAAATCACCCTCTGGGGCGATGGAAGCATCTTTCTACTAGCACTTGAAGGAGACCCGATCTGGTGTTGGTGTGGGTCCGGGGTTCTGTTTATGTCTTTCCTCAGGACAACGAGGTTCCTCTTTGGATTCCTGAGCGCTGTGTTCACCCTGTGACTGCTGCTGAAGCCCAACATGGCAGAGACCTATTGGGCCTTAATGAAAAACTCTCCACTTCCGATGCCAATGGGGATTGAGAGCCCAATATGGCCAGTTTTGGCAAGCATTAACATAAGCCTGGGAACTGTAGCCATGCTTTTGGATTCTCCAGAAGAGCTGCCAGCCTAAGTCGTGCTGAGATCAAGAAAAATGGGCCTTGGTGGTTCGTGTTCCTGGAGTTGTATCCATGCCAGTGGATGCCCACACGCTCCAGAAGAGAATTTGACATTGCTGCTGCCGTTGTTGCTGTTATAGCAGTGGAAGCCACCGCGGCTACTGTTTCTGGGATTACCATTTCATAATTGCTTACTACAGCTAGCACAGTGGAGACCCTGGCAGCAAAAGTAGCTACCACAGTTAATTAATCTTTTATTCTATTGGACATGATAAATTTAATTAAATAGTTATATACATTTCGATTGGCTTTGAAAATTATAAATTTATAAACTCAAAAAAAAAAAAAAAAAAAGAGTAACAAATGCATTTGATCAGATATAACTTGCCAAAAGGGAAACTCCCCAAGTTAGGGTTAGGGCAGAGTTTTGTTTTTGTCTTTCCAAGAAAATAAAAACAACCATCTTGAGGAAATTAAAAACTTTTGGACAGGGCTGGAGAGATGGCTCAGAGGTTAAGAGCACTGACTGCACTTCCAGAGGTCCTGAGTTCAATTCCCAGCAACCACATGGTGGCTCACAGCCATCTGTAACGAGATCTGGCGCCCTCTTCTGTATACATAATGAATAAATAAATTTAAAAAAAAATCTTAAAAAAAAAAAAAAAAAAACAAAAACTTTTGGACAAATCAGCATCCAAAGAAGAAGGGAGAACAACCTAGAAAAAATTACCAAGAAAAGGAATAATCTGGCCTAATTCGATCTATGAAGTCTCCAAAAGGAGGATGGGGCCCCACAATGACATGATTCCACCTGTGCTATGATAACACCACCAAGCTGACAAACATCACCTAGAGATCGGCTTTGGACTACAAACTGCTCAGGACAATTTCAGGGTGGCTGGCTGAGATGATCCAGGCTCACAGACTACTCTAGTCAGGACTTGAGACAAGCCCAGCACTTTCCCGTTACAGAGAGACTGGACAACAAATGATAGAGCTAGCTCTTCAAGGACTCGACAATTATCCCAATTTTTTTTTTTTAAGTTCTAAACTTTTATTGTTACTTAGGTTCACACAAAATGCTGGATGTGGCTTTCTAAAGATGTAAGAAACACTTTCCATTTAAATAACTTCAAACACCAGGGAAAGAAACCACAGCACTACGGCTGTGCTCCTGGCACTAGGAAACTGGATTAGACAGTCACCTAGAAAAAAACAGAGCTCGAACCCAGGCAACGTTCAAATATCAAATTACAGCAATTCCTGAGGGAGGCTGCTTTATCTGACCTCCATACAGTCACTAAAGAATTGGAGAATTTGAAAGGACAAACGACTTGGCCGGGGGTGGGGTGGGGGTGGGGGAATGAAAGAAAAAATAAGAATGGAGGAAAACTACATTTTTTTTTATTTTTAAATTTTTATTTTTTGGTTTTTCGAGACAGGGTCTCTCTGTGAAGCAATCCTGGCTGTCCTGGAACTTGCTCCATAGACCAGGCTGGCCTATGAACTTACAGAGATCCACCTGTCTCTGCCTCCCGAGTGCTGGTATTAAAGGCATGCACCATCACCACCTGGCTAGAAAACTACATTTTTTAAAAATTTAATTGCATTTATTTATTTGTGTATGCATGTTTGTGTGTAAGCACGTGTGCAACAGCAAGTGTGGAAGTCAGCAGCCCACTGGGAAGAGTTGATTCTCTCCTACCATATGGGTTCCAGGGATGAAACTCAGGTTGTTGAGCTTAGAGACAAGCACCTTTATCTGATAAGCCACACCATGAACATGTTAAGTGTCTACTGAATGCCGGGCATTGAGGACTCAGATAAGAGGACATGGGCCGAATTATCCCAATTTTATTTTCAGGATTCCCTAAAGATGCCATCACCCCCAGACAGCAGGAAGTAATTTTAAGAACAGGATGTCCACATTCCCAAGAGGTGGGGTGGGTGGTTTTTTGTCATTCAGTGGGTTATGGATATTTATTATCATTTAGGAGGGTTGGTTACAAGTTGTTATTGGTAATGATCAGAAAAAAAGCTGAACAAAGGAGATTAGACTCAGGGATCTTGTTTTGAAAAAAAAAAGGGGGGAGGATATAGACATAGGATAAAAGGGTAGATTATTGAATCTACTTTTAAACCAAAAAAGCAACTACTTGTCTTAAATATTTTACATTGGCTTGGATTTTTGTACATTGATAAAAATTTGAGGATTTTTATTATACTATCTATCTGTTATAGAAATGATAGGGTAAAAAGGTAGATTATTCCCTGCTTCAAAATTATAGCTTGGGTTTTGTGTGTGTGGGTTCTAGGGGATTGAACTCAGATCCTGATGATTATAAAGCAAGCACTTTGCTGACTGGGCTATCATCCCAGCCTACACTCACTCTCCTCTGACCATATTTCCTATACTATATTTAAAAATGCCTTCTACAGATTTCAGGCAGGATGGTAAAAATTGTTTTGTCTATATACACTCTGCCTGTAGCAGATATATAGTTGCTAGTTAATTCCTTATAGTGTAATATGACCTTTTACTCTGAAGAGAGAAGCGCCTTTGGGCTGGGGAGCTATCTCAGTGTGTGAAAATACTTGTCTCACAAGAATAAGGACCTGAGTTCACGTCCCCAGCATGTAGGGAGCAGTAGCATGTGCCTATAATCTCAGGATTCCTATGGTGAAATGGGAGGCATGGAGAGCTAACTTTATGCACAAGGTATGGGAGGGGTATGACAGAGACAGAGACAAAGACAGAGCAATGGGCCCTATCTCAAAATAAGGTGGAAAGCAAGGAATAATATCCAAAGTTGTTCTCTGATCTCTACATGTGAGCCACAGCACATGCATGCCCCCCCACAAACACACATACACACAAACACCATACGTATACACACAAAAAGATGTTTTACTAGACTCAACGCTATCATGTTATCAGTTCATATTTACATAGCATGTCAGAGTTTACAAGGCTCGTCTCTAAATATCCATTTGATTTTCCAAAGAACTCAGTTTGATGTCTGGGAAGGTATAATTAACTCCATAAAGAAGACAAGGTCAACCAGGAAATAGTAGTAGAACTGGACTCATAGGTCACTAAACACTGAACTGCCCAGTGCCTTGCTCACACACAGCAGAAGGGCACAGGCCTTTTGTAGAAACGCATTCTGGCCAGGCGGTGGTGGCGCATGCCTTTAATCTCAGCACTTGGGAGGCAGAGCCAGGCGGATCTCTGTGAGTTTGAGGCCAGCCTGGTCTCCAAAGCGAGTTCCAGGAAAGGCACAAAGCTACACAGAGAAACCCTGTCTCGAAAAAAAAAACAAAAAAACAAAAAAACAAACAAAAAAAAGAAACGCATTCTGCAGTTTTACTGATCACATACCCAAATCCTCTTTAGGACAAGGTAAATATACATAGTTATTAATATACTACTAATAATTAATGACATTAATATTAATAATTACCAGTATATTACTTTGTCCTAGGATCTGGAAAACAATACATTTTGTTATTTTGAAAAAATATATTAAAGATTGTTTTTTCCTTTTTAATTTTTAAAATGAAATTATTTCTTGCTGTGTGTGTGTGTGTGTGTGTGTGTGTGAGATAAAGAGTCAGAGGATGTTGGGAGGTGGTGGCACATGCTTTTGATCCCAGCACTCGGGAGGCAGAGGCAGTTGGATCTCTGTGAGTTCGAGGCCAGCCTGGGCTACAGAGTGAGTTCCAGGACAGGCTCCAAAGCTACACAGAGAAACCTTGTCTCAAAAAACCAAAAAAAAAAAAAAAAAAAAAAAAAAAGAGGTCAGAGGACATCTTAGAGGAGTGGGTTCCCTCTTTCCACTATGTGGGGCCTTGGGATCAAACTCAGGTTGTCAGGCGTGGCAGCAGGTACCCTCCCCTGCTGAGCCGTTTTAGGATTCTGTCCCCCTTTCTGATCTATCATTAGTAGCACTGACTTCATCTTCCTATCTGGACGTTATGGCTGTAATCTTGTATATAATGGAGAGTTTAAGAAAAAGGATCTCAGTGTCCTCCCTACCTTTACTGATCTTTATATTAAGGAAGTGCATCTCTACATAGCTGAGTATCTGGAGAATTGGGTTCTTCCAGAGACTGCAGAAAATTGAGGATAAACTTGGCAATTTCCCTTCCTTGGGCTGATTCTCTTTCTCTCCCTTCCTTCCTTGCCCACCTCCCTTTCTTTTTTGGTTTTTCTTTTTCTTTTTCTTTTTCTTTTTTTTTTTTTTTTTTTTTTTTTTGGTTTTAAGAGACAGGGTTTCTCTGTGTAGCTTTGCGCCTTTCCTGGGACTCACTTGGTAGCCCAGGCTGGCCTCGAACTCACAGAGATCCGCCTGGCTCTGCCTCCCGAGCGATGGGATTCTCTCTTTTTTTTAAAGTCAGGACCTCACACAGCCCAGCTGGCCTCAAGCTTCTGTGGCCAAGAATGACCTGAGTTCCTACCTCTACCTTCCAAGTGCAGGGTTACAGGTATATGCCACTTTGTTCCGCTACACTTTGGTCCTCATTCTCTTCCTCCCTTTTGCCCTTTCCTCTTCCTCCTCCTCTTCTGGCACAATCTCCTCAATCTGTAGCCCATCCTGACCTCAAACTGATGAGTGATATTCCTGCCTCATACTCCCAAGTGCAATGAGTTTAGGCATAATCCATTGCTACGGCTATATTTTCTTAATGTCTAAGACTAGAGAACATATTAATTCTAGACTATCTTACCAAGTGTGATGGTTAGTTTTAACTGTCAACTTGGCACAACCTAAAATCACCTGGGAAGAAAGACTTGGGTATATACATATATATGGATTATATATTTACGGAGAAGGAGAAAGAACACTGATATCCTTTTTCTTTTTTTCTTTTTTTCTTTTTTTTTTTTTTGTTTTTCGAGACAGGGTTTCTCTGTGTAGCTTTGCGCCTTTCCTGGAACTCACTTGGTAGCCCAGTCTGGCCTCGAACTCACAGAGATCCGCCTGGCTCTGCCTCCCGAGTGCTGGGATTAAAGGCGTGCGCCACCACCGCCCGGCCGATATCCTTTTTCTTAAACTCTCAATTATATACAAGATTACAGCCATAATGTCCAGATAGGAAGATGAAGTCAGTGCTATTAATGATAGATCAGAAAGGGGAGACAGGGTCCTAAAATGGCTCAGCAGGGGAAGGTACCTGCTGCCACTCCTGACAACCAGAGTTTGATCCCAAAGCCCCACACAGCGGAAAGAGGCTCGCAGGCTCCTTTTATAGACAACCAGGAGGGGATTAAGTCATCCTAAGCATGGCTGGTCAAGCGAGCAGCAGCCACGTTAATACGCTTATGATTGGCTGGCGCCGTCAATGCTGACTCATGCCTGGTGTGCATTATCTCCCCCATCTGCCTTACCAGAAACTGAAACTGGATCTGGGACTCAAACAGAAACTGAAACTGAAACTCAGGACTAGTAGAGCCTGGGGCGGGGAGAAGCTCACCATGGTGCTCTCATTGTGGGAAGACCCACCCTAACCGTGGGCAGCACCTCTTGGTAGTGGCCCAGATAAAAGGAAGTAGGAAAGCTTTGCTGTTTTGCCTCAACCTTCACTCTGGCTGGGAAGTTCATCTATCCTGTTGGTGCTGCTGCTGATTCCTCAGTTTATGTTAGAATCAGCTTCTTCCATAGGCAGAGAACCCAGCAGCTCTCCTGGAATCCCTCAGGTCTCCAGGGGCAGATTGGGACTGCTGCGGCTCCTATCTCTGTGGACTGAACAACTACTAGGTTCTTGGCCTTTGCAGTGAGATAACCTCTCCAACTGTACCGTATAAGCCAAGGTAATAAATCTTTTGTTTTTGAGACTGGGTTTCTCTGTGTAGCCTTGGCTGTTCTGGAACTCGCCCTGTAGACCAGGCTGGCCTCAAATTTACAGAGATCTGCCTGCCTCTGCCTCCCGAGTGCTGGGATTAAAAACATGTGCCACCACCGTTTTAATAGGACACTGTTCTTTAATAGGACACTTTTTATCATATTGAAATCATAAGGGAGCTTATAATAGGCCAGTGGCAAAGCGTTTTGCCCAGCATAAGCATGACTCTGAGTTGGATAACCAGCTCCAAAGTACGAATAAAATACATACAGAAAACGATTTAAAATGGGTTATGGCAAAAGTAGAAACAAGTAAAAAGTTTAAAACTTGGGCGGAATGAAACCTCCACATAAAAACATGCGCTCGGTCAAAGGGAAGGATTTTCAACCTCTAGGAGGGCGAGGGAAAACCCTCCTTAAGCTGTCTGAGAATTAACGTTAATTCCCAAGGAAGTCTCCAGCCGCCAGCGAGCAGCGGCAGCCATGGGGCGCCGAAGACCAGCAGCGGCGACGTCCGCCCTCGCGGTGGCTAGGCAACCGCTCGCGCCTTCTCACGGTCCTAGCCCCGCCTCCCGAGGCACTTCCGCCGCCGCGCGCCGCGGACTTCCTCCTCTCATTGGCTCGTGCCGCCCCGAGACTGGGCGGGGGAAATGCGTCAGCCAGTGCGGTCACTTCCGGCCCGGGAGCGCGCGGGTTGATTTGTCCTTCCTCAGCCGCGGGCGCTCGCAGCTCGGAAATGGCGGGTAAGTTCCCGGGAAAAGTTTAGCAAGGGGAGGAGGCGGGTGGCGCTGGAGAAGAACGCCGGGGCGGCTGTGACAGTGGCCGCCTGGAACTTTCGAGCTCTAGCCGAAGTTCCAGAAGGCCGCGCCGTGCCGCGAGGCGGCGAGCGTCGGAGGCTGGCTCCCGGTGGGCCGCGCTCGGCGCCGCCGCCCCCAGTGTTGGCGCTCCGCGCCTTCCGTGGGCCACCGGGCTCGGCCGGGGGGTCGGCGAACCCGGGGCGGAGCGGGCGATTTCGTCTGGTGAAGCGCGGTATGCCTCGGGGCCTGTTCTCCCCCTTTCACTCTGCCCACTGCGGTTCTGATGGAGTCCACAGGGTCCGGTTCCCGCCCTCCCCGACCCCCCAGCCTCCCAGGGCCCTGCCCTCCCTCCCCGGTCCAATAACTTCTGTGCGAGCGCAGTGCTTCTCTGACCTGGTGCAGGGCACACTCTAGCTCTGTGACCCTTCAGGATTCCTGAGATCGTTTTTAGATGTCCTTTGAGAAAGACGCTTTTGCACTGCCTAACTTATCTCTTCGAGTGGGACTTCCATACTGTATGTAGTAGTGGTCTCGTGTTCTGGTTCATTCATTTGAGCCTTCTAGACTTCAGTGTGTAAGACGTATATTTACAAGGATGAGAGTGTAGCTCAGTAGTAAAGTGCCTATCTAGTATCCATGATGCCACAGGGTCAATCCTTAGCTCAGCGAAAAATAAGAATACAGACAAACCACGAATTGGTTCACACAACGTATTATATTACATTGAGATGATTTTAGGATGCCCTAAATGATTCCTATTTGCTGGTTAGGTTCACTGTTTTGTGTGATAGGGGAATTGAACCCAGGGCCTCATGTATGCCAGGCAAGCACTCTCCCAAGCAAACTACATCCTCAGTCCCATGTTGAATATTTTAAATATGGCATGCCCCAGCCACGAAGTTGGGAAATCTTGCCTTTGATGACTGTAGGTGCTTGCCACTTACTTTTAAAAATTAGGGTATTGTGAGCTGAAGACATGGCTCAGTGATTAAGAGCACTGGCTGCTCTTCCAGAGGATCCATGTTTGATTCCCAGCACCCACCCGGTGGCTTACAATTGTAACTCCAGTCCTAGGTGATCTAATGCCTTTTACTGGCCACCATGGGCTCTGCATGCATGTGGTACATAAACTCATTCAGACAAAATATCCAAATGCATAAAATTAAAAACAATGAAATGTATTGTTTTTAAAGTGCTGGGGAAGGAACTAAGCCTCAAATGTGATAGACACACATTCTCCCTGTGGTGCAAACCCAGCCTTAGCACCTTTATTTAATTCCATTTCTAGGAATGTATAGTTAGAAAACTATCAAAGAGGGGCCTGAGAGCGTATGTCACCCAACCCCCTCCTCCTCAGCACTGTGCCCCATGTCCAACTGTCTCACCTCCTGAGACTCATTCCCTAGTCTTTGATCAGAATAGTCAGAGGGTTTGGGCAGTGATGCACACCTTTAATCCCAGCGCTTGGGAGGCAGAGACAGGAGGACTTCTGTGAGTTTAAGGCCAGCCTGGTCTTCAGAGTGAGTTTCGGGACAGCCAGGGCTACACAGAGAAACCCTGTCTCAAAAAAAACGAACAAACAGAAGTTTAAATTGCCGTTGAACTGTTTTGATTTATTTTCTTTTTTACAGTAACCTATCTTTTGAAGTGCTGAGTAGCTTCTTGTGGCATTTCCACCTAGTGCCTTCACATTGTATCACTACATGTTAAACACTCCACTTTCATAGATAGGCTGGATTAACAAACTATGTAGTTTCAGGTTTGCACGTGTTCTACCAGATGAATCTGTTAAGTAGGGTATTGAAGTACCCTGGTATCATAAAAGAGTTACTGTACGCTGGGCGTTGGTGGCGCACGCCTTTAATCCCAGCACTCGGGAGGCAGAGCCAGGCGGATTTCTGTGAGTTCGAGGCCAGCCTGGGCTACCAAGTGAGTTCCAGGAAAAGGCGCAAAGCTACACAGAGAAACCCTGTCTCGAAAAACCAAAAAAAAAAAAAAAAAAAAAAGAGTTACTGTACAATGAGAATTACATCAAAATTCAAATTTGAGCCCCACCACTTCCTCCTTTGGTGCCCTTCAATTAAGCCTCTTCCTTAGCTTGAGTTATTGAAGGAGAAATGGGGCTGATGTACTACATACTTAAAAGTAATTTCTGTAACATAGAGATTTCTTGAAATAGGACATCATTATGCAGGGTACACTGGCCTCTAGCTCAGGTCTGTCTTAGCCTCCTGCATGATGGAATTAAAGGCCTGGCTCAAAAGTGGTTTTGTTTTCTGTTTTATGAGGCATTCATATGCAGTATACTTACTGCAGGGTTCGTGGAGAGTGATATGTACTGTTGTACCATGTTTTCCATCTTATCCTTAGACCACTTCAAATAAAAATCCTGCTTGTAGGTTTTTAAATCACCTTCAGCCAACCTTTTAAAACCTCTTCTAGGATTTGGTGCAATGGAGAAATTTCTGGTAGAATACAAGAGTGCAGTGGAGAAGAAATTGGCTGAGTACAAATGTAATACCAACACAGCGATTGAACTGAAATTAGGTACGTATGTAATTTCAGAATGATTTAATGTATGCAACTGAATGTTTATATAACATAGCCTTTTAAAATTTGAAATAAAATTTTATGTTAAGAATAATTACGCAACTGGTATTTCCTGCCTGTGTGAACGTTTAGGTTTTAGGCAGTCTTGAGTTAGGCCGTGCAATGGGTAGATGGAAGATGACAGTTTAACACATGGGAAAGATACTGTGACAAAAATTCACAGGTACATGTAATCTCAGCTTCTTAGTAATATTTACTTTCCTGCTTTTGAAAATGATAGATGGGCCTGGAGAGATGGCTCAGAGGTTAAGAGCACTGGCTGCTCTTCCTGAGGTCCCGAGTTCAATTCCCAGCACCCACATGGTGGCTCACAACCATCTGTAGTGAGATCTGATGCCCTCTTCTGGTGTGCAGGCATTCATGCAGATAGAGCACAATTTAAAGAAAAAAAAAAAGATAGCCAATAGCAGGTGTTGGTGAGGATGTGGGGAAAAGTTCATATATTAGTGGTAAGTATCTCAAATAAGATAATAACTTTAGCTTGGTTTTAAAAAACAAATAAGCATAAATTACATGTATGAGTCAGCAGTTCTATTAGGTGTCTGTTCAAGAGAAGTGAAGATGCTGTTCATCTAAACACACGTGAGTACTCAGTAGGTGTATTATTCACAGTAGCCAAGTGGTGTAAACAACTCAGATAAAACACCAGTTGGTAAACAGATGAAGTATGCTCTGACTATTCAATGGAATACTGTCTGACAGTTAAAAAAAGTGGAGTCCCGAAACCTGCCACAATGTGGAGAAACTTCAGAACATGCCAAGTAAGAGAAGCCAGGAAAAGCCACCATAATGTATGAAACGTTCAGAAAAGACATCCATAAAGACTGACAGTAGAGAATCATTACCCCAGGCTAAATGTATGAAGAGGGTAGGCATGGGATTGCTTTTTGTGCACAGTAGAAATGTTTCAAAATTAGTTGGTGGCAAAATTAAGTTTACTAAAATTGTGTGCTTAAGTAGAAAAAAATAAACATTTGTGAATCCTGATTACATTGCTTTCCATACCTTAGTTTCCTCCTCTCTAAAATGTAGTTAATAGTATTCAACTTTAGTTATGAAGTTCAATGCAAATACTCTTGACATGTAGAAAATACTTAGTAATTGCTAGTTGCTGTTCCTTTTGGCGGGGGTGGGGGTGGGGGGGTGGGGGGTTGTTTTTTTTGTTTTGTTTTGTTTTCCTTCTTTTTTTTTTTTTTTTTTGAGACAGGGTTTCTCTGTCCTGGAACTCATTTAGTAGATCAGGGTGGCCTCGAACTCAGAGTGCTGAGATTAAAGGTGTGTGCTACTATAGTAGCCCAGCTAAATTTGTGATTTTTAAAGGAACTGCCATGCCATACTGTTATCGATATTTTACATACTACATACATTTTACATACTACAAATAATGAACAAAGTTCCAATTTTTCCATATCCTTGTCAGCGTTGATTTTGATTTTTTTAAATGTTTTTTGCTGTCTTCATATGTGTAGTAGGGTGTGATCAGAAGTCTATATGTGTTTGTAGCATGTGCACATGGTGTGTCTGTGGATGCACATGCAGGATATTTATTGAGTGTTCTACCCTTATCGCTCTCCAACTTATTCCTTTGAGGCAGGATCTCTCCCTATGCATGGAGCTTTCATTTTTTTCTTGCTAGGCTGGCAGCTGGCAAGCCCAGTTATCTTCCTGTCTCCATTCTCTACTGAACAAAGGAGATCAGAAGAGAGGGTCAGATCTCCTGAACTAGATGGTTGTGAGCTGGGAACCTAACCTAGGTCCAGCATGTCGGTGCTGGGAACTTAACCTAGGTCCTCTGCAAGAGCAACAAATACTCTTAGCTGCTGAGCCTTCTCTTCAGCCCCATGTTAATCTCTTGATAATTTGTATTCCTATCACTGAGCTACACATCCTCTAGTCCAGTAGTTCTCAACCTGTGGGTCACAGCTCCTTTGGGGATTGAATGACCCTTTCACGGGGGTTGAATATCAGATACCCTGCATATTAGGTATTTACACTATGGTTCATCACAGTAGCAAAATTACAGTTATAAAGTAGCAATGGAAATAATTTTATGGTGCTAGAGAGACGGCTCATTGGTTAAAAGCTGGCTGTTTTTCCAGAGGACCCAGGTTCAATTCCCAGCACCCACATGGCAGCTCACAACTGTAACTCTAGTTTTAAGGATCTGACACCCTCACACCAATGCACATAAAATAAAATAAATTTTAAAAAAGGATTTTTAAAAAATAATGTTTTGGTATTAACTGTATTAAAGGATTGCAGCATTAGGAAGGTTGAGAACCACTATGCTTTTTTTTTTTAATATTTATTTATTTATTATGTATACAGAAAAGGGTGCCAGATCTCATTACAGGTGGTTGTGGGCCACCATGTGGGTGCTGGGAATTGAACTCAGGACCTCTGGAAGAAGTTAGTGCTCTTAACCTCTGAGCTATCTCTCCAGCCCGAGAACCACTATTCCGAGAACCACTATTCTTATAATCCTTAGGTTGACACTTGTGTCTTGTTGTCTTGTTAATGAATTGACTTTTTAAATTTTTTTTTTTTTTTTTTTTTTTTTTTTTTTTTTTTGGTTTTTCAAGACAGGGTTTCTCTGTGTAGCTTTGCGCCTTTCCTGGAACTCGCTTTGGAGACCAGGCTGGCCTGGAACTCACAGAAATCCGCCTGGCTCTGCCTCCCGAGTGCTGGGATTAAAGGCGTGCGCCACCACCGCCCGGCGACTTTTTAAATTTATTTTTTTTGAGATGGGTTTTATTTGGCCTAGTCTGGCCTCAGACTTATATGTAGTCAAGATGACCTTGAATTACTGACTCTTTTCTCCACCTTTTCAGTGGTGGGATTATAGGTGTGTGATGCCAAGTCAAGATTCTGTGGAATCAAACCCAGGGCTTCGTGCATGCTAGGCAGTCTACCAATTGAACTACATCCCTATCCATGAATTTATAACTCTTTGTTATAAAGTATTTCTCTGGTAATAAGGACATAACCTCTCTTTAGCTCCTCATCTTGCTTTATATTGACTTCCACTTTATCAGATACTAATCTTATCAGAAGATAATTTTTGTTGTTTTGGTTTTGTTTTTGAGACAGGCTTTTTTTTTTTTTTTTTTTTTTTTTTTTGGTTTTTTGAGACAGGGTTTCTCTGTGTAGCTTTGCGCCTCTCCTGGAACTCACTTGGTAGCCCAGGCTGGCCTCGAACTCACAGAGATCCGCCTGGCTCTGCCTCCCGAGTGCTGGGATTAAAGGCGTGCGCCACCACCGCCCGGCCGAGACAGGCTTTTTCTTTGTATCCTTGGCTGTCTTGGAATTCACTCTGTAGATCAGTCTGAGCTTGAACTCACAGAGATCCAACTGCCTCTGCTGGGATTAAAGGTGTGTGCCACTACCACTCAGCTGTAAGATAATTTTAAAAGACCTTTATTTTTATTCATGGGTATCTATGCATCTGTGTCTGAGCATATGGTGGCCAGAGAGGAGGGTGTGGGACTCTGGAGCTGGATTTATAAGCAGTTGTAAGCAGCCTGATGTGGGTGCTGGAGCCAAACTGCTCAAGAACAATAAGTACTTTTAACCACTGGGCCATGTCTCTAGTGGGATAAGATTTTAAAAGAGGGAGGGAGGGCTAACACTGTGTTCATATGTTGATGTCAAGAATATCATAGGAAAAATTACTGGGGAGAAAAGGAGGTACTTCAAGATTTGATATCTTTGAGCATATAAGAGGGGAAAGGACTCTATTTGTCAGTTGATTGGTCTGCCCTAGGTAGTGTCTTAGTTGCTACTCATTGCTGTGAAGGCAACATTTAATTGGGGGCTTGCTTACAGTTTCATGGTGTTAGTCCATGATCGTCATGTTGGGGAGCATGCTAGCAGGCAGGTTAGCATGATGCTGGAGCAGTAACTGAGAGCTTACATCTGATCCACAAGCAAGTGTCAGAGAGAGACAAGTTTTGAAACCCCAGAGCCAACAAGGTCACACTGATTCTTCGTAAACAGTCCCTGAACTGGGAACCAAACATTCAAATATATGAGCCCATGGGGACTATATTGTTCAAAGCACCAAATTCCACTCCCTGACCCTCACAGGCTTGTAGCCATATCATAATGCAAAATGCATTACAGTCTAATTTTGGAAGTCCCCATAGTCCTTTACAGTATCAACACTAAAAAGTCCCAAAGTTCAAAGTCTCTTTTTAGACTAAAGGCAATGTCTTAACTGTAGCCCCCTGTAAAATTAAAATACATAAAGTAAATTACATATTTTCAACATACAGTGGCCCAGAATATCCTTTACCAAAGGGAGGGGTGGGTAGGTATAGTGAGGAAATACTGGACCAAAGAAAAACAAACCCAGCAGGGCAAACTCCAAATCCTAACAATGTGTTTGATGACAAAGGGCTCTTCAGATCTCCCATATTTTTCAGCTTTGTTAACTGCAACAAATTCCTTTTTGGGGGCTGGTTCCACATCTTGTATGCAAACCTCCTTAGCAAATATCCCATGGCTCTTGTGTCTCCAACATCTTGGGGTCTTTAACACAATCCAAACTTTCACACAGTGACCTTTCTGGGCCTCAGTAGGATTCTTTTTTTTTTTTTTTTGGAGCTGAGGATCTAACCCTACCACTGAGCTAAATCCCCAGCATTCTTTAACCTTGAAGGAAGCCTCTTTCCACAGCTCCTTTATTTTTGTTGAGGAAGCCAGAACACTTCACTAAAGCTGTTCTGCTACCTGTCTGGAACCTCCCCCTCCCCGAACTACATTAGTATAAGCTTTGACTTAGTGCTTTCCTTTGTAAATAACATGTTGGAAACTTAGCTGGGTGGGGTCTTTCCCTTGGGGCATGATTTAATTGGGGTGATTTGCTTACAGTTTCAGGAGTTTAGTCTATTATAGTGGGGGACAATGGCTGTGTGCAGGGCATACGTGGTGCTGGCTACATCTTGGCTTGTAGGCAACAGGAAGTTCACTGAGACACAGGACAAGTATCCTGAGCATAGGAAGCCTCAAAGTCGTCCCTACAGTGACACACTTCCTCCAACAAGGCCATACCCACTCCAACAAAGCCACACCTCCTAACAGTGCCACTCTCTATGAGATTATGGAAGCTAGTTGTATTCAGACTACCACAGGGCACCACTCCCTCTATTCTATTTCTCCTTAAATCTTTCTCGTCTCTTTGAGCACAGGATTTGGCTCCAACATTAAAATTTCTTGTTATTCTTTTTCTCCTCAAACTGTACATTTTTTTTGTCCTATTTTCTTTTTTTCATTGTAGATCTGTATAATCATCACTAATAACCATGTGGCATAGCCAGTACTAGGCTGTCTTGAAATCTCTGCTATTGCCATTAATCCAAAAACTTCAATTTAGTCTTTGGCAGATTCTCAAGAAAATGGCAAAATGAAGCTACGTTTCTTTGCCAATATGGACTCTCGCCAAGTTGCTAATGTTGGTCCCCCTGAAAACTATTGAGCAGGGCCTGCATAGTCCACATTGCTCTCAGCACTGCTCTCTTCCAGTGCTTCCACTAGGATGGTCCAGTTAGCCCTACTAAAGCCTTCAACCGCTTTCCTAGTTCAAAGTCGCAGGGGCCACATTCTTCCAACAAGCAACATGGTCAGGCCTGTCAGAAGTATCGCAGTCCCTGGTACCAACTTTTGTCAGTTTCTTTTCTATTGCTGTGAAGAGACACCATGACCAATGTTAGATCATTAAAAGGCAGCTGTGGAGACACTGTTACTCATGTGTATAGCCAAGATGTCAACAGGAAGCTCAGATGTGGCCCGTTACAGGGGTGGAAATTACTTATAGTCTGCAAGGGAAGCTGGGAAATGTAGTCTTCTAGCAGGAAACTATCATTTCTAATTCTGAGAGGATATTGAAAATGTAGAGCAGGGGTGTTATAGCTGTTTGTTGCAGAGGAGGGTCTTTGTCAGTGGGGGGAATAGATCTGAGTCCATTGAAGAGGGGGTACTCTTGTCATGTATCAGGGGAGGGTCTTAATTTGATTGGCTGAATTGGATCAGGTGATGCCAACCTGTGGTCCTGAAGAGATTTGGAAAATAATTATGAGACAGTTGCAAGCAGATAATTTGATCACAGAGTAGAACTAAAATTTGCCAGGAAGGTTGAGGAATGAGGAGGAACAGAGGTGGGAGAAAGTGGGCATAGAGTTGACTCAGGGTGACAGTAACTGGTCCATTGCCAGGACTGTTGCATCGGAATGAGCTAGCAGCAGTAGCAGGGAGCTCCAGCGCTTCACAGGAAGGGGGCAGGAGAAGATAGGGGACTAATGTAAAGAGTTGTATCTGGCCTGGGGTGAAAGGGATGAAGGTCCATTTTAGCCAGAGTTTCTCCACAGCATCTAAAAGATCGTTTTGCTGATGTATTGGAAACACACGGACTGCTGGGGTGCAAGCTATTGGGAGAACTTGCATGGAGCATTTTGTTTGGGTAGAGGGTAAAGTTCAGTAAGCAAAACATTCAGACAGGGCAAAACCATGAGTATGAGGATAATAATGTGGAAAGGAGTGGTCAAGGGGAGGAGCCAGAGGAGGAGGGAACCAGAGCCCATACATAGGAGGAGGCTTGTGGTTGAAGTCTGGTTCCTGTCTGGAGGCCCCGTTTCAAAGCAGTTAGGATGTGTTGGCCTGGAAACAGTATGTGCATAGAGGAGATCACAGATTCCCATCCTAGTAGTCAGATCTGGTCCTTTTTAATTGTGGAATACTGCAGCAGTCAAGGAGTTGAGCTGGTCCTGAAAGATGTTAAGCTGATCTGAGATGGTGAGACCAAAAGGTTAATTGATGCAAAGGAGGCTTCAGTCCAGCTGTTTTCGTTCTAAGTCCTGAAAACAATGTCCAGAGTGGCAAGAAAAGGGATGAGTTGGATGGCCCATGTCCCATTAGTCCCCTTTTAGAGGTCACCCAAATTGCTTTTAAGAGTTTGGGAGCATTCAGTAACTGCTTCAAAGCTGACAGAAGAGTGATGGGAGCAGCAGTTAAGAGTGCTTCAAAAGGGGGCTGGAGAGATGGCTCAGAGGTTAAGAGCACTGACTGCTCTTCCAAAGGTCCTGGGTTCAATTCCCACCAACCACATGGTAGCTCACAACCATCTGTAATGAGATCTGGTGCCCTCTTCTGGCCTGCAGGGATACATGCAGGCAGAACACTGTATATATGATAAATAAATAAATCTTTAAAAAAAAAAAAAGTGCTTCGAAAGAGGTTCCATCCAAGGGGCCATGGCTAACAGTTGGCAAAGATCCAGAACATAAGTCAGGAGGTAATAATTGTACAGCTTTGTGGAGACACAAAGTACATGAGAAAACTTTTACATCAAGATTAGCGTGAGGTAAATGCAATAATAGAACTGGCTAGACCGTGCACCAAAGTTCTGTAGGTGGTAAGGTAACTAGTTAGCTATTTGTTTATACCAGACTCGTAACAAGCACCTGGAAGCTTTATAAAAGAAGTCAGTGAAACCTAGCAGCATCCAAGGAATGAATTTGAACAGAAAGTATCTTACTGGTATTCCTTGTTTTACATAGGATGTGCTTTGTATATTTGTTTTAAATATTAACAGTACCAATAAGCCAGGCAGTAGTGGCGCATGCCTTTAATTCCAGCACTGGGGAGGCAGAGAGAGGTGGATCTCTGTGAGTTCTAGGCCAGCCTGGGCTACAGAGTGACTTCCAGGAAAGGCTCCAAAGCTACACAGAGAAACCCTGTCTCAAAAAAACAGGAAAAAAAAAAGTACCAGTATTACATTATAGGTTAGGTAAAATTTGATAAAGTAAAAATTTTTAAAATTGGGATTATTACCTTAAATGACCATATCTACTATTTGAAAACATGACAATACATATTTTTGTTAACATCAAATTGTTATGTTCCAGGAGACAATGTAATATTGTCTTCTGGAATAGGAGATAAATATTAAGACAAAGTTGTATTTCCCAAAAAGAAATAATTTTTAATTTTCAATTTAGAAAGTATACTTCCGGGCTGGAGAGATGGATCAGCCGTAGAAGGCTAGGCTCACAACCAAAAATAGAAAGTATACTTCTAGAGACAGTGTCTCCTTTAGCAAGAATAAATGATTTGCTTTACAAAGTTTTCTAAAATTAACCCAATCAAAGAACCTTTTAAAGATCTTGACATTTTTACTATGTGCACTCAGCCAGTACATGAAAGGTGAAAGGAGTCATGTCAGATTTGATTGTTTTGTTTTTTCCTGAGATGGTGTTTTTCTGTGTGGCCCTGGCTGTCCTGGAACTCACTCTGTAGACCAGGCTGACCTCAAACTCAGAGATCCTCTGGATTCTGTCTCCAGAGTGCTGGGATTAAAGGTGTGTGCCACCGCCACATGGCTTCATGTCAAATTTGTAGTAAATAATGTACATCACAGATTGAATTAACAAAGAAGGCTAAGCCAACTCTTTTTTTTTTTTTGTTTTGTTTTTTTGTTTTTGTTTGAGACAGGGTTTCTCTGTGTAACTTTGCGCCTTTCCTGGAACTCACTTGGTAGCCCAGGCTGGCCTCGAACTCACAGAGATCCGCCTGGCTCTGCCTCCCGAGTGCTGGGATTAAAGGCGTGAGCCACTACCGCCTGGCCTAAGCCAACTCTTTACTCTTTCTGCCACTGGACAAATCTCTAGGTCAGTACATACTGACAGCAGTAAGTATATTTCTTAACATCATTCTATCTGTCTGTCTGTCTGTTTGTTTATTCATTCATTCATTCATTCATTCATTCATTTATTTATTTATTTATTTTTGTGGCTTTTCGAGGCAGGGTTTCTCTGTGTAGTTTTGGTGCCTGTTCTGGATCTTTCTCTCTAGACCACGCTGGCCTCGAACTCACAGATCCGCCTGGTTCTGCCTCCTGAATGCTGGCATTAAAGGCATGCACCACCGCCACCTGGCTAACATTGTTTTATTTAGTAATAGATTGATTGCTTAAAGGCGTAATTTATAAAACAAGATAACCAAATTAAATGAGCTTTAACAAATATTGACTTTTGGAATTTCTTAGAAAACATCTACCAACATCACTGTTAAAACCAGTGTACTTCTTGTAGGCTTTAAGGTAAGAGTGTAGGCATTGGCACTGGAGCTCTATGTGGGTAGAGAGTAGATTATAGTCTGCTCACCACAGGTGAGCCCAGGTTGGAGAGAATCTCCTTCATCTAAGTCATCTCTTGGAATATCAGTAGAATCTTTTGTTGACTCTACCGATACAAAACCAACTGTAAAAGACACTGCATATTCTGAGTAACTTTCCAAAGTTGTAAGTTGGATGGCAGTATCTGGCATCCTCCTTTATTGAAGGAACATGGGTGTTTAGGGCATAGACCCTGGAAGTAGCTTTTGCTAAGAGGAAGAATTGAATGCAAAGGTAAAGGGCATGACCAGTTGAACCAGTATGCAGGTCCCACAGCAATTGGTGGTAGGTTTATGTACAAGATTCTCCTGTTCACAGCATTCCCATATGTCAGTTCAGAAGATATTGAAGGCAGAATAGTTGCTCTTTGCCTCTCTCAGATATTTAGGATATGGGTGTAGACTCTGAGATCCTCTATTCAGCAAGAGAATCCATCCCCCTATCATGTGAGACACAAGGAGTAATTCATCTTTACATAAGAAGGATGTTTGTTTGTTTGGCCTATAGAGCCCGAGGTGGTCAGGCCTATGCAGCTGGAGCTGGCCAGACCTATACAGCCAGAGGTAGAAGCAGCAGACTTTGGTCTTATTTCCCATGCATCCTTGTCCTGTAAGGAAGCTAACCTGCAACTTAACTTTGGTGGGATGCTGCTCCATCCAAAGGACCTGGTCCTCTATCCAAGGGAACTACTTGAGCTTAGTTGAATGAAAAGAAATAAAAAGGAAAAGAAAGGACATGACTGCTCCTAGGTATGGTGGAGGAGAAAGTTTACTATAGATAAAGGGGAGCATAGCCAGAGGCAGAGACAGGTGTATCTGGGAAAGTCCAGAGTGGACATGACCAGACTGAAATGGGCCCTGTGGAGAGAAGAGAGAGAGGGGAGCCAGGTGTAGCAGCCAGGAGGCCAAAGGTACAAGAGGGGCTTGTAACCAAAATGTCTGGATTATAAAGAGAAGAGCCTCTGAGGGAAGGGCAGCCCAGCCTCTGGGCTGGAGAGTTCAGGGGTAGAGGGCAGGGTATGCCAGCCATAACCTGTTACAGGTAGGGACTGAGGGACACAGGAGAACCTGGAGGCTGCAGGTCTGCTTTGATAGGTTAAATAGGCACCATAGCCATTTGTCCAGGATTTGAAACTTAACACAAGTGTGCTGTAAATTTAATTCATTTTACTCAAGTATTCAATTTTTTATAATCAATTTAAAAAATTATACCTGATCTTGAATATTATTTCACATTAAATAAACTTTTAAACTTGTTTTGACTTACTTGTTTCAGCCTTAATTTTGACAGCATATACAGAATACTGTATGATGGGAGGTAACAGAAGACTATATGATGGGAGATAAATTGGTCTCTTGCTCCAAGCTGGGAACCTCATTTTCCTGATCCTTTATAAGTGCTTGTACTAAATGCCAGTTTTTTAAATATGACTCAGCTTCAGAATAAACCATCTTGGAAGCCTGGTGTTGCCTCCTTAGTCTAATAAAAGGGAGATACAATGATAAGCACAGGGCTCAGTGGGTCTAGTTGTTTTATGGGTCCTGCCTTAGTTGATTTATACCACGTGGTCACCTTAACCAAGACGGTGGTGAAGTCACATGGCATGCCCTTTTTTAAACCTTAGAGAACGGGGTGGCTGAGTCACATGGATATCAAGACGGTAACAAATGACAAGGTTGTTACTCCAAGGTGGACCTAGGTCATCAGCCAAGTGGTACTCCAAGGTGAGGCCAGCAGGCATGTTTTTCCTAAACAAGTATTGAATCCAAGTTACATACATGGTATGCTATAGCAAATTAAGATTATCTATACATTCTTTTAAAATTACACTCAGTGAACTTACAAATTCTAAGATACAGTTCCAACAAAAGCTTTAAAGATAATGAACAAAACAAGGAAAGTGAGGAAAGAACTCAGAAAGTTAAACACCTCGCCATTTGTGACCTCTGTGGGAAGTAGTTAACTTCTTAATTCTCAGGCACAAAGTGTCTGTCCCTGGGCTACTCTAGTTTGCTCTCCTGTTCCCTGTCAGAGTCAGGTGGCCTGGCTGACCCGGGGCAGAAACTTGGGAGGAAAGTTTTAAACAGACATTCTTGGATCTGGGTCAGTAGGCCAAAATCCAACTCCAGCGCCAGCCTTCTCAGTAGAGTAGAACAGCATGAAACAAGTTTTGAGAGTATCCATACCCCCCCCCCCCAATAAGATATTTGCATCACTGTAGGCAGAACCCAGTGATCTGAGTATCCGTAACCAGTTTGTTTTTGTCTGTAGATGGGAGCACACAACTGGAAATGCTTTTACCTTTTAGCTGTTAAAAATACAAGCAGAATCTTTCAGGCTTGGAGAGGCAGACACAAGTAGGCCTGCTCTTCTTTTCTTTTTTCTTTTTTTTTTAATGTTTATTTATTTATTATGTATACAGAAGAGGGCGTCAGATCTCATTACAGATGGTTGTGAGCCACCATGTGGTTGCTGGGAATTGAACTCAGGACCTCTGGAAGTACAGTCCGTGCTCTTAACCTCTGAGCCATCTCTCTAGCCCGTTAGTTTCTTTTTTAAGGTAGGGGAAGGTATTAGGGCTTTTTGTTTGTTTGTTTTTGTTTTGTTTTGTTTTGCTTTGAGACAGATCTCACAGTATAGCCTAGGCTGACCTAGAACTCACTATGTGGTCCAGCCTGTCCATGAACTTGTACTACTTCTGCCTCAGTCTCTCCTGTGCCATACCAGGCTTTTTTCAACATCTTACTAACTTTCTGTCTGTTGGAGTAATATGTTCTGTTGAAATTTTGGAAAGGGAAAAACAAAGGGTAAAAATAAAAGTTACCCATAGTTCGTCACTAAATAACTCCTTTTGTAATATAGTTTGGGTATTTTATCATGCATCCACTTATATTTTTCCTTTTTTATAATTTGAGTCCATAGTGGCATGGACAGCTCATTTGGGTTTGCTTGCTTCCCGCGCTACATAACTGCATTTAAAAACTTAAAAATATTAATGTTTCTGTTGTCCTGGAGTTTGCACATGTGTGTGCATTCATGTCACACTTAACCTTAAACTTGTTTTTTTTTTTGTTTATTTTATTTTGTTTTTGTTTTTTGAGCCAAATTTGAAGCAAGCTTTATTAAAATATTAAATACTGACATCCCAGATGGATTTGGTCAGGACCACTTCTGGAACTCCTGAGACAGGCATTGTTGGGCTTTTATGGACCAACTTTAAACTTCTTACTAAGCTACATCCACAGCCCTTTTTAGATTTTAACATTTGGCTGTATTTGCTTTAGTGTGTATTTTTGGAGAATTATTTGAAACTAGCTTTTTGCACATACTTGTTATTGTATGTCTCTTTTTAGGAACTTGTCTTCATATGTACACATAATCATAATGCCATTATCAGAGCTGATACGCTATTGCTTGGTTTCTCTGGCTATCCTCAAGTTCCTTTACTAATAAAAAAAATTGGGCTGGAGAGATGGCTTAGCTGTTAAAAACTGGGCTCACAACCAAAACATCAAAAAAGTTTATTAAGGCAGGATCTAGTCAAGGGTACTTTATTTATTTGCATTTATTTTTCTTTGTGTGATGCTGAGGATTGAATTAAGACCTTGCTCTCAGTAGACAACACTCCAGCCCTGAGCTGCTCTATGTTGGGTTGTAATTTGTTTCTTACTTTCCTTTTTTCTTAGAACCGCCAATCTCTCCTATGTGCAGATTCTCCAGGTCATTAGTTTATTTGGGAGAATAAAGTCAGTGTATAGAATTACTAGACAAATCTACATTCTGAATTTGTCTTACCTGTGCTTTCTTGAAACTTATTTCTCTGTCCTGTATTTTCTGTAAATTTAAAAAATTGAAGCCGGGCAGTGGTGGCTCATGCCTTTAACCTCAGTATTTGGGAGACAGAAGCAAGCCAATCTCTCTTAATTCCAGGACAGCCTGTTCTACAGAGTGAGTTCCAGGACAGCCAGGGCTACGCAGAGAAACCTTGTCTCAAAAAAACTAAAACAAGAAAAGAAAAGAAAAAAATTTTTTCTTCTTCTTTTTTTTTTTTTTTAAATTGAATAAGTTTAGGAAAAGGTAAGAAGGCTTCATGAGTCATCAGTGCTAGTGGTCTTTCCCACAGTGAGTGATGTTAAGTTTAACCCCTTGAAAAGGCGGCTACCAGAGTGAAGGTTACCTCTTTTGTAAAGTGGCGATCTTCAGGGTGATAGTTTATATGCGGTGAATGACTTAATTGACCACAAAGACTGAAAATTTTTTGTCTATACGTTACCTTTTTATTCTTTGCTGCTTATGGCCTTTAAAAAAATTGCATTCTTATTTCAATTCTTTTTGGAAGTAGTAGGACACTGCTTATGACAATCAGAGGGTACCTTGTGGGAGTTGGCTTTCTCTTTCCACCATATGGTTCCCTAGGATTGAACTTAGGCTGTCAGGATTGGTAGCAGGTGTCTTTACTCACTGAACCATGTCATCAGTCTTATTCTTAGCCTTAGGAATAAGTTTTTCTTTTTAATATAAATTGTATCAGGAAAGCATCCAATAATTCAGTATCTATAACAGATACAAATAAAAGCAACAGATAGAAGTTGAGGGTATTCTCAAGATTTTAGGAAATAGGAGTTTAATGTAGATGCTGGTGCCCCAGGCATCTAAGCAGTGTTTATTAGAAATAACATTGCCAGGCAGTGGTGGTGCACGCCTTTAATTCCAGTACTTCATAGTCAGAGGCAGGCGGATCTCTGTGAGTTTGAGGTCAATTGAGGTCAGCCTGGTCCACAGAGTGAGTTCTAGAACAGCCTGGTAGAGATTGAGTTCTAGGACAGTCAAGGCTACACAAAGAGAAACAATGTCTCAAAAAAAAAAAAAAATCCATAAAAAGAAAAAAGAAACATCAGTGATGTTACTTGTCTACTACCAAATATTTCCCCTTACATATTCATAAAAGTACAGTAAGATGTATATGAGTGTCATTCCAAAATTTTTTTATTTGCTTGCTTGTTTAGCACTGTAGGGATTATATATGCTCTGTAGTGTATGACCAGGTCATACTGGGCACTGAGCTGTATCCCGAGGCTCATGCAGCAGTATTTTTAATTTTTAAAAAAGATTTAGTTTTGTTTTATTTGTATGATTGTTTTGCCTGCATGAATATATATGTACCACATGTGTGCCTGGTTCCTGAAGAAGGCATAGGATCCCCAGTAGCTGGAGTTAACAGACAATTGTAATCTGCTGTCTTAGTGCTAGGAACTAAGCCCAAGTTCTCTAGAAGGGCATCAAGTGTTCTTAAATGATGAGACATCTCTCCAGCCCCCAAGCAGAATTATTTTTAAGAGGGGGAAAACAACATAAAAAATTAAATGTCATTTTGCAGTCAAAAAACGATGGGGGCTGACGAGATGGCTTAAGCTGGATAAGCCTGATGATCTGAGTTCAGTCCTCACACGTCAAATAAAGTGGAAGGAGAGAACAGCTGCATAGTTCACCTCTGACCACTGCATGCACACAGTGATAGCGCTCTCTCTGTCCCTGTCTCTAGGCATATTAGGGACATCATCAAACTCAGGTTGTCCTTTTTACATGTTTTGTACGGTATTGTTTTCATTTCCTAGGTGCTGTAGTTTTACCTCAAAGTATCCTTTTGGGGTTTGTTTTCCTCTTATGTTTTTCATTGTATATAAAATATAGAAAAATAAAAACTAAATCCCATGCCTTTATTGTGCTGTTTCTCAATTTTAGAATAAACAGGGTTTTGATGCTGAAGCTTTAGTATCATTTAGCTTTCAGGGTTGACCAGTCTCATGAGAGTCTAGTGTAATCATGTAAGAGAAGAAACATTGGAAGTAAGAAAAATAATGGTAGTATCCTAGCTGTAATGGAGTTCTGGAAATAGAAATGTTTGTCACCTTTAATGTCTATATATTTTATTCTTTTGAACAGTTCGTTTTCCTGAAGATCTTGAGAACGACATTAGAACTTTCTTTCCTGAATATACCCATCAGCTCTTTGGAGATGAGTAAGTAACATGAAATATTTACCAAATATTTAATGTGGCAAAAAGCAAGAAACTTTTTTCTTTTAGGATTTGTAAGTCAGATTTATTTTTTTACTCTTTTTTCATGTAGTTTATCCTAAAATGTCTATTGGAATGATAGTTTATTCATTGAGCACTATGGATGTAATACCTACTGTTTACTACTACAAACATGTATGTTTTCATTCTCACTTCAGTATTAACCGTTGTATTTGCTACCTTGTGTATTGATGGAATTGAACAGTTGCCTAAGGAGGTAAAAGTGGCTGGAGTTCAGATTCAGACAATCCAGAGTTCATATTTATCATTACTGTTTTTTAGTTTTACCTACCTCTTGTCATACTACTTCCAGTATAGCGTAACTCTGGAAATTTACAAAGTTCCAGGTATTACTCAATAATTAAATAAGCAATTCAAGAAAGTGTGTGTGTGTGTGTACGTGTACATAGGAGTACACAGAAAGCAGAGGGAGATGTTGGTGTGCTACTCTGACAATCTCTCCCTCATTCCTTTGAGATGGTTCTCTAATGAAGCCTGGAGCTAGGTCATTGGCAGCGAGCACCAGCTCTTGTCTTTTCTCCACTCCCACAGCACTGGAGCTGCAGGCACATGCATGGAGACTTGGCTTTTTATGAGGAGGCTGCGATTTCAGCATAGCTTGTTAACATTAGGCAGCAAGTGCTCTTTCCCATTAAGCCATCTTCTCAGACCCTAAAACAACTTTAAAGATATGTCCTGGGATATTCAGCACATTCTTTGATTCCCTAAGCCTTATAAACATTGTTAATATAGTCAGATATTGTTTTCTTTCTTCCTTATTTAAAAAGTTGCGATAATTTAATGGGCACTATTCTCTTCATTTGGATTCAGCTCTTAACTGGTTTTTGTTTTGTTTTAAGGTAGAATCTCATGTAGCTCATGTTGTCTTCATATTTACTCTGTAGTAGAGGCCGGCCTTGAACTCATTGTCCAGCTACCTTTGCCTCCCTCCCAAGTGCTAGTTATAATGGCATGCACCACCATGCCAGCTGGACTCTTTAATTCTTAGCCAAAGTTGCTTCAATAATTTTCTTTTAGTACATATCACTGTATTATTGTTGAATTGTTTGAAGATAG
This sequence comes from Peromyscus eremicus, assembly GCF_949786415.1. NCBI lineage: Eukaryota > Metazoa > Chordata > Mammalia > Rodentia > Cricetidae > Peromyscus > Peromyscus eremicus. The sequence continues at coordinate 49,665,411 of NC_081419.1, forward strand.
GTTGCAGATTTGATCCTGAATTTTTAAAAATATATTAGGGCCCGGTGTGGTGGTGCATGCCTTTTAAACCCAGGACTCAGGAAGCAGAAGTAGGAAGAGTTCTGTGAGTTCAAGTTCAGCCTAGTGTACATAGTGAGTACCAGAATATCCGGGGCTACATAGACCTTGTCTCAAAATTTTTAAAAATTATATATATATATGATATATATATATATATGATATATATATATCACATATATATTATTTTTGATTATGTGTACATGTGTAGGTATGTGCACATGAATGCATTGTTCATGGAGGACAGAAGAGGGCATCTGATCCCTGGAGCTGGGGTGACAGGCATTCATGAGTCACCTGAAGTAGGTGCTGGGAACCAAACTTGGGTCCTCTGGAAGAGCAGTGTGTGCTCTTAACAATTCAGCCATCTCTCCAGCCTCTTGATCCTGAATTCTGAGACTTAGCCTAAATATAGTATGCATCTCCTAAAAGAACGATAGTCATGGTAGAATTATTAGAATTTAAGATATTTAACATTGATATAGTACTGACTGTTTTCTAATATACATAATATACAGGTTTTTTTTTTTTTTTTTTTTTTTTTTTTTTTTGGTTTTTCGAGACAGGGTTTCTCTGTGTAGCTTTGTGCTTCTCCTGGAACTCACTTGGTAGCCCAGGCTGGCCTCGAACTCACAGAGATCTGCCTGGCTCTGCCTCCCGAGTGCTGGGATTAAAGGCGTGCGCCACCACCGCCCGGCCAATATACAGTATATTTTTTAAATAAAACTTGCAGTCACTTTTAAAACAGTCTCCTCCTGGCTGCAGCCTTGAATTGCATTGCATTTAGTTGCTGTATTTCCTCATTCTCCTTTCATCTGAAAAGTGTTTTAGTCTTTGTAGCATATAATAAACATTTTTGTATAGACTCTTTTTACAGAAGCCTCAGTTTGAATTTGTTTCTTACAAATTCAGTAATGCCTGCTTTTTCAATTCTACAACCAAGGTAGTATTGTATCCTCAATGTCACACCAGGAGGTCCATAATTTCGTTTGTTCCATTGTTGGCTGAGGTAACTTGGCTAACTTAGAGGAGCCTGGAGGCTGTCTCCACTGTATAGTTGACATTTTTTCCTTTTGTAATTTATAAGTAGTCTGTGGGGAGATGCTCTTAAGGCTGAAGATGCGCTGAGCGGTGGTGGCATATGCCTTTAATCCCAGCACTCGGGAGGCAGAGGCAGGCGGATCTCTGTGAGTTTGAGGCCAGCCTGGGCTACATAGTGAGTTCCAGGAAAGGTGCAAAGCTACACAAAGAAACCCTGTCTCGGAAAACCAAAAGGAAAAAAAAAGACTGAAGATGCCTGACCAGCTGTGTTGGCACATACTAGTTGCATCTTTGTGAGTTCAAGGCCAGCCTGTTTTACATAGTAATTTCCAGAACAGTCAAGGCTACATAGAGAAACTATCTCCAAAAAAGGACTGAAGATGTCCTTGCAGTAGTTCTAGCATTCATTAGTGATTCCTGTCTAATCAGTATTTTACTATGATAAGATGGGGATTTTCTAACTCAGTGCTTTATACTTTTATTAATTGGTATTCAACAGAAGGAAGAACTTCCCATTATTCATTTGTTTATCTTAGAGTCAATTCAAAAATTCAATGATTCTTTTGATTTTTAAAAAAAGATTTATTATGTATACAGTGTTCTATCTGCATGTATGTCTATATACCAGAAGAGGGTGCCAGATGTCATTACAGATGGTTGTGAGCCACCATGTGGTTGTTGGGAATTGAACTGGGGACCTGTGGAAGAGCAGTCAGTGCTTTTAACTTCTGAGCCATCTCTCCAGCCCTTGATTTTTAATGTTTGAGACAGCCTCTTACTATGTAGCCCTACCTGGCCTGGAGTTTGCTTTCTAGACCAAAGCAGCCTTTAACTCTTCAGAGATCCACCTGCCTCTGCCTCCCCAGCACTAGGAGTAAAGGTGTGTGCTACCACACCTGGCAAAGATTCTCATAAATAAATAAATAAATAAATAAATAAATAAATAAATAAATAAATGTTTTGTTTGTATGGGTGGATAAATGGAGATCAGAGGACAGTTTGTGGAGGTTAATTTATTCCTTCTACTTCATGAGGCCTAGAAATTGAACTTGGATTGGCAAGTTTAGCAGTAAGTGTCCTTACCCACTGAGCCATCTTGCTAATCCCAAAGATTTTTTTTTTTAACCTACTGAGTTATGATCTGTTGTTAGTACTAATTTTGGTGCCCAGGTTAGTCCACATTTGGCAACTGACCACGTTTTTAGATTGCTTTTGGCTCTTTTTGATATGTTCACATCAGTTTTAAGACATTCTAGTACAAGGTGTCTCAGATTCATCTTCAGCTTTCCCTGTTAATTCCAAACTCAACCAGTTCCCCAAGGAACTATTTTGTTGGAGCCAGGAAGGATATTTGAACAGTTAACATTTAAATTTTTTTTTTAATTTGGTTTTTCGAGACAGGGTTTCTCTGTGTAGCTTTGCGCCTTTCCTGGAACTCTTTGTAGGCCAGGCTAGCCTCGAACTCACAGAGATCCACCTGCCTCTGCCTCCCAAGTGCTGGGATCAAAGGCGTGCGCCACCACCGCCCGGCTTAAAATATTTGTTCATGACATTTTCTTCTATATATCATTGACATGTATTTGATGCATTCATTTTATTTAATTCTTTTTGTTGTTTTGTCTTTTTTTTTTTTTTTTTTTTTTTTTGGTTTTTCGAGACAGGGTTTCTCTGTGTAGCTTTGCGCCTCTCCTGGAACTCACTTGGTAGCCCAGGCTGGCCTCGAACTCACAGAGATCCGCCTGGCTCTGCCTCCCGAGTGCTGGGATTAAAGGCGTGCACCACCACCGCCCGGCTGTTGTTTTGTCTTTTAAGACGGTTTTTTCCTGTAGCCCTGGCTATCCTGGAACTAGCTATGTAGACCAGGCTAGCCTTGAACTCAAGAGATCCACCTGTCTCCCTCTCCAGTGCTGGGATTAAAGGCATGTGTTGCCATCACCAGGCTTTTAATTCTTTAAATGTATTTTTAAATTGAAAAATGTCTCTCCATGGAACAAATTTTATGTGTATGTTTAATATGTATCAGATTAGGCATTTTATGAATTTTTAATTATCAATATCAAACCTTATTATATATGGACTCTAAAATATCAGTGTTATTTATTTATTTTAATTTTTTTTGAAGATTTATTTATTATGTATACAGTGTTCTGCCTGCATGTATCCCTGCAGGCCAGAAGAGGGCACCAGATCTCATTACAGATGGTTGTGAGCCACCATGTGGTTGCTGGGAATTGAACTCAGGACCTCTGGAAGAATAGCCAGTGCTCTTAACCTCTGAGCCATCTCTCTAGCCCAGTGTTTTTTATTTTTAACAGGTTTTGTTTTATTATAAAAATATTTTCCTGCTGGGCAGCAGTGGCGCATGCCTTTAATCCCAGCACTCGGGAGGCAGAGGCAGGCTAATCTCTGTGAGTTTGAGGCCAGCCTGGTCTACAGAGCGAGATCCAGGACAGGCACCAAAACTACACAGAGAAACCCTGTCTCAAAAAAAAAAAAAAAAAAAAAAAAAAATTCCCCTTTGGATTTTTTTAAAGAAGGATATTTATTTTACTCTTACCTTTTTAACTATTTAAAAAAAAAATCTCTTCTAGGGTTGAGAGTATAGTTCAGTGGTAGACTGATTCCTGGCCAACAAACAAACTCTTCAGTTATATCCCAGTGGCTGAAATCTAGTGTCTAGATATTGGTTCTTAATGACTTTCACATTCGTCTGTTTGATTTGTATAGTATCACTGCAAATAGTGTGCTCATATAGCATTATTCTAAGTTGGACAGGTAACGGTCATGTGCTGGTGATGATCCTGTACTTATGACCCAAGCATAGCACAGTCCTCATGCTGGGTTACTGCCACTCCTTTCTTCTACTTGGAGAATCGCTAGAATGAACATACTTGGTAGCCTCGACAGAAATCTGGACTCTTTCTTACAAGTACTCTCTTCCTTTTAGAATTTGTTTTATGGGCTGACGTGACGGCTCAGCAGTTGAGAGTGCTTTCACTGCTGTTTCAAAGGACCCAGTCTTAGTTAAATTCCCAACACCCATGTTGGGCAGCTCGGAATTGCCTCTAACCCCAGCTTTAGGGCATCCAGTGTCTTCTGGCCTCTTGAAATACTGTACTCACAGGCACCCTCCTACTCACAGGCACATACATAATAAAAAAATATATCAACCAAAAAAAAAAAGAATTCATTTAAAAAATTTAAATAAAAGCCAGGTTTCTTGAGATAAATTGCATCCATATAACCAATTTAAATGTTTTTATTACTCTCACCAAAAAGCCCCTCCTACTTTGAGCCTCCTCAGTCCCAGACAGAAAGTGACCTAATTTCTGTCTATAGATTCTCCTGATCAGATAGTTTAGAATGCAGTCTCCCTCCCCTTAGACCCTTGAAAAGAGAATACCAGTGCTTTATGATAGTAGAGATCGGAAGTAGAATTCACAGAAGGCTTGGGTGTTATCACTACTTTGAACAGCCTTGGATGCTAGTGATATAGCAAGTGGTAAGCTGAAAGGACCTGCCCAAGGCTACCTGTTTGCCTAGCTAGGTCTTAGTTTAATGCTAGTTGCCTGGTCTAAGATGGTTTCTAGTTAATAGTAGCAGCAGCAGCAGGCATAGTAACAGTGGTAATAATGTCTAACAGTTAGTATTCATGATGTGCCAGTTATTTAACATGCTCATTGAACCCGGTTGCTTTCCTGAGTTAGGCATCTCGATTCTCTTTACATGAAGCTGAGTACAGTATCATTGTGAATGCTCATTTCCTTTCATTTTTAAACAAGTAAATATAGTTTAACTTCATAGGCAATTTTAAGATTTTAAATTTGTTTATATGTGTATAGGTAATACTTTTTGATGACTTGGCAAAAACTCATTTTGGCTGGTTTTTGTTTTTGCTTTTCATCTCAGTGAAACTGCTTTTGGTTACAAGGGTCTGAAGATCCTGCTGTACTATATTGCTGGTAGCCTGTCAACAATGTTCCGTGTTGAATATGCATCTAAAGTTGATGAGAACTTTGACTGCGTGGAGGTAAGAACAGAAATACATATATGTTAACTTTTCTACGAGTGTAAGAGAGGTCTTAAGGTTCTGAAGAGGAGAAATCGCAATGTTGTCTCTTCAGATCAGTCTTTTGGGTATAGGAGATGTTTGTCAGTCTGCCCATCTCTTGGGTGAACCTTCTCTATGAAACCTTCACTTTAATGAGCAGAGCTCTATTTACCGGCTTTTGTTTTCATTGTAGACATGCAAGTTAACAGCTTTCTGAAGGCTTTTAACTTACTGAACTTTGGGTTTTTATTTATGTATTTGTTTTTTGTATAGCCTTGACTGGCCTGGAACTCACTTTGTAGACCAGGCCGGCCTCAAACTCACAGTGATCCTCCTGCCTCTGCCTGCTGAATGCTGGGATCAAAGGCATGCGCTACCACCACCTGGCTTAACTTCTGACTTTTATCCTGTTGATTGTATTATATATTTTTCTCTTTCTCCCATGTTTTATGCTCTTAACTGTCAATTAAGTGTCATTGTGAGGAGCTTCTCTTTAGCAATCTATATAAAAATAGTATATTGGTATGTTTAATGAAGTGCTATATAATGTCAATACAGCATGAAAGAAGCCTGAGCCGGGCGGTGGTGGCGCACGCCTTTAATTCCAGCACTTAGGAGGCAGAGGCAGGTGGATCTCTGAGTTCGATACCAGCCTGGTCTACAGAGTGAGTTCTAGGACAGCCAAGGCTACACAGAGAAACCCTGTCTCAAAAAACCAAAAGAAAAAAAGAAAGAAGCCTGAAATAGTCTTAATTTTTAGTAAGTTTTTGATTGGCACATAATAGTTTTATATATTTATGGGGTACAGCATAGTATTCCAATACATGTGTACAATGTATAATGGTCAGTGCAGAGTAACTGATGTATCTTTTACCTCAAAAATTTATCAATAGTCACAGGCTGGACATATGTCTTAGAGGTTAAGAGCACTGGCTGCTATTTCAGAAGACTGGGGTTGCATTCCCAGCATCCTCAAGGCAGCTCTGGATGGTCTGTTACTCTATAGTTCCAGGAGATTTACACCCTTTTCTGGTCTCTGAGCACCAGACACACACAGTATACATACATACATGCAGACAAAACACCCACACACAGAACAATAATAAAATAATTATTTTTAAAAAGGAAAGGTCTTATATATTCAATATTAGTGTTAGAAATATTTTGAGTACTACTTGTTCTTTTCTTTGTTTTCTTGCACTTCTCAGTCGTTTAAAATTACCAAGCTTGACAGATAAATAATAATGTAATTGTACTTAGTATTTGTTTTATCTAGTAGTTTATGTCGTGAAATTTTCTTTCAATTTTACTGATAGATGATTGTGAATAATGCTGTAGTTATGATAAGTGAATGTTTGCAACTAAATTCCATCTAAACCAGCATTGAATAAATTATTAAAATAGAGGTTTTCAGTAATGAGATTTTTCTTATTAGATATGGTTGAATTTCTCCAAAATCCAATACTTTGTACTAAGTATTCTGATTTCAAATACAGCTGATGTTTTCCTTTGTGCAGTACAAAATTCAGTGTCATTTGAGGCGTGTGTGTATGTGTGTGTGTGTGTGTGTGTGTGTGTGATTTAATTTTGCAGCTGATAGTGCTAAATTGATTTCTTCCAAAGGAAATATTGACTTGGTTATTGATAAATCTTTCAAATACTGTGTGTAGTGAAAATAGCTATCTATTTGCACTAACTTCTAATTGTTCCATTTCTGAAAACCAGGGTTTCCATTTAGAAGTACTATGTTAAGTATAAGAATCAATCGATCTTGTATAGTGTTTTTGTAGGGTTACTTATTTGCTTCATGATCAAAATCATTTGTTTAGTGTTAAGGAAAGATTCTCCCTACCCCTTTTTGTTTTAAAGAATGGTAGATGATATGGGCATAGTGGACTGGCTTCTTCTGTTTCAGTTTGCAGCAGTAATGCTCATTCCCCATGACTTCCTGTGTCCTTTTTCCTCCCCATTAATTATGTGTATTATGTAGTGTGTCTGTATGTGGGTATGCCATGTGAATGTGGGTACCCAAAGAGGCCAGAAGAGGGCTTTGGATCTCTTGGAGCTGGAGTACAGGCAGTTGTGAACCACCCAGTGTGGGTGCTGGGAACCAGACTTAGGTCTTCTGCTTTTAACATCTGAGCCATCTCTCCAGACTAGCCTCTTACGCTCTTGATGCCAGGAATATAGTAAATAAAACATTCTCTGCTCTCAGAATTTACCATAAACAAATCATAAACTCAGAGAGTGTTAGAAATACTTTGCTGGAATGGTTGAAGAGAGTGGCAAATCTAGATTGTGCAGAGCCTTGGGATTTTTCTGTGCCAGGATAAGGTATTGCTAAGAGGCAAGAATAGTTAGTAGCCTTTACAGGTTTTAAGCAGGTGGTGCATTATATAATATAATTCACATTAAAAAGGTAGGCTAGCATGTGTGCATGTTTGTAATTCCAGCATCCTGGAAGTGGGAGACCTATAGAAAGATTTGAGTTAAAAACCAGATTGAGGGGGCTGGAGAGATGGCTCAGAGGTTAAGAGCACTGTTTGTTCTTCCAAAGGTCCTGAGTTCAATTCCCAGCAACCACATGGTGGCTCACAACCATCTGTAGTGAAATCTGGCACCCTCTTCTGGCCTGCAGGGATATGTGCAGACAGAACACTGTATACATAATAAATAAATAAATCTTTAAAAAAAAAAAACAAAAAACCAGATTGAGCTACATGGCAAGTACATGGGGACAGCCTGGTCTGTTTTGAGACCTTGTCTCAAAACGAAACAAAAAACTGGCATATGGAGGACCCACTATAGTGGGTAAAATGAAAGAAGGGAGACCAGAAACCAGAATTTTGCAGTATTAGTTGTCAAATTGAGGGTATTATTATGTTTGTGGTTGGAGTAGATATGATTGATGGTTGAGAGAGAGAAATGAGGGGGGAAAAAGCCATTGCTGCCTGGCGGTGGTGGTGCACGCCTTTAATCCCAGCACTAGGGAGGCAGAGGCAGGCAGATCTCAGTTTGAGGCCAGCCTGGTCTACAAAGTGAGTTTCAGGACAGCTAGGGCAGTTACACAGAGAAACCCTGTCTTGAAAAACCAAACCAAACCAAACAAATCAAAAACAAAAAACTATTGCCTAAGAAATAGTGACACTGCCACATATAACTGTCTCTTGAGGCCAGTCTGGTCTACATAGTTCCAGAATTACGTGTTGAGACTCTCTCAAAAAAAGCAAGTGAATGTTCTTAAGGCGTGAATAGAAGATAGCAAAGGTTAATTTGCTTATTGCAGTTTTGCTATTACATTAACTTTTTTTGTGCATCTACACGCCTGTGTATGTATATGTGTGGGGTACACATGTGCCACAGTCCACATGTAGAGGCCAGAGAAAAATTTGTGGGAGTTCTTTCCTTTCACCATGTGAGTCCTGGGAATTGAACTCAGATCACCAGGCTTAGTGGCTGGCACCCTTACCTGCAGAGCCATTTCACTGCCACATCAATTAATCTTTTATCATCTCTTTTTTTCCCCCCAAATGAGTTCTACAGTGTACCTAAAATTCTGTAGCACAGGTAAGATGCCTGAGAAGCCTCTTTACTAGTCATTATCTTATAACCAACTTGATTATTCAGACATTGATTTGTTCATCTTTGCTTGTCCTTTGCTTTTTTGTTTGTTTGTTTGTTTGTTTTTTTGTTTCTGGTTTTTTGAGACAGGGTTTCTCTGTGTAGCTTTGCGCCTTTTCCTGGATCTCGCTCTGTAGACCAGGCTGGCCTCGAACTCACAAAGATCCACCTGCCTCTGCCTCCCGAGTGCTGGGAATAAAGGCGTGCGCCACCACCGCCCGGCGTCCTTTGCTTTTTTAATTCCTCTGTCTTCTCTTGGGGTAACTTTATTGTTAAATTAAGGAGTATATAAACTGTTCGTTTTTCTAGTTGCATTTCTGGGAGATTTGACGGAGAACATGATCTATATGGATAGGTTGTGTTGTTATCTGTGAATTTTCAGTTATTTTATTTTTGTACACTAATGAAGCTTGAATTTGACAAATGAAAGCATATTTAATTTTTTTCTTGGAATCTTTACCTCTTGTAAGAAAGAACTAAGGATGGAGTCTAGGGTCATACATACAGTAGACAAGCACTTTGCCACTGAGCTGTATCCCCAGATGTTTGTTTATTTTTATTTTTGAGACAGGTTCCTATTAAGTGGCCCAGGCTCACCTTGAACTCATTAGATAGCCTGGGCTGGCCTTGATGGTGAGATTCTCTTACCTGCCATCTGAGTAACTGGGGTTATAGACCTGTACTACTAAGCCCAGCTGTATGAAAATCCTTTGTACTTTATAGAGAAATATATTCTTGTATGTGTATATGTGTGTGTGTGTGTGTGTGTGTGTGTGTGTGTGTGTGTGCATCTTTGTGTGCATGCAGATGTAGGTGTGTATATGTGAGGCCAGAGGATAATAACCTCAAGTGTTGTTCCTCAGGCTCTATCAACCTTTGTTGTTGTTTTCTTTTAATTTTGAGGCAGAGTCTTAACTGGCTTGGAATTTACCAAGTGGGCTTGGCCAGCAAGCCCCAAGGATCTTTATGTCTGCTTCTACAACATGATTTCAAGTGCATGCTACTGAGCCTGGATTTTATATGAGTGTTAGGGATTGAACTCAAGTCCATGTGCTTGCAAGGCAAGCACTTTACCACTGAGCTACCTAGTCTAATGTACCCATAATCTTATTAAAAATACAATATCATAAAAGTTGTAAAATTACATGTTGACAACTTCATCTTGCTTAGTTTGAGTAGTAAAACACTAATACAGTATCAGAAAACCTAAGTGAGCATAAATAAACTAGTGAAAAAGCTCACACTTCAATACTAATAATATTTTAAGTCTCCACCTTTAAAGCTGAAATAGCACAATATGAAAATGAGCAAATCTGGGCGGTGGTGGCGCACGCCTTTAATCCCAGCACTCAGGAGGCAGAGGCAGGTGGATCTCTGTGAGTTCAAGGCCAGCCTGGTCTACAGAGCGAGATCTAGGACAGCCAGGGCTACACAGAAACCTTGTCTTGAAAACAAGAGAGAGAGAGAGAGGGAGAGGGAGAGGGAGAGAGAGAGAGGGAGAGAGAGAGAGAGAGAGAATCAAGTAGAAACAACGTCTTTTACTTTTTCTAGCATATCTTAGATATTCTTAGATTTATAGTAATGCTAAATCTTGTGACACTTAAGCCAAGTAAAGAATTGCGTGTTCCACTTACTTAACATGCCTTTAATTGCAACCTCAAAAATAACTCACCAGGGACAAACTTAGACAAACAGTGCTGCTTAAGATAAGGTGCTAGAAAGGTTATTGTACTTCCAAATACGTATAAATTAAAAGCAAATTAAATATTTGTAACATTACTAGTTTTCTCAGGCACATTGCTTTGTGCAGCGACGAAGAAAAACAAAAATTGTTCCATAGGAACATTTTCTTAGGTAACAAAGCATAGACATTGGAATTCTAAATGGCCCTGGTGAGAAAGGATGTCCTTTAAGATATTTCAAGGGGGCCGGGCGGTGGTGGCGCACGCCTTTAATCCCAGCACTCGGGAGGCAGAGCCAGGTGGATCTCTGTGAGTTCGAGGCCAGCCTGGACTACCAAGTGAATTCCAGGAAAGGCGCAAAGCTGCACAGAGAAACCCTGTCTCGAAAAACCAAAAAAAAAAAAAAAAAAAAAAAAAGATATTTCAAGGGGCTCAGTGCAGAAGAGTGCTGGCTGCTCTTGTAGAGGATCCAAGTTCCATACCCAGCACCCACATGGCAGCAACCACCAGTTACTATTTCCAGGGCATCTGATGCACATACAGTGCAAAGACATAAGATTTTATATGAAGATGTTTATTGAGTAAATATCTTTGCATACTAAAAGTTATATATTCTTTCAACTTGTTTAAGGTCAGATTTGAAGGTAGTTTGCCTTTCAACAGAATTGAAACCTAGCAGTTACAGAGATCTTTGATCTTTCTAAATGCAAGATGAGTAAAGTGACTCATGCTTCTGTAGTTCCTGCCTTGCTTAGAAGATATGACATGAGGAAAGTTAAAGGTTAAAATCACAATGTTGAGATTGACCTGCGGTGATTTTTTTAATTGTATTTTTTTCCTGACATTTAAAAACCAGAAATACAATTATACTGTGCTATTTTACCCATCACTTTAAAAAAAAAATTACTATGTAACAAATCTATTGCAGTTATTCCTCTTTTTAAATACTTCTTTCATGCAATTAATGAAAATTGGGTGCTTTTCACATTCATAGTTTCAGGGAAAATATTTATCAAATAGTATATTTTTAAAATAAAGTGGATTTATCAAATTTAGTTTATTTGCAATTGAGGATGACTTGCAAGTACTGATGTACACATTACAAATAAACTGTCAGCCAGAATGCTGAAAAGACATATTTTAAGTAATAGCTTATTTTTATGACCACAAATAAATCATATATAAATGTTGGTACCAATGCATTGAAAATAACATTTATTTGTGATAAGCTCCATCCTTGTATCTCTATCCTAAAATGTAACTCAATGATAATAAAGTACTATTCATCTGCAGGTGCATTGCTCCTACTTAGTTAAAAGATGGTTGAAAGGACAGGAATTAGTAGCATGTTGTATTAGCCTTTTGTAGTGTATTTTGTCCTAAGCATCTTAATTTCCCTGTTTTGAATGCTAAGTAGCAAGGGTCTTGGTTTAGAACTAATACCCATCATGCATGTAAACGGTATGAAAGAGCTGCTTAGTAAGTTAACACAAAGTGTTCTTGTGTCAGTCCTTGTGGAAATAGATACAATACAAACATTACAGCTGAACTCACGGCAAACTCCATTAAGTAAAAACCTGGCCTCATTGTTCAGGAAAAAGTTTGAATAGAATGCTAGCTCATTTTGTTGAATGTAATGTCAGGCTTTTAGGGACTGTATTGAAGGATAAGGTTTTGTTAAGTTGAGACCAATTCATTAAGTTTTATTGCCTGGTGAGAAGCAGTAATACTTTATTGTAAGACTTCATCAAATATTCATGGTTAAAGAGAAGTAGTAAATGTATTCAATCAAGTGGTCTTTGGGGTTTTGAAAAGGATTATGAAGTCTGCTCAGCTGATAGTTTCATTCATTGAGGTTGTTTAACAAGGGTAATTTTAATCTCTGAGTTTAATTTTGTTGTCCAGTCTTTTCTCTTTTATACGATCACAAATCCAAGTCTATAAAAGTTGTCACATTGTGGAGATGAGTGGATAATATAACCATTCATATGACTTTTTTTTATTTCCTAAGTGGAGATACTTTAAAAATTATCATCTTAGTTTAGCATATGAGGGTCTTATCTGTCTTACTTTGCTATTCACTTGGTCAGACTATCTAGCCTTACCATTTACTGCTGGTGATCTTTTCATGTCTTGGATAATATGGTTTCTTTGACATGTGTATAATAATGATCAGCCTATTGTTTTGTCCTGTTAAGATTGTCTTGAAGGGTGGTAGGTAATAATCACTTTCTGTATGATGCTAGCACTACCATTACTCTTGCACCTGATATTAGGCTACCTGCCTCTAATTTGTTTTTATGTTAATGCTCATCTCAAACTTGGGTGAGAGTGGTTTATTTAGATAAAACTTACCCTTTTTCATTTCACTGCATTGTTTCCTTCTTTAGTTAATTGTGAAGTTTTGTGATAGTTTTGTCTATTAAAACTTGTCCATTAAAAATTTTTGTTTGGGGGCTGGAGAGATGGCTCAGTGGTTAAGAGCACTGGCTGTTCTTCCAGAGGACCTTCCTTTTCCCAGCATCCATGTGGCAGTTTACCAGTCTGTAACTCCAGCTCCAGGAGTTTCGACACCTTCACACAGGCACATATGCTGGCAAAACACTAATGCATAGAAAATAAAAATAAGTAACTTAAAAATTTTTTGTTTTGTTTCGTTTTGAAACTTGGGGTCTCTCCCTGACTGGTCTAGAACTTGTTATGTGGACCAGGCTGGTCTCAAACTCACAGAGATCCACCTGCCTCTGCTTCTTGAGTGCTGGGATTAATCACTACACCTAAACCAGTTTTGTCCAATTTAAAGAAATAAAACATTTTCAGCTAAAAACTAAATTTGTTACTTTGTTCTTTGTCCTCTGTTCCTCAGGCAGATGATGTTGAAGGGAAAATTAGACAAATCATCCCACCTGGGTTTTGCACAAACACAAATGATTTTCTTTCTTTGCTGGAAAAGGAAGCTGATTTCAAGCCATTTGGAACCCTACTCCATACATACTCAGTTACTTGTCCAACAGGAGGAGAAAACTTTACTTTTCAGATCTACAAGGTAAAAAGAAGTATTTCCCTTTGCCTGGAACATATATGGGATTGTACATTCAGTAATTCTAGCATCAGGGGAAAAAAAAAACAACCCACCAAAAACCCCGCTTTTTATTGGCACTAAAACCAGCTCTGTTTTGACTGTATGTTTGTATACATATTTAATCTGAGACTTGTAAATGTTTCCCACAGGATAGTTTTGTGCTCTGCAGACTTTCACTTACCTCAGTGATGAGTTTCACCTGACTTTTTCTGGCTTTTTCCCTAGGCTGACATGACATGTAGAGGCTTTCGAGAATATCATGAAAGGCTTCAGACCTTTTTGATGTGGTTTATTGAAACTGCTAGCTTTATTGACGTGGATGATGAAAGATGGCACTACTTTCTAGTGTAAGTACAGTTCTAAAGCAACAGTGGACCTTATTACCTCCACAAAGCCAGCATTTTAATTGTGGCAGCCCAATTATTGGGGACAGTATAATGATATTTTTCCCAGGAAAGAAAAACCATTGTTTATGAGGCTTGAGTTTGCCTTCATTATGCTTTGGGGGACTTGAGAATAGAAGTGAATTAAATGCTGTTGTCTGTTAGGGCCCTGAATGTAGGCTTAAACAGTAAAATGAGCTTTGCCTGTGTTTTCTTTTACTTGCCACCTATTCATCTTTATAATAGGCAAGTGCACTGAAGTGATGGAAAGAGGTCTGATTTATCCAAGTTGCTGCACACCAATTAAGTGAATTGTACATTCAGAACATAGCAGGTGTACCCATTGGGCCCTCACAGAGTAGCTTGCTGACACTGAAAATTCAGTCAGAGAATGGAAAAGAAAATGGACACTGCATGGGAGCGCGACTGTAATTGACCTGCTTGGCTTTCTGTTTTATCTGCAGATTTGAGAAGTATAATAAGGATGGAGCTACGCTCTTTGCGACCGTAGGCTACATGACAGTCTATAATTACTATGTGTACCCAGACAAAACCCGGCCACGTGTAAGGTAATTGGCAGTATAACACGTGCCTTGTCTTTTATTTCAGAAGGAACTGCTGAAGTTTCCAATACTTGTTATAGTAGTGTTGATTTGTTTAAAAAAAAAAATTCACCATTCATTGGCTATGTACTGCTTTATTTTATTGTTTTCTTTGAAACTGTCTGGCAGAGTAAACCAATTTTGAGTATGTTAGTAATTTTTCGGTTTCTTGAAGTTTGATTTTTATAAAGCATCAGCATTCATAATATCATAATTTGATTTTTTAACTGGCCATGATGTGATGTTTTAATTTAGAATAATTTCTTTACTATAGTCAGATGCTGATACTGACTCCATTTCAAGGTCAGGGCCATGGTGCTCAGCTTCTTGAAACAGTTCATAGATACTACATTGCATCTCCTTCAGTTCTTGATATCACAGGTATGTAAGATTTTATGTTACTAAAAGAGCCTTTCTCGAACATCTTCGTAGTTTTATTTCTGTCTTAATGTTAGCATTCCCTTGGGGTCTTTAGGGGAGACTGCTTTAGGTTACATTTTAGATCATAAGCTTTTATGGAAATTGGACTGCATCCCTAACTGAAGTGAACAAATTACAAATAATGAGCTGATTATATATTATTTGGGGAAATTCTGGTCAGACATAAGTGCATTGCAAGTGTGCTGTAACTTACTTGTTCAGCTTATTTGGCAAACGTTTCCATCATTTAGGAGATACCTGTGCA
Organism: Peromyscus eremicus; assembly: GCF_949786415.1. Taxonomy (NCBI): domain Eukaryota; kingdom Metazoa; phylum Chordata; class Mammalia; order Rodentia; family Cricetidae; genus Peromyscus; species Peromyscus eremicus. The sequence continues at coordinate 49,680,615 of NC_081419.1, forward strand.
TTAATTTTAAACCATAGTGTGGTGGGGAGTAGCAGTTCCTTAATAGAAGACACCTTTTTTTGGAGGGTTGTTTTTTTTTTTTTTTCCGAGACAGGGTTTCACTGTGGAGTCCTGGAACTCACTCTGTATGTAGACCAGGCTGGCCTCAAACGCACAGAGCTCTGTCTGCCTCCCTGTGCCGTCTGATTGCTGGGATCAAAGGTGTGCGCCACCACTCCTCAACAGATGTCATTTTCTTACCCTGAGTAATGTTCAGGTTTGTTGTCCGTAAAGTTGCTGGTTAACCTGAAAGTCACTGCCAGTTGTTGTGACACGTAGACCTATAGTCCCAGCACTCAGGGGCTAAGGCAGGAGGATTGAGAGTTTGAGGTCAACCTGGACTACACAGGGAGACGATGTCTTTTTTTTTTTTTTTTACTATATATACAGTGTTCTGCCTGCATATATGCCTGTGCACCAGAAGAGGGTGCATTATAGATGGTTGTGAGCCACCACGTGGTTGCTGGGAATTGAACTCAGGACCTCTGGAAGAGCAGCCAATGTTCTTAACCTCTGTGCCATCTCTCCAGCCCCCGAGACTGTCTTAAAATAAAACAGAAATTTAAAAAAAAAACCTGGGAGTCATTTTTGTTTCCTTCATGTGTAGTGAGTGTATAGGGTTGAGCATCTTCAATCTGAAAATCTGAAGTCCAAAATTCAGGACTATTTTAGTGTGTGTGGCCAGAAATGGGCATTGGATGCCCTGGAGCTGGAGTTAGAGGTAGCTGTGAGCCACTTGGCAAGGGTGATGGGACTGAACTCAGATTGTTTGGAAGAGCAGCAAGGTCCCTTAGCCACTGAGCCATTTCTTTAGCCTCGCGTCCCCAAGCCTTTTGTTTTTAATTTCAAAATTTAATATTTTTTTTGAGTGCCAACATGATACTCCAAATTTCTAAAATGTTTTAGAATTTGCAAATTAAGGATTCCAACTGGTAAACTATAAAAATACTCCAAAACAACAACAGAAAATCCTCAGAAATCTGAAACATGGACTGGAGAGATGACTCAGAGGTTAAGAGCACTGGCTGCTCTTCCAGAGGTCCTGAGTTCAATTCCCAGCAACCACAGGGTGGCTCACAACCATCTGTAATGAGATCTGGTGCCCTCTTCTGTCCTGTAGACAGGACACTGTGTACATAATAAATAAATCTTAAAAAAAAATCTGAAACACTTTTGGTCCCACCCATTTCAGTTAGAGTTGCTCAACCCTATACAAGACAGTCACATCCAAGTTAGATACTAATGTTTATTTTATAAAGGCTTGAACATGAAACTGGGATGTAGTAGAACTCAGTGGTAAAATGCTCACTCAGGAGCATGAGTTCTGGAGGATTTGATCCTCAATGCCTCAAAATAAGTAAATAAGAATATATATTTTGGATTATTAGAACTGATTGCTATGTTACCCAGATTGGCCTCCAATCTAGGTAAGCCTTGAGCTCGAGAACCACCTACCTCAGCCTCAGCCACTAAGTAAAGACCTATACCATCACAACTGGCTTAGATACTTAAGTTTGTTTCTAAAATTCATCTTTTAACATGCACTAAAATGCTAATTTTAAAATGATTTTTCAAAATTTTATCAAATTGTTTAAAGAAACAACAACAAAAAATTGTTGACTATGAAACTGAAAAGTTATAAAATAAACTAATGGGCAGATTTTTTTTTCATATAGTATGTTGATTTCACTTGCTCAAGAAGGAAATATAGAGCTGCCAGAATAGTGAACTGTCTTGTTAACAAATACTTGCCTTTCCCCTTAACTGTGGTCTAGGGAATTCTGCTTTATGTGAAAATTAATTAATTCAGGGTATTCTTTAAATGGTTTAAACTGATAAACTAGAGGGAAAGCATGATGGGGTTTTTTGTTTTGTTTCTGCTGTGGTAAGAATCAAACCCAGGGCCTTGTGCATGCTAGGAAACATTGTACTACTGAGCTCTAACCCAGCTCAGCGTTTTAAAATTGAGTTATCTTTCCTTCTGACTCACTGCTGGTAAAAGGAGTTGAAACTTCAGTGGTAAGGAAGTAATTCATCAGCTTACTTTATATCAGAAGTGATAAATGGACAGAGACCTTAACTACTTTTCCTGACCTGTAATATTATCCAGACAGTACAGCCAGCTCTGTCATTGCTTAGAGCTGAGCCAGTTACCAGCTTCTGTTCCCTGACAGCTTAGCCTTGGTGCTACGTGAGGGGACATTTCTGGTGATTTTAATCTGGAGTTCACATAAGTAGTCTTTGTCTACTCTAGTGGGTAATGTGCCAGCGGGGGTTGTTTCTCTGAAGCCTCTTAACTACTTTTTTCTGTCTATTCTAGCCAATAAAGTCCTTGATACTTAGCACCAATTAGCAGATAAAGAATTTTCTTTCTTAAATCTCAGTGAAGAGTCATTAATAATAGTACCCTTTATTCCTTGCTATGATTCATTAGAAACTGAAGTCTTTAAAGAGAAAGGCTAACCATGCTAAAAGGACGTCTGAATTTGACAACTAAGTATCGACCTTTATTTTCAGCATTCACGTTTCTTGGCATTACAAAATGCTAAAAATGCTTGGTTAGCTGCTCTCAATATATTTCTCTTAGCTTTCATACCGAGTCCTTAAAAAGCATTAAAAAAAAAAAAAAAACTTACCAGATTTTGTACTCTAGTCATTTAGTTGTTTATCTCTCCATTATTTTATGTTTTTAACTTAATGACTCTTGTGGGCTTTGGGGTCTTCCTTTGAAATCCAGGCTGTTAGTATTGAGGTGGCCTTTTCTTCCTTGATATATTGGCAGACATAATTATAATTAATATTTAATCATTGGTAGCTTAGGTTCTATTCTCAGTGGATACATGTTTGGGATGCAGTTTCTATCCACTTTTTTTTTTAGCTTCAGTTTTATTGGCAGACAGTTCTTATTATATACACTGTCTTCATTTTGAGGCTGTCAGTTTCTAGATGGATGACATTTGAATACTTCTCAGAATATAAGTAGAATCAATAATTTGTTTCATTGGACAGTAGAAATTGATTCTGGCTGGAGTGTGTGTGTGTATATATATATGTGTGTGTGTGTGTGTGTGTGTATATATATATATATATAAAAAACATTATTTAATCTACCAATAGTACATTAACAAATAATATATTTGTCCTTTAAAGCCCCTTGTTCTGAGATGTGTTATACAAATTTTTTAAAGGTTAATGTGGACTTTTAAATACTTAGGTGATTTGTTATCTCATTTTCGTTAAAATATTTTTAATAATATACCATATTAATACAGAGAGGCTTTTGAACATGGTAGAACACTTAATGCTGCTACAAGCTGATTTTTTTGTTTGTTTGTTTTGCGAGACAGAGTTTCTCTGTATAACAGCCCTGGCTGTCCTGGAACTCGCTCTGTAGTCCAGGCTGGCCTCGAACTCATAGAGATCCACCTGTCTCTGCCTCCTAAATGCTGGTATTAAAGGCGTGTGCCACCATTGCCAGCAAACTGATGTATTTAATGTGGAACAAACCCTAGTTTTTTGACTCTATATTTCACTTGAATATAGATTTATATTCAAGCGAATTTTATCTTCAAATATATTACTTTTATGTGATGTGGTCTATGTATGGATGGTGTATACACATGTATGTATTCTAGGTGCATGTGTGCTTGCATATGCATTCAGAGGCTAGAGGAGGATGTTGAATGTCTTGTTTCATCGTTCTCTACCGTGCTTCCTTGAGACAGTCTCTTACTGAACCTCTGAAGCTAAAAGGGCAGTTAGCAAGCTCCAGTGATGCTCCTGCCTTTACTTTCCATTCCAAAGCACTGGAGTTACCAGAGCATATGGCCAACACCTGGTTTTTTGTTTTTTGTTTTTGTTTTTTCCGGAGCTGAGGACTGAGCCCAAGGCCTTTAGGCAAGCGCTCTACCACTGAGCTAAATCCCCAACCCCAACACCTGGGTTTTTAAATGAGTGATGTGATCTGAACTCAGATTTTCATGCAGCAAGTTCTTTCTCACCGAGACATTCTCCAAGTCCCATACCTCTGTTTTTGAGACAAGGTCTTGAACTTGTAATGTAGCCCAGGATAACCTTGGATTCTTGATACCCTTGCCGCCTCCTCCCAAGTGGTGGGATTACAGGCATGTACTACCACGCTGGGTTTGTAAAGCCGTGCTGGAGATGGAACCAGGACCTTGTGTATTATAGAAAAGCACTCTACCGATTGAGTTACATCTCCAGCCCACTGTATTGCTTCTTTGTATAATTAAAACCAAGGGGATGGAAGGACGTCACAAATTATTGAATATCATCATTTTAGGAACATTTTCAAGCTGATCCTTGTAGTTAAAGAGCTTAAAGGTTGAATGGTGGTATGACCCCTGTTATTAAGCTGCAAATAAAACATGATCAGTTTGTAGTTGTTTAAAACTAATTGGAAATTTTTGGCATAATTTTTTTATTTGTGCGAAATTTTTAGATAAAAATGTAGGTTGAGTTTTCTTATTTTCTCAATTAAAACAATATTCAGAATGCAGTTTAAGATTTTGATGTTGTTTTAATTAGTTTAGACAGACGTGGGAAAACTGACACTGGGTAAACTTGTTTAGTGGAATGTGTTAATTTTTTTAAATCAGGATCTACCTCTGTCCTAGATGGCCTGGAACTGACTATATAGCCCAGGCAGGCCTCAAACTTAGGATCTTCCCACCTCTGCCATTACCATATCCAGTTTTGTTTTTTGTTGTTGTTTTTAAATGTTTCAGAATAACCTGAGAGATCACTCAGTGGTTAAGAGCACTGGCTGCTTTTCTAGAGGACCCAGGTTTAATTCCCAGCACCCATATGGCAGCATGCACAGACACACATGTAGATAAAACACCCATATATATGAAATTTTTAAAAAATGTTTTAAGAACTGGGGCTATAGCTCAATAATAAAGCTTTTGCCTAGGGTGTATAATGCACTAGGCTTGTGTTCATAATCCTCTCCACACATAATAATACATTTGAGATGGTTTTTAATTAAAACAACTTTATTGAGATATAATTTCCATAAATTCACAGGTATAAAGTGTACAGCTCAAAGATGGCTAGCAAGTCTGCAGCCATCACCATAGTCCTGTGTTAGAACATTGCCAGCCTCTGTGAAGATTCTCAAGTCTCTTGTCTCCTCCATACCTAGTCTCCACTGAAGTCTTAGATATGTTTGGGGTTAATGTTTTTGTATAGTATAACAGTACTCTCCCAACTGAAGGCAAAGGTTAAATGTTTGTCTTTTTTTGTTCTTTTGTTTACTTTTTCTTTTTGAGATTAGAATCTCACTGTGAAGCCCTGGCTGGTCTAGACATTATGTACAATATAGCCTCAAACTTGAAATATCTCCTGCTTCTGCTTCCCAAGTGCTGGGATGGCTGATGTATGCTACACACTCTAGTTAAGTTCATCTTTTTACATGTGGCTATTTAGTTGTTTTAGTACTGTTTGTTGAGAAGTAGTTTTCCCTGTTGAATTGCTGTGGTGCCTTTGCTGAAAATTGGTTGACCATAAGTATGATAGCTTATTAAATACTGTAATGATCTGTGTCTGTCCTAATGCTAGTACCATATCATCTTGATTAGATTAGATTGTTATAGCTTTATATCTTTTTTTAATGATAATATAAAGTTTACTCTGTATAGTATAAAGTTGAATTTGTGAACATGTTTTTCGCCTGGGTGCCGCAGAATAAACAAGTTTATTGATGTGTTTGCAGGGTAGGGTTAAAAATGAGCACTGGCTGTGGCCAGGTTAGCAGGGATAGGATGAGGAGGGCAGAGATGGAAAGACTGAGTCTGAGTTGAGTACCCAGTCAACACAGGCGGGAGCTTTTCCCTAGCATAGTCACTTGACTGTGCAGCATACCTCACAGAAACTTTTCTCCTCACCTAGGCATCATTATAAACTCAAAAGTTCGTAATTCTACAACAAAAATACAACCTTCAATTTTGTTGTATGTGTGAAATAGTCTGCATACTTCTTCTCTGCCCACTCCCACCAACTTCTCCCTTCCCCAGCTGACTTCCCTGCCAGCATGAAGGAGTGCTGCAGTGGTCCCAGGGCCCACGTCAGAGTTCCTTTGTCCTGTCTGATCAGATGAGTGATTTTTCTGGTTATGGCATGTAGTTGCCAGTGTTGAATCTTTCACACCTTTGTGCTTTGGCTGGCAGTTGTCCGTATTCTTACTCTTGTCTGGAGCTAGAGTTCTTCTGGAGAGGGGCAGGTCTCCTGCAGCCCAAGTTCAACCATCTTTATTCCTCTTGTATGGCCTGTTTATAACCTGGAGTGTTGTGCATTGGTCTCTTGGAGCTTTTGTACTACCCGCCTTTGTGGTCTCCCTTTGTTAGCCTTGAGGTGTAGGGTGCTAGTGGCACCAGCACCTTGATCTTTTACATTGAGCTTAGAAATAAGAAGTAAAAGCCCTCCAGCTTTGTTCTTTCTCAGAATTGTTTTGTTTATCTATGGTCCTCTATGGATCCATAAAAGCCATAGTCAGTTGATCAAATTCTGGAAAACATAAATAAACGTTCTTGAGTTTTAATAAAGCTTGCATTGGATAATCAATTTGAAGAGTGTGGCCATATTAATAATGAGTCTTCCACTGTTAACATGAAATGTCTTCATTTATTTAGAATTTTCAACATTTCTTTTGTGCAGGTTGTGGGTATAGTATAAATAATAGAGCATGTATCATTCACAAAGCCCTGGGTTCAGTCACTAGTGCTCCACACCAGGTATTTCTCAATAGTGTGGTAGTTCCCAGTGTGTAATCTTGTATTGCTTTTGTTAGATATATTACAAATAGTTTATTCTTTTTAGTATATTGTAAATAAGATACTGTTTTGGTGTCATTTTTGTTGACTAGTGTATGTAAATAATAATTAGGTTATTTGTTTTTGAGACAAATTCTCAAATAATCCAGGCCAAACTCGGGATGTAGCCAGGGATGACTTTGAATTCATGATCATCCTTTCTCCACCTCCCAAGTGTTGGGCTACTGGAGGGTTGTAGTTGGATCTGTGCATTGGTCCTATAGCCTGCATCCTTTCTGCACTTAACTAACTCAGTAGTAGTAGTGGTTTTGGATTAGTATTTTTTATATACAAGATTATGTCAACCACATATAAAGTAATTATCTATAGTTGTGTTATTTATTTACTTATTTTTGCCTTACTACATAGCTAAGAATCTTCCAAGAAAATGCTGACTAGAGGCAGGTGGTAGTGGCACACACCTTTAATCCCAGGACTCAGAGGCAGAGGCAGGTGGATCTCTGAGTTCAAGACCCTCATAGTGAACAGATCAAGTTCCAGAACAGGGTGGTTACAAAAAAAATGGCTGACTAGAAATGGAGGTAGATAGTACTTATGCCTTGCTCTCAATCTAACCAGGAAAACACTGTCTTTCACCATTATGAATAAGTAACATAGATGCCCATGATTGAATTTGGAATTTCTCTTTTGCTGGGTGACTATTGTGGTCCATTTTATGTGGCTGTTACATAACTTTAAGCATTGGGCTTATAAAGAGGTTACTTAGCTCCCAGTTCTAGGGTTCAAGAACATGCCTGCTCCTGGTCTCTCATCATACTTCATTCACAGTTGATCTAAAAATTATAGTAGCAGAACTATGTACAAATGGGGTGAGTACCACTTGTGTAAGATTTCTATAGTCAGCAAAATTAGCCTTCAAAAGGAAAGCAAAATAAAGACCAAGTCTGTTGCTAGCAGACATGGTTTATAAGAAACACTAGAGAAGTTCTTTAGACCAAAAGAACATAGCACTGCAGATTCATGTGAAGAGATTGAGAGCACTAACCAGGCTCCGTGGTGCATGTCTATGATCCCAGCACTCAGGAGGTGGAGGCAGAAGGCTTGTTAAGTTTGAGGACAGTTTGGGCAACGTAGAGACCCTGCCTCAACAAGCATAGCAAACATGAAAAGGGAAAAGAAAACAGGACAGTTACAAAGGTAAAACAGTAATAGCACAAAGGAGAAGAGAAAGAAGACACAGTTCATTCCAGAATTCACATTAATCTGAAATACGGTACAGTTACAAAGTGAGTATAATCTCCAGAGCCAGTACTGAAAATAACGTTCTCAAAAGGGGGACTGGAGAAGTGCTAGACTATCGGAGGAAAGAGAAAATTCCAGAAGAGTAGGAGGGCCTCCAACAGTGGAACACCATGGTTTCTTCATTCTAGTCATCAGACTGGTGCGTTGATGGGATTTCAGTTACTGCTTTAAAGCGATAGTCAGATAGCATTTACTTTTTATTCTCTCATTGAGGGGGCATTGGGTTGTTTCTAGTGTTTGGCTCATGGGAATAATAGGAACATTTGAGTCCCAAGTTTTTTTGTTGTCATTTGAAACAGTCTCATTGTGTAGTTCTGACTGGCTTAGAACTCACTATGTAAACCAGGCTGACTTTGAACTCACAGAGATCCACTTGCCTCTGACCCCACATAGTGTGCCACTATGCCTGGCAAGCGTACATGTCTTTATATGGACTTACGTTTTACATCTCTAAGGATGGAAATTGTAAAAAAACCCAGTAACTGTGTCACACCTCTGAGACTCACTGGATTGTGTTCCAGAGTGACTGCAGAGTTTTAGAGTATGTACCGTCAGTAGTGTATGAGAGTTTCAGTTTCTGCACATCAGATTTGATTTTGTCTTATTCTGGTCATCCTTGTGGAAGAAATGGGATCTTACTGTTGTGATTTGCATTCCTCTGTTGCTAATGATGTGTCCTTGTGTGCTCATTGTCCATTTATGTATCCTCTTGAGAAATGACTATTTGTATCCTGTTGTCTTTTACTTGATAGTGAAAAATTTAAATAGTCTGAACACTTGGTCTTATCCTATATGTTTTGAAGATCTTGTCTGTTTTCTTAATAATATTGTTTGAAACACAAAGTGTTAAGTTGTGCTAAAATGTAGCTTACCTGTTTATTTTCACTTTTGTTATTGTGTCTTAAGAAATCATTCCCTAAGCAAAAGTCATGAAGGTGTATGCACATGCTTGTTTCTAAGAGTTTTATTTTTCTGTCTTGGTCTCCCCTCCCTCCCAGGGTTTCTCTGTGTAGCCCTAGCTGTCCTGGAACTTGCTCTGTAGACCAGGCTGGCCCTGAACTCAAGAAATCTGCCTGTCTCTACTTCCTGAATTCTGGGATTAAACTGAGCGCCACCACTGCCCACTTCCAAGAGTTTTATAGTTTAACCTGTTCCATGTAGATATTTGGTATGAGGAAATGAGACTCCAGCTTCACTCCTTTGCTTGTGGAGATTCCACTTTCCAACCCCCATTTGATGAAAAGTCTTCCTGTATTGAATTGTCTTGGTAACTTTGTCAGAAAATTACCATAATATATAGGTTTACTTTGGATTCTCTACTTTATCAGGATGTCTACCTGTCCCTATGCTTGTGCTATACTATAAATTAGTGTAGCTTTGAAGTAATATTGACATGGGGAAATCTTATGAGGGGCTGGAGAGATGACTCAGCAGTAAAGAACGTTGACTACTCTTCTGAAGGACCCAGGTTCGATTCCCAGCACCCACAAGGTGGCTCACAACTCTGGTTCCAGGGGATCTCATGCCTTCTTCTGGCCTCTTTGGGTACATGCAAATGGTACACAAACATGTATGGAGGCAAACATTCATACACATAATTTTATTTATCATGTGTGGTTGTCTGTGTGAGCATGGACATGTGTTCAGGACAAAGGATAATTTTGTGGGATTGGTTGTCTTCACCTTTAAAAGGATTCTGGAAATTGAACTCAGATTGCCAGGCTTGTGCAGAAAGTGCCTTGACCATCTGAGTGCTGCACCATCTTGGTGTTCATTCTTTTAACTTGTCAACTCATAAGGAAATGGAAATACAGAAGTGGGATAACTTCCATGGTCCCACATCTGTGAATGACACAACTCTGTTCAGTAGTATTCTAGCCATCTTGCTCCAATGTTGACTGGACTGCTACTTAATCTAATGTAGTTGCACTATAGGAGAACATAAAAGGTGTGTGATATTCAGAAGTGATGAAGGAAGGACTAAAATCATGTCCTTACTGTAGTCTTCAAGAGTTGATATTGGAGGAGCATACATGCTGTTGGATTAAGGAAGTTGCCACATTTGGGGAGTATGGGAGGAACTGGAGGGGAGAATAGAAGTGGCCCTTGATCAAAACACATTATATGCTGTATGAAATTCTCAAGCAATAAATAAAGTCTTGAAAGAAAGTGATAGTTGACCTTGGAATTCTTAGCTACCAAAAAGTGAATGAATGTATTTGAAATTGTTGTCCACACCTGAATATTTCATGTATGGCTACTTTGACTGCAGTTAAATGAAGATGCATGTGGTAACATTCCAGTCAAACAACTGATGTGCAGAATGAGCAGCTGTCATTTCATAAATAGTATAAATGTCTTTGTAAAAGCATACCTACCATTTTATTTGGTACAATAGTTATCAGGAATGATCTTTAATACTTTACTTTTGGATATATAATTTTCTATTCAGAATGTTATTTTGTTACCATGTTATTGAGATTACAAACGATGGTGCAATTGTGTTGGGTAAAGGCAGTGCTATTTTTTTCTTCTTTTTTTAGCGGAAGATCCATCCAAAAGCTATGTGAAACTAAGAGACTTTGTGCTTGTGAAGCTTTGTCAAGATTTGCCCTGTTTCACCCGGGAAAGATTAATGCAGGGATTCAGTGAAGATATGGCGATACAAGCACAGCAGAAGTTCAAAATAAATAAGGTATCTCTTGAATTTTTTTAAATTTTTTTATTTTTTGGTTTCTCTGTGTAGCTTTGTGCCTTTCCTGGAACTTGCTTTGGAGACCAGGCTGGCCTTGAACTCACAGATCCGCCTGCCTCTGCCTCCCGAGTGCTGGGATTAAAGGCATGCGCCACCACCGCCAGGCTGTATCTCTTTAATTTTTATTTCATAGGAGAGAAACATCTACATCTTTTAAGTACTTAACTAAACTAGTGTAAAGACTTTAAGATGTGTGGGACGCAAGAGTGGTTAGAATGTAGGTTCTGAAGTAACACTGCCCGGAACTTGGCTCTGTCATCAAGAACAGTTTAGTTTATGGTTTTGTAACTCACTTTCCTATTGACAGAATGAGGAGGGAATACACACTACACTGTACTGAGTACTCGCTTTCCTATTGACAGAATGAGGAGGGAATACACACTACACTGTACTGAGTACTCGCTTTTCTATTGACAGATGATGAGGGAATACACACTACACTGTACTAAGTACTCGCTTTCCTATTGACAGAATGAGGAGGGAATACACACTACACTGTACTGAGTACTCGCCTTCCTATTGACAGATGACGAGGGAATACACACTACACTGTACTAAGTACTCGCTTTCCTATTGACAGAATGAGGAGGGAATACACACTACACTGTACTGAGTACTTACTCGCTTTCCTATTGACAGAATGAGGAGGGAATACACACTACACTGTACTGAGTACTCGCTTTCCTATTGACAGATGATGAGGGAATACACACTGTACTAAGTACTCGCTTTCCTATTGACAGAGTGAGAGAATACATTTTATGTTGTGCTAAATATAATAAGCACATCAAAGATGAGTAAAAAGATCAACTGTGCTGACAGAATGGCTTAGTGGGTAAGGAGTTTGCTGCCTGGCCTAGTGACCTGAATTCAGTCCCCAGGCCCCACATGGTATAAGGAGATCCAACTCCAGAAAGTTGTCCTCTGGCCTCTAACATGCTCCTTGGTACAAGTTTTGTACCACCACCATCACCCCCATATGAAAATGCAGTACATCTTTGTAAAATTAAGCTTTCGGGGAAGATTGATTTTATGTGTATGGATGTTTAGCCTGCATGTATGTCTGTGCTATGTGTGTTCCTGGTACCAAGGAGATTGGAAGGTATCTGATCCCCTGGAACTGACAGTTGTGCGCCAGCATGGAGGATCCTAGGTCTTCTGGAAGAGCAGCCAGTGCTCTTAGCTTCTGAGCTATCTCTGCAGCCCTAAAACCAAGCTGGGAAGTGGTTCTGTCCCTACATACGTACTGGTAGAAAGGTGCTAAGAAAATGTGTAATTTTTATTTTCTATACTTTCTTTTTCTTTTTCTTAACACATTTGGGTCCAGGGATTAAACTCAGGTAATCAGGCTTAACTGCTCATATCTTTACCCACTGAGCCATCTCGCCAGCCCTCATTTTTTTATGCTCTGTATGTTTGTTTAAAGTTTAAAGTAGTAAAATAGGGATAGGGGAAACATGGGATGTCAAGGAAGTTATATATGTCAGTACATATTCATAATGAGAGTCAGGGCACTTCATGGGAAGGGCAGTGCTTTTTTTCCATTCAAATGCATTTTAGTGTGAAAATTCACGTTTTAACTAATAAAGCTAATGAAATTTCCTTTGGGGGTGTGTTTCAAGACAAGGTTTCTCTGTGTAGCCCTGGCTGTTCTGGAGCTCACTCTATAGTCCATGCTGGCCTTGAACTCACAAGAGATTCACATGACTCTGCCTTCCAAGTGCTGGGATTAAAGGCGTGCGCCACCACTGCCCAGTGATATTTCCTTCTTGATGCATTTAGCTCTTGCACTTCTTTCTCTAACTGTCTTGACAGGCTAGCCTTTAGTGAAAACTCTGAGGAGTGGTTAGGGATTGGATTATGAAATGCATGGGCATCAGTGTTCCTGATAAGAACAAGCCATTTGATGCTGTTGGCCACTCTGGCTTTGAGAGTATCACGTTCCTGCATTTCCTTCCATGCACCATTTTAACCCTAATTGTAACACTTCCACTAGTCTCTACTCTTCCAGATGCTTCTTAAATGTAACTCTTCTTCAGGCTTCTTTATACTCATTTTTTCTCATTCTACTTGGGAAATTTCATCCAAACTGTCAAATCTAGATTTTCTCCTTGAGCTCTCAGAATTATAGCCAAAGACCTGCTGATTACTTTCAACAATACAATGTGAACTGAAACTCCCTGTCTTCTGCTCTTTAATGACTTCCTATTTAAAATAAAGAATATATATTTAGAAATAATTTATATCTATTTACTATATCAAACCTATATTTATTGAGTAATTAATAGCTCAGCTTCTAAAGTGTATATGAACACTTTTTTAAACAAATGATGGTTTAACAAAAAAAGGAAACCGCTAAGTAGGGCATGCTGAGCTCATTGTGTCTGGATCTACACCTTGCTAATTTCAGCTTCCATCCAACTTTGTGCATGCTCTTGGCTTTGCTGAATTTCTTACAATTTCTCACGAATGCCAAATCTTACTTCTGTGTCCCTGTATAAATATTATTCCTTTTATAGGGAACACTTCCTCTGTTTTCCTGGCCAGATAGTACTCAGTTTTTTAGACTCAACTCACAACTCTTGTAGGAAGTTGAAATAGTTTTCCCACAGACTTCCTACAACTTTTCCTTCCCCTTCCCCCTCCCCTCTCTCATTTTCCTCTGCCATCTGGGGATTGAACCCAAATGCTAGGTAGGTGCATTACCACTTAGCTTTACCCTCAAGCCTTCCTTCATTCTGTCTTTTTAAGTGTCCCTGGGCAAAATTGGCTCTCTTACATATGTGCTGAACTGTTGAAATCCTCAACCTTTAGACCTGAGTTAGATGTTCACCTGCCTCTTTGTTCTCTGCTCTGTAAAAATCCAGTCATTTCATAGTTTCCCCCAAGTACTCCTTATACATCTCTAGAGTCCTTGTCTCCTCAGTAGTCTTACTTATGCTATTTGAGCTCATGTCTTTATTGTGTTTATTTTTCTGTGTATGTGTATATACCTGATCACATGTATATCACATGTGTGCAGGAGCCTGCAGAGTTCAGAAGAGGCCATAAGATTCCTGGAACTAGAGTTATAGCTGAATTTTAGCCTCCATGTAGGTGCTGGGAATTGATCCTGATCTCATAGCTTAGCTTTCCCCCCACCCCCTTCTTCTCCCCACCCTCTGTCTCTGGATCCACCCCCCCCCCCCTCTCTCTTCTAGGACCTCATGCGTGCTGGGCTAGTGTTCCACCAATAAGTCACAGCCCTTAGTGGTTTAACTGATCTAGCTACCCTTATTTTTGCACCATTTGTGTTCAGCTTATTTATTTACTTAAAATAGAAATTTGTGCACATCACCTTTGTTCCTATTGAAAAACTTGGTAGTGACTAGGTAGGAGTCTGGTTTTTAACCCTGTATGTCAGTCCCTTTCCCTGGTGTCTTCTTCCTGTTGCTTTTTTTTTCCCCCTCCAGCAGTAACAAGCTACTCTGTTCTAACTGTATATGCATGTGCGTAAGTTTACAGGCAGTGCCCTCCCATTTCTAGGATAATGCTTTCCTCGCTTTCAGATTCAGCTCAGAGGCTGGGGATATTAGCTCATTGGAGAACACTTGTCTAGGGTATGTGAGGCCTTGGGTTAGATACACACACACACACACACACACACACACACACACACACACACACACACGAAAAGGGAGAGAGGCTATGAGTCAGAGTACTCGGATTTTATTTTTCATTCTCACAAGAATTGTCTTCAACCATTTCCCACATTCCCAGGCTGTGCTACCATCATGTCCTAGAATACCTTATTCATTTGTTACCTACAAAGCTACTAGTTTCTTGAGTCAGAGACTATCTTATTTTTCCTCTACCAATCATCGTAACTCTTTGTCCACTACAGATATTAACTGTATTCTGTGTTCTTTTAGAAAAACTTGCTTTTTAATAGGAAAATGTCCACATTTTTCTTGTTTCATTTGTTTAGCAACATGCTAGACGGGTTTATGAAATTCTTCGACTGCTGGTAACTGACCTGAGTGATGCTGAACAGTACAGAAGCTACAGACTGGACATTAAAAGACGACTGATTAGCCCTTATAAGGTACGACTTTCAAGACTCATAAGCATCTGAGAGAGAGAGAGATTTTTAAGATTTCTATTGAATGTGTGTGTGTGAGTGGCTGCATGTGTGTGTGTGCACTGTATGATTATCTGGGGCCAGCAAGGACAGGAGTAGGGCATCCCCAGCACTGGAGTTAGGGGCAGGTGTGAGCTGCTGTGCAGCTGCGGAGAACTGAGTCTGGGTCCTCTGGAAGAGCAACAAGTGCCCTTCACCGCTGAGCCATCTCTCCAGCCCTATTTTTATTAATTTTTATTATGTCTGTGTATGTGTTGGAGGGGTATGTATGAGTGCAGGTGCCCCCAGAGACTGGAAGAGGGTGTTGGAGCCCCTGGAACTGCAGTTAACAGGAGATGGTAAGCTGCCCACTCGGGTGCTGGGAACTGAACTTTGGTCCTCTATAGTATCCAGTGCTCTTAACTACTGAGCCATCCCTCTATCCCATTAACTGTTAGATTCTGGTCACTGTTTAAGAAAGAAGAGCTAGGCAGTGACAGATATCATCCAAATCATTTCGTTAGATTGAAGAAGAAAGTATTGTTCCATTAGTTACAGAACTGTCATTTTATTTTTCCAACATGAGCTATAAATGTTTTTTTTAACCACTTAAAAACTGGCAGAGAGTTGTTGTTGTGTGTGCATGTGTACATCCTTTTAAAAACCCGAATGCCCAGACTCATCCTTAATAGATTATCTTACTTGTCCTTTCACATTTCTTGTTCAATTTGCCAGATATTTTTGCATGCTTTTTCTTAACAATCTCTTTAGAAGTTCTTTTTATACATTCTTTAAACCTTGATATGTATGGGATAGGAAATGGCTCCATCAGTAAAGCCTTATAAGCACGAGAACCTGAGATTAACTCCAGAACTCATGAAAAATGCTAGGGTGGTGCTCACTGCTTAATAATAGGAGATCTTGGGGAACTGGAGACAAGAGGATCCCTGGGGCTTGCTGGCCGGCCATCCTAGCTTAATCAGTGAGCTCTAGGACAGTATTTCTAGGAAGTATCCTATGTTATCCTTGGGCATCCTCACATACAAATACTCACATAAACACACACCTTAAAAAAAGAAAAAAAAAAAACAACCAAACAAAAAAAAAACAAAGGGGCTAAAGAAGATAGCCCAGCGGTTAAGAGCACTGGCTGCTCTTCCAGAGGTCCTGAGTTCAATTCCCAGTGACCACATTGGGGCTCACAACCATCCATAATGAGATTTGGTGCCCCCTTCTGGCCTGCAGGCAGAACACTGTACACATAATAAATAAATACATCTTTTTAAAAAAAAAAAATCTTTAAGCCGGTCGGTGGTGGCGCACACCTTTAATCCTAGCACTCGGGAGGCAGAGGCAGGCGGATCTCTGTTGATGCCAGCCTGGGCTACAGAGTGAGTTCCAGGAAAAGAGCAAAGCTACACAGAAAAACTCTGTCTCGAAAAACCAAAAGAAAAACAAAACAAAACAAGATTGGTAAACTGGTGTGGTGGCACATACCTGTGCTTTCAGCACTTCAGTGGAAGCAGGCTGGACCAAGAGTTCCGAGTCTTTGGAGGTGTGGCTAAGTTCATAGAGTGCCTGCATCTCTGGCATGCAGCCCGAGGTTTGACCACCACAACCACATAAATTGTGAACAGTGGGGCACACTTGTAATCTAAGCACTCAGACACAGGAGGATCAGAAATTCAAGGTAATTCTCAGCTACATAGCAAATTTGAGGTTAGCCTGGACTGAGACCTTGTCTCCAAACCTTAATTTATAACACATTTACACACATACAAAGTAGAAAATGTAGGGTTTTTGTTGTTTTGTTTTCAAGGCAGGGTTTCTCTGTGTAGCCCGGGCTGTCATGGAACTCAGAGATCCGCCTGCCACTGCCTCCCGAGGAATATTAAAATGCCGTTTTTAATAATTTTAGTACATTTAAAAATATTAAAATGGAGTTTAACTCAAGCATCAAGTTTGTTTCTTGTGTGGTGTAAGATAAAGGCTTATCTCTGAGAGAACATGGTGATGTTTGATCCCAGCTCTTAGGAGGTAGAGGCAGGTAGTAGGTTCTCCCGAGTTCAGCCAAACAGAGCCTGTCTCAGGTAGGTAGGTGGGTATATATATATATACTTATCCCGAGTACTTCGTTGCATTGTCTTATAATGTATTAGTACAGATTTGTTTTAAAGTAATGAGCACATTTGCCTGGTATTCCACAATTACAAATAGTTTCGCTTTAAGAGACATTTATTAGTTGTAGAATGGGCTCTTAATGTGGTTTGAGTTGTTTTTATTCCTTTTGAAAGACTAAACAGACTTAGAACTCAGAATTGCAGAGACTGTTAGAGATTGGATCCTGGCTTCTTGGCTCACTGTCCCTGACCTTGAACAAGTTGTTTAGCTCTGGCATTACTCTCCCTCCATCTAAGAACTTCTCTCAGAGTTGCTGGGATTACAAATTTATAGATCTAATTTTGGATCTCTGTAGGAAGTCAGCTTTTATTTATTTATTTATTTATTTATTTATTTATTTATTTATTTATTTATTTTTATTTTTAAGCCCAGGCTGGCCTTGAAGTAATTGTGTAACTGCTCATGACCTCGGCCTTGTGATCCTCCTGTCTCAACATCCTGGGTGCTGGAATTTAGGAGTTTACCCTACCCAGGACTTCATACATGCTAGGTGAGCACCACCTCTTTAGTACCTGCTGTAGTGAAATCACTGATGTGATCATCTAGACCACTCTGTCCAAAACCTGAGATAGATGCCCATGAACGGGGAGTGAGGAGGCGTGCTGGCAGTACCTGTCATTCTTCCCCATTCTCCAGTGCTGCCTTCCTGCGTCTGCCCTGTCCCTCCACTTGTGACGGGGACCTCGGATCTCTGTCTCAGTTGGCTTTGCACCATCTCAGGCATGGACTACTGCAGTAGCTACCAACTTAGTCCTGCTGGTGCCCATCCTGAGCTGCACTGCCATGATTAGCCTGACACAGGTGTCTTACATCAAACTGTTACCAGTTACTTAGTGCAAACGCCTCAGCATAGTAAGGTCAGTTTCTATAAAATAAGGAAGGCTTAATAAAATGTGCCGTGAGCTAGTAGACTCAATAGTAAATGCTAGTTAGTATTATGTATAAGTAGAACAGTTAAACTTAGTATGTCTATAAATACATACTTAGTAAGAAAACCTAGAAATGAGCACAGTGGCAGGAAACTGTCACTCTGGAATTGAAAACTATTATAATTAGTGCTGAGGCTGCAGCTTAACAGTAAAATACTTGCCTAGTATGTGCAAGACTCTGGGTTTGGTCCCCAGCATCACAAAACTCTTACAATTAGTGGTTTTACAAATGTGTATATAGAACATGAAAATACAAGAAAAACCATCTAAGACAGAGGGACTGACTGGAAGGTGGAATGAGGGACTATGCTCCACGTGCATTATATACATACATTGTGGCTGGACGTGGATCTCTGGCTAAGAGCACTGGCTGTTTTCTAGAGGACCCTGCTTGGATTTCCAGCACCCACATGGCTGCTTATAACTATGGAGTCTAACTCCAGCTCCAGGGGCTCCAACGCCCTCTTCTGATCTCTCTGGGTACCACATTCATACACAAAATTAAAGAACAACAAAAAACTGGATATGCGTGTGGTTTTTAATTTTAAAAAAGGATTATTGGCAGGCCTGTGGCACATGCCTATAATTCTGGCACTTGGGTTGCTGATGCAGGAGAATTGCAAGTTCAAGCCTAATCTTGGCTACAGAGCAAGATTATTCTTTAATGAAGTAGAATTATATTAATAGATTCTCTCAGACCAGTCTATGCTCCTGGAATAAATTCTACTTGATCATGATATATTATTTTATACTTTCATTATTGAATTTTTAGAAATAATCATTTTACAGTAAAATAATAGCTGTACATCATGTCAGTTATCTTCAATTAATTAATTAATTAAGTTATTTATTTTGGTTTTTCGAGACAGGGTTTCTCTGTGTAGCTTTGTGCCTCTCCTGGAACTTACTTGGTAGCCCAGGCTGGCCTCGAACTCAGAGATCCGCCTGGCTCTGCCTCCCGAGTGCTGGGATTAAAGGCGTGCACCACCACCACCCGGCCTTAATGTATTTTATTTATTTAAGAAATGTTTGAGGGGTTGGGGATTTAGCTCAGTGGTAGACAAGTGCAAGGCCCTGGGTTGGGTCCTCAGCTCTGAAAAACAAAACAAAACAAAACAAAAAAGAAAAAGAAAAGAAAAGAAATGTTTGAGTATCTCCACTGAGTAAGCAGGTACTCTAATGCTGAATTATATGCCCAGCCCTGGCAACTTGTTATTGTTTATAGTTTTTGTTTCTGATTAGTTTTTTGAGATCAGGTCTTGTAGCTCAGGATAGCGTTGAATTCCTGATTTTACCTCCTAAGTGCTGAGATTGTAAGTGTGCACCATCACTCCTAGCTCAGGGCTGGTTACTAGCCACATGTATGTATTTACCACCATTTGACACAAGTACTAGGTCTTGTTAACTCTTTAGAAGGTTTGCAATTCCCGTGTTTCCTTAATGAAGAACCTGCATAGGACAGAATTGGGCACATTGCCACTACTAATTTTTTAATTTATTTATTTTATGCGTGTGTGCCTAGGTTTATGCACAAGCCTGCAGAGTTTCAGAAGAGGGTATTGGATCCCCTAGAACTGGAGTTACAGGTGGTTGTGAGCTGCCATGTGGGTGCTGGAAATTGAACCCAGGCCCTCTCTAAGCACACTCAATGCTTTGAACTGCTGAGCCCTGGCTAGCCCCGCTACTTAACACTTAAGGCTTAAAATTGTAGCTGTATAAGCAAATGCTATCTTTGTCTAAAAAACAGTAATTGTTGCTTCTTAGAAAAAGCAGAGAGATCTTGCCAAGATGAGGAAATGCTTGAGACCAGAAGAGCTGACCAACCAGATGAACCAGATAGAAATAAGTGTGCAGCACGAGCAGCTGGAGGGGCGCTTCCAGGAGCTGGTGGAGGACTACCGGCGTGTCATTGAGCGGCTCGCTCAAGAGTGACTCGCCCCTGCTCCCCAGGACACCTGCAGATGGCTGTGCGTTGTGCTGTGAAACTTCTGATGACCCTAAAGTTATCTGTTGTTCTCCTTAGTGGAATATGCCTTCTGAGAGATTGTATATTTTAAATACTGTCTAGAGTTTATGAACATATATTGCATTAATAAAAGACGGCTTGTGAAATACCACTGCTCTCTTCTTTTTTTTTTTTTTTTTTTTTCTTTTTGGTTTTTTTCAAGACAGGGTTTCTCTGTGTAGTTTTGGTGCCTGTCCTGGATCTCGCTCTGTAGCCCAGGCTGGCCTCGAACTCAGAGATGGGCCTGGCTCTGCCTCCCGAGTGCTGGGATTAAAGGCGTGCGCCACCACCGCCCGGCCCACTGCTCTCTTAAAGAGTATGATAGGTGATTGGGGTGGTATATTAAGGTATACTGTGCTTAAGGATTTAAGATAAATCCTTTCAGTTTACTAAAACCTTATGTTTTTAGTTGTGTTCGGTAGTGTACACCTGTAATCCAGCTCTCAAGGCAGAAGCAGGACAGCCTGGGTTCCCATGTGAGACCTTGTCTCAAACAAAACCTAAAAATCAGCTGGAGAGAGGGCTCAAAGATTAGTAAGAGTGCTCCCTGTGCAGTTGTGACTGAATTTGGATGTCAGCACCCAGGTAAGAAACTGTTTGTCCAGCACATTCCTGCAGACCCAGCTCTGGGAGAGTGGAAACAGGAGGATTGCTCTAGGTTGCTGGCTTCCAGCCTAGCCAATAAAGCATAAACCCTGCCTCAAAGAACAGATGGAGCATCCCAGAGGCCCCCTGGCCCCTTCCTTTGGCCTCTGTGCACATACCCACAAATGAATATCTAAAGCCAAAAGCACCTTACATTTTAAAGTTTTAACTATTCCCTATCTTTAAAACCCACTTCTTTGGGTTTTCTTAGTAGTCTTGATTTTCCTGAATGGCATTAGTTTTTAATGTCAGCTTACAAGGTGATGGGTTTCTTATAGCATCTTCATGTGTGCTTTGGTTGGTCCTCTCTCCACTTCTGCTGCTTCCCCATAGGAGTTTTCTACTTTGGAAATTAGGTGGCTATGCTTAGAAAAACTCCTGCCTGTCTTAACTGCTTATTTTGGGTAAGGGAAACCAGAAACTAGGTGCACCCTAAAACCTCAATGTTTAGCATCAAATAATAACTGAAGATAGGTATTAGCACAAAATATAAGTAATGTAAACATAACAAATATTATAAAAATACAATTTGAACCCAGGATATGGTACATGCCTATCTTCTAGCACTCAGGAGGCAGAGCTAGAAAGGTCATGACTTAAAGCCTGCCTGGGCTGTGTGGCAAAAGCTTGTCACAAAGTAAAAAACTTACACCATGTGTAATATAAATGTGTATTTGTCAAGGATTTTCTATAAGATTATCATGGTGCTGAAATACAGCAAGAAGTTAAAGAAATGACAAATTATTATTTAATAGTCATTTCTAATGAAGTAGAGTAAAATAAACTGCTTATACAGAACTATGATAAGAGAAAGTCTGATGTTTAGAATGTACATCAGTAAACAAATGTTAACATCAAAAAACAGGTGTAAGGAGGCTGGAGAGATGGTTCAGCAGTGATCAACACATAGAGCTTACAGACCCCAGTTTAATACCCAGTGCCTGTATGGCAGCTCATAATTGTAATTCCAGTTCCAGGGGATCTGATGCCCTCTTCTGACTTCTGTGGGCACCAGGTAGGCATGTAGTTCACAGACATGCATGCAGGCAAACCACACATAAAAAAAAATCAAAACTTTTTTTAAAAATTGACTTATGCTATATTACTGACAGCGTGGAGTATAAAATTGAATATCCTAAATTTTTATGGGGAAAAAAAAACGGGCCACTGTGAAGATGTGTCACTCTGACTGGTTTAATAAAGAGATGAATGGCCAATAGCTAGTCAGGAGAGGACAGGTGAGATTTCCAGGGAGAGGGAGGAAGAGGAGCAATCTAGATGGAGATTTAAATTCACCAGCAGACTCGGAGCAAGTCGGACATGTACTGAGAAAAGATAAAAGCCATGTGGCAGAATGTAGATTAACAGAAGCAGGTTAATTTGAATTCTAAGAATTCATTGGGAAAAAGCCTAAGCTAAGGCCAAGCTTTTATAATAATATGTCTCTGTGTCACTTGTGGGCTGGCAGTCCAAGAAAGTCTGATAAGAAAGCTTGCTATACTAGCCATATCAACTACACTGCGTGTTAAAAAGACAGTAGGACAAAAATCTTCAAAGTTAAGCTACATCTAAGTTACCAGTCAAGTCTGAGAGCCAAAAAAAAAGATGGCTCTTAGAAATCCGAGACTAGAAAACTTACTTTGTGATGATGCTATTCAGAGACTCATGGGAGCAGCATAAAGGCAAAACCGAAGAGCATGAAGGATGGGAAACTCGAGAAGGGGGGTGGGCCAGGAGATGTAGCTCAGAGGCAGACTGTCTACCTAGCTTCAATATCCAGTGCCCAAAGTAGCTTTAAAACTGAAGTTTAAAGAATAAAAAGCTGTCACATTTGTAGGATGGTTTTTTTTTTTTTTTTTTTTTTTTTGGTTTTTCAAGACAGGGTTTCTCTGTGTAGCTTTGTGCCTTTCCTGGAATTCGCTTGGTAGCCCAGGCTGGCCTCGAACTCACAGAGATCCACCTGCCTCTGCCTCCCGAGTGCTGGGATTAAAGGCGTGCGTCACCACTGCCCGGCTTAGGATGGTTTTTGATCCATGGTTTGAATATGAAAGATCCTCCACAGATTCATGCACCAGATGCTTGGTCATATTATTTTTAGAAGTGAAGACAACTTCAGGAAGTTGGGACCAGCTAGAAAAACTAGACCACTGGGGTCATGTCCTTGTACATTATATTCTTTGGCCCTTTCTGGCCTCTTTGATTGCTTTCTACAACCAGAAGAATAAGCTTCAAAGCCACTCATACCTCTACCAGCATGATGTTCTGTTCAAGGACATGAGAACAGGACACCATAGACTCAACCTTCAATTATCATGAGCAACAACAATAAAAAGTCCTTTCCAACAGGTTGTTGCTCTCTGGTTATCATGCTACAACAACAACAACAAAAAGCCAAACTCAAGAATAGCTAGCTAAATCAAATATAATCGGTTATGTAGAAATGGATCGTGTCTTAATAAAAAGTTATAAACCGTAAAAAAAAAAAAAAAAAGCAAAATGAATCTGATTCCAATAAAAAGAAGCCCCCAGGTGGCAAGTGGATAGCCTGTCTGAGAATGAAACCAGTCCAAACCGGAATAGGAAATCAGAACTCCAGGGGAAGAGTAGGGGAAAGCCGAAGTGTAAACGCCATCAACTATAGCCGCATGGTTTTGCGCAGTACCTGAAAAGCAATGGTTGGAAGTGGTTATGGCGAGTCCGACTGGGGAAGCATAGGACGGGAAACCACTGCGTTTCATCATAAGCCTTGTGAGACGATAGGTCCATTTAAAAATACATGCTGTATACACGTTCCTTTGATATTAATCATATTTCTTTGTTTTGAGGTAGGCTTCACTAGGTACCCCCAGCTGTCTTTGAACTCATGTAGATCAAACTTCCCTGGAACTCACAGAGCTCAGCCTGCCTCTGCTTCCGGAGTGCTTTTTTTTTTTTTTTTTTTTTTTGGTTTTTCGAGACAGGGTTTCTCTGTGTAGCTTTGCGCCTTTCCTGGAACTCACTTGGTAGCCCAGGCTGGCCTCGAACTCACAGAGATCCACCTGGCTCTGCCCCGGAGTGCTTATTAAAGGTATATGCCACCACACATAAAACTCAGTTTAAGCATTATTGCATTCTTCAGTAGCAGGTTTCTATATGACTGTCAAAGAGAAAAATTAAAAGGCACAGAAAAATTCTAAGGCTTATCTGAAGTAAGCAAGCAGAGCCTTTACATGAGGGTGTATAACAATTAGTATTTCCCCAGACTTCACAAATACAGCAGAATTCACTAGGAGAAGAAACTTAACAACAGCCTGGTGTGATGAGCATGCCTTCTTTCAGTGCTAGCATTTGGGAGGCAGAGCAGAGAACATCTCTGAGTTCACCGCCAGCTTCGTCTACACAGTGAGTTCCAGGCAAGTCAGGGATACATAGTGAGACCCTGTCTCTCCACAGCAAACGAAAAACAGTAACACAAAACAACACTAATAATGATAATTTCCTTGATTCTCAAAGGAACCAATCTATCATGTACTTTATTGGCAAATATTTTAATGGGAATTTTTTCTACTAAAAAACTGTGGGTGGGTGAGGTGGCTCAGTGGGTAACGCTGCTTGGCATGAAGCACGAGAACCTGAGCTCAATACCAGAGACCCCACACAGTGAAAGGAGAAAACTGACTCCTACCCTTGCCTGTCTGACCAACACACACACACCCCAAGTGTTGGTGAGATGGCTCAGTGGTTAAGATCACTGGCTGCTCTTCCAGAGGACCCAGGTTCAGTTCCCAACAATCACAGGGTGGCTACAACCATCTGTAACTCTAGTTCCAGGGGATCTGCTGCCCTCTTCTGGCCTCCTCGGGCACCAGGCATGTGTGTGGTGCACAGACATACATGTAAGCACAACACTCATACACATAAACAGAGAAAAATAAACAAAAATGTCATTAAAAAACTAAAAGAAAAAAGTACTTCCATCCTAGACACTCTGGCGCCGGGAACAGCGGCCACTAGTGGTGCAGCTAATGCTCTGCAAGTTAACATAATTTGATGGCTTTTCATGAACCCTGGGAAACAGAAAGCAGTAGAAATGACATGGATTCACTTATGGATGAGTTGCTGTAAGAAACTATAAGGTGGTGGCGCACACCTTTAATCCCAGCACTTGGGAGGCAGAGCCTGGCAGATCTCTGTGAGTTCGAGGCCAGCCTGGGCTACCGAGTGAGTTCCAGGAAAGGCGCAAAGCTACACAGAGAAACCCTGTCTCGAAAAACAAAAAACAAAAAAAAAAAAAAAGAGAGAGAGAAAAAAAAAGAAACTATCAGGAGCTGGTGGGTGTCACACGCCTTTAATCCCAGCACTCAGGAGGAGGCAGAGGCAGGCGGATCTCAGAGTTTGAAACCAGCCAGCCTGGTCTACAGAGCGAGTTCCAGGACAGCCAGGACTACACGGAAGAACTCTGCCTCGGAAAAAACAAAACAAAAACGACAAGGAGTGCCTTAGACACAGTTAAACTATTTTTCAATTTCCAGTTTTGTTTACTGATACACCATTTACTATAGCCAAATTACAGAACCAGCCTGGATGCCCCTTTTTTAGAGGAATGAATAATGACATGTAGATACACACAATGGAGTTTTATTCGACCATAAAGAAAAGTGAAATTGGTTCATTTGGAAAAGAAAAATGGCTAGAACTGCAGATCATCATGTTAGGGGAAATAAACCATGTGATAAGAGAGGTCTAAAGGAACAAGAAAGGTTAATAAGTGGAAAGAAAGACAAATACACATTCGTTCTCATATGTGGAACCTAGATTTAACAGCATACACATATGACAGCCTGGACTTGAGAGCAAGTTCCAGGACAGCCAAGGCTGTGCAGAGAAACCCTGTCTAGAAGAACAAATGAACAAACAAGTATTAATACTTTTAAAAGGAAAAACACCTTCCCGCTATATCACAACGTACACAGATTGGAAAAGGGCTGCCTTTCCTGCAGCCTTCTCCCTGGCCCTTGTGGTCTCCTTGGAATTAGGTGGGGCCAGAGCTGCAGTCTGTGAGCTTTGCAGCATCTCCAGTTCTTCTGGTTTTTTTGTTTGTTTGTTTGTTTTTTTGTTTTTTTTTTGACACAGAGTTTTTTTACGTACCGTTGGCTTTCCTGGAACTAGCTCTGTAGACCAGGCTGGCCTCGAACTCAAGAAATCTGCATGCCTTTGCTGGGATTAAAACTGTTTGCCACAACCGGCCGACCCCTATCTCCAGTTCTTCATCTGCATTCTCCTGTCCATCCTAATGAAAGGGCAGTTGGAAATGTGCTCTGTTAAATCCTCAGGTCACCTAGACAGTCCTTTAAATGTGCAATTAACATTTGGGCAGGTGACCGTGCTGAAGTCTTCAGCTGCTCCGGTTGTCTGCGCGAGCCTCTGAATCGGCCTTTGTGAAGGCTGCGGGGCTGCCCAGCAAGGCTTGTTTTCCGTCTGCTCTGCAGCAGCTGCCGCTTGCCTTTCTTTATTCTTTATCAAGCAAAAGCAAGTGCCAGTGCTTGTGCATCAGATGTAGAGAATGCACTCCAGGCAGCGGACTCCTGAGGCTGGAGCTGCTGGGAGCGCGGAGCTGCTTTGCAGCATATGCCTTCTGCTCTGCATCCCCAGTCTCAGACTTGAATATAGAATTGGCCAAGGGAGGGAGCAAGTCTTGAAACGGGGTGGGGGTGGGAGTGGGGGTGGGGTGGGGTGTAGGTCTCAAGTGCACCATACAGCTTAGTTTTGCAGTCAGTGTGTGTGTGTGTGTGTGTGTGTGTGTGTGTGTGTGTATGTGTGGTGGTGGTGTGTGTGTGTGGGGTAGTTTTCTATTATCAAACCCTTATTTTGTAATTTCCACGTTGCAGCTCCCAGGCCCTTTCCTTTTCTGAGACAGGGTCAGTTGTATAGCCAAGGCTGGCCTTGAACTGCTAATCCTCCTGCCTCGGCAGACCAAGTACTGCTTACTAAAGTTTTTTGATTAACTGATCAAGGATTACAGTGTTTCATGCTTTTAAGAAGGAAATATTGACAATCACACGCAGCCAGGTGGTGGTGGTGCACACATTTTTTTTCCCTCGAGACAGGGTTTCTCTGTGTAGCTTTGGCGCCTTTCCTGGAACTCACTCTGTAGCCCGGGCTAGCCTCGAACTCACAGAGATCCACCTGCCTCTGCCTCCCCAGTGCTGGGACTAAAGGTATGTGCCATCACCACCCTGGTGCACACATTTAATCCCAGCACTGTGAAGCAGAGGCAGATGGATCTCTATGAGTATGAGGCCAGCCTGGTCTACAGAGCTAGTTCCAGGACAGCCAAGGCTACACAAACAAACTGTCTCGAAAAACCAATATTCAACCTCTGATATTAATGGCCAAATGAACTGCCTTACACTGTCCTAGGGGAACCACATGTTTCAAATCAAACACACTAAATATTTAACAACAAACAAGAGATTATGCCATGATGGAAAAACATAAGTACAATACACATAGAAAAAGGTCTTGAGGATAAACAACAACTCATTAACTATCATTGCCTGGGAAACACATTGGGAGGTTTTTATTATTATTTCTATTACGCATTCCTGTAATTTTGCAATGTTTTTAAGAGCAGATATTATACATGTGAACGGAGAAGAAAAAACACGACTTTTTCCAAACTTCCAGCAAG
This sequence comes from Peromyscus eremicus, assembly GCF_949786415.1. Lineage (NCBI taxonomy): Eukaryota > Metazoa > Chordata > Mammalia > Rodentia > Cricetidae > Peromyscus > Peromyscus eremicus. The sequence continues at coordinate 49,708,034 of NC_081419.1, forward strand.
GTGATCAAGAGAGCACATCCACTCTGTTCTTTTTCAAGTATGGCTTGGGGACACTAAAGGAGGCATCCGTGTTCTCTCCCTGTCCTCCTCCCCTGCATTGGTAAAGGAGATGCAGCAGGTGTGATGTTCTGCAACCCTTGCCTTTTAAGTTCCAAATTATTCTCAGCTCTTGTCTCCCAGGGATGGCTACAATTTGTAACATCCTTACATTTGACATTGCTCAATGGAGCTTATGGCTTAGTGTTTTGTGATGGATGGTCTAGTGACCACGTGAGTCTCAGCTTTCCAATGATGGTAAAAAGAAAAACATTATACCTCTTTGGAGTCTAGAGTGGGCACTTGTGTGTTTAGTGATCAATAACTATATTTTCCTGGAAACTCTCCCCCTGCTACAAATGGAAATTTTCTTTCTCCAAAAATACATAAGCAAGTGCTACTTTCCCAGGAGTCATCAGTTGAGGAGTATAGCAGATTCTAATTGCTCACACTTTTATTTAGAGCTCACTGGAGAAACGTATAGTTTTTTTGCCTGTTTGTTTGAGATGGGATGTTAGCCTGTGTTTAACAGATAGCCCATGTTTCAGAAGATTTGTTTGTGGTGTTGATCTAAGACTGCCAACGAACCATAGTTCCGGCCCACTCAGAGGAAGAGAAAGGGACACAGAGAGGAATAAGGAGGGGCTTAAAAGATGGATGGTCTTTTCAATCTGGGAAAGTGGAGAAGAGGGTCAGGTGATCGGTTCTCCATTGCTCCAGGGATCTATTAGGTTTATTCCCTAATATTTGACTCCCAAGCTTTATTTTTTTTAAATAAAACAATATAAGAAGCTGCAATATCTGGTGTCGAACGCCTGGCGAGATCACTTGGCGGTTCCCCACTGCCGTGGGTCACTAGCTTGTCCCATCAGGGGCTTTTTCTGCTGTGATTTCCCCGCAAAGACTGTACCCTGGCGCGCAGATGCGCAGTCGCTGCTGCCTGCAGGCTCTGCAGCCGCCGCCGAGTCACCCGCCGACCACTGGCTGTCATTCAGGCGGCCTGGTGCCCTTCTATGCTGTGTCCTAGCTGCCAAGGCTTCTCTCGCCCATTGCATCCACTTCTCAGGTCCCTCCCTCCCACTCACAGCGCAGCCTGGCACAAGCAGCTGGGCGGGCTTCCTGGAACACCCTCCCAAGCCGGTCTTGATGGCACAAGTGCCCGGCTGCCTTGCCACACCCCCACAGATGACCATGGCCACACCCCCACAGATGACCATGGCCACACCCCCACAGATGACCACGGCCACACCCCCACAGTTGACCACGGCCACACCCCCACAGTTGACCACGGCCACACCCCCACAGTTGACCACGGCCACACCCCCACAGTTGACCACGGCCACCATAGCTTTGCCTTTACTGTTAGTGTCAGCAGATCTGGTGAGACACTTGGGAATTCTTGAAGGGAAAATTAGATTAAAAACAAACAAACGGCCGGGCGGTGGTGGCACACACCTTAAATCCCAGCACTCGGGAGGCAGAGGCAGGAGGATCTCTGTGAGTTCGAGGCCAGCCTGGCCTACAGAGTGAAATCCAGGACAGACATCAAAACTACACAGAGAAACCCTATATATATCTTTCCCATGTTAAGAATGGTAAATATTATGATGCAAGGAATTAGGTATCTGTATGGCTCCATAATGCATGGTTTGAAAATGATAAAATTAAATGAAGGGATTAATCAACTTAGCTGAGATTAACATAATGTTGATTATAATTATTATCAGTTTGGTAATTCATGTTTTATCCTTTAAAAAGTGGTTTGATATCTATGCCAAATATGAAAAAATTGACTGCTAAGATATAATACTTGGAAAGACCTACTAATAAAACTAGCAAAATATTCACACAGAGACAGGAGTTTAGAGCAGAACCTACCACACTACTGCATTATGAAACTGAAGAGGAGTGGCCTAAGGTTATTAGAAAACCAGCCTTAATTTATCCAGCTACCATACAGGAATGACCATCAGATGATAGGCATCCCCAAGGTTATGCAGAAGTTAACTGGGATCCTACAGAAATGTTAGATTTGAAGAGATTTAAGGAAGCAGTAGTTTCATATGGTAGGCATTCACTTTTTGTGAAACAGATTTGTTAAATTCATGGCCAACTTGAAACAGATTTATTCCACAAGACTGGAAAATTTTAGTTACAGCAGTATTGGAAGCTGGTCCTCAGTTACAATGGAAAACATGGTGGAGAGAGGAAGCTAGGGCCATAGACCACTGAAATAGGGCTAGAGGTATTGAAACTGCAGTCTACAGTTGATGGTCATACCTTGGCCGTACACTGTACAGCAGCTTTGAATACTTGAGACAGGGCTAAAGAATCAGGAAAGTGGACTGAATCATTTAGAAAAATTATACAAGGCCCAAAAGAAGCCTTCACTGATCTTTTACAAAGATTGACTTCAGCTGTAAAAAGAATGATATCAGACCCAGTAGCTAGATAAATATTAAATATTTGGCTTTTGAAAATGCTAATTCAGAATGCAAAAGAGGGTGATTAAGCCTTTAAAGATAAGCTCAGCACCCACAGATAAATGGACCTAAAACACAGCTGATATTGGATCTCACATTATGATGATACTTGGATAGGAGAAGTGATTCCTAAAAATTTTAAGAAAAAATCAAAAGGTCAGATGTTTTAATTGTGGTAAACCAGGTCATCTTAAAAGGGATTGTAGACAAGGAATTCCTGAAAAACAATGTTTTTGCTAGAGATAATCCAAACAGAAGGCACCTGCCTTCTGGAATATACAGAAGGTGTGGCAAAGGCCATCATTGGACTAATGACTGTAGATCAACAAGGCACAGGTAAGGTGTTGTAGAATATTATTTTAAGGTGTGTTACTTTTGTTTATGTTATAGTTGTTTAATCTGTGAAGCTGTATTGCTTTGCCTGTCTAAAACACCTGATGGTCTAATAAAGGACAGAATGGCCAACAGTGAGGCAGGAGAAAGAATAGGCAGGGCTGGCAGGCAGAGAGTATAAAGGAAAAATCTGGGAGAAAGAAGAAGTAGCCAGAGAAGGAGGAGGACTCCAGGGGCCAGCCAGCCAGCTACACAGCAAGCCACAGACTAAGAGTAATATTTACAGAAGTAAGAGAATGGGAAAAGCCCACAGGCAAAAGGTAAATGAGATAAGTTAAAGATATGAAAAGCTGGCAAGAAACAAGCCAAGCTAAGGCCAGATATTTATAAATAAGACTAAGCCTCTACATGTGGCTTTTATTTGGGAGCTGGGTGGCAGGCCCCTAAAAAAGAGCAAAAACAAATAACAACATAAGGTAGCCCTTTGCCATCAGAAAATGCTTCAGGGGGGCTCTCACAAGCCCCCATATCAAATTTTGTTCAATCATTCCCTGTCAGTATTGGGAATCCCCTTCACAGAGCAATTCAAAGACTCAATGCCTATTGTTAAAAGCCATACTGCTCTGAATGACATAACAGCTTCATTAGATAAAACAAAAATTTCAGGAGAGACCACAAAAAAAGTATTTTGTCAAACTTCTATAAATGATTTAAGACCAAAGCTAAAAATACAAGTAAATGTCATTATGATTAAAGGTTTACTAGATATAGGCGTGAATATAACAGTAATTTCACCCAAATCTTGACATCCAGATTGGCCTCTTCAGGAGGTAAATATTCAGTGTCTGGGGATTGGAACTTTACAACAGATAAAACAAAGTACAAGGTGGGTCAAGTGTATAGGGCCAGAAGGACAGGTAGGGAAAATAAAACCATATGTGGCTAACATAGCAATGAATTTATGGGGATGTGATTTGTTATAACAATGGATAACCCAGATTAATATTCCTCCAATCTCAGAAACAAACCACAAACTAAAGTATGCTTCTGAGAGAAATATTAAAAGGTATTATCAAGAAGAGTCACCAATCTGTTCAGGTTGTACATAAGTCCAGCAAAACAGCTGCTGATCTTTCAAAGGGCCAACAGCCCTGCCTTTAAATGGTTAACTGACAGACCTGTGTGTGGAACAATGGCCTCTGACATCAGAAAATATATAGGCATTAGAAGCTGGTTCAGGAGCAGCTAAATGCACAACATATTGAAGAACCAACCAGTCCTCGGAATTTTCCTGTATTTGTCTTTAAATAGAAATAAATAAAATAAAATAAAAAGAAATTTGGAAAATGGAGAATATTAACAGATTTAAGAGCCATAAATAAAGTGATTCAGCCAATGGGCCTTCTACGGCCTGGAATTCCCTTGCCTTCTTTATTGCCTAAAGGATGGTCTATTATAATGATTGATTTAAAAGACTGCTTTTTTACTATACTTTTACAAGAACAAGATAGAAAAAAAATTTGCCTTCACAGTACCTACTTATAATAGTTCTCAACCTATTAAAAAGTATCAGTGGAAAATTCTTCCACAAGGGATGTTAAACAGTCTTACCTTGTGTCAATATTTTGTACAACATCCATTAAAATAATTCATAAATAGTTTCTTCAATCTATAATTTACTAGTAAATAGATGATATCTTACTAGCTGATTCAGATACAGATACCTTAAAAAAGTGTTTGAAGTGAAAAAATAAATGCCTTGTTAGGGATTACCAATTGCTCCTGAAAAAAATACACAGAGGAGATTCTATTAATTACCTAGGATATAAGATAGGTTTACAAAAAATTCAAACACAGAAAGTACAAATCAAGAAAGATCAATTATGAACTCTTAATGACTTTCAAAAATTGCTAGGAGATATTAACTGGCTATGGCCCACAACTCATGAACTAAGTAATTTATTTCAAAACTTACAATGTGATAAAGACTTAAATAGTACAAACTTTGGACTCATCAAAAGAGGATAGATAGTGGAGTATTTTCTCTGAATTTGCCTAATACGACTGTACTGGATATTGTAACTGTAATTCTTACTTAATAATTGTTCTTATTGCATATAGTTTCATTTTGTTATAAAGTTAATAGCTTTTCTTTTTATTTAGACAATACCTAATATTGTTCTTATTGTATATAGTTTTACTATGTTAAAATTAAAACCTGTCCGGGCGGTGGTGGCGCACGCCTTTAATCCCAGCACTCGGGAGGCAGAGGCAGGCAGATCTCTGTGAGTTCAAGGCCAGCCTGGTCTCCAAAGCGAGTTCCAGGAAAGGTGCAAAGCTACACAGAGAAACCCTGTCTCGAAAAAAGAAAAAAAAAATTAAAACCTTTCCTTTAAGACAAAAAGGGGGAAATATTGTGGAAGATTTGTGTTGTCAATCAGAGACTGCCAATGGAGCAGGCCATAAAGTTTTCTGGACGACTCAGAGGAAGATAGAGGGGCACAGAGAGGAATAAGGAGGGGCTTAAAAGATGCATGGTCTTTTTGCTCTGGGAAGGTGAAGAAGAGGGTCAAATGATCATTTCTCCATCACTCTGTGGATCTATGAGTTTTATTCTCTAATATTTGACTCCCAAGCTTTATTTTATTTATTTTAATATTTATTTATTTACTTTAATAAATAAAAATATTTATTTATTTTAATAAAACAATAAAAGAAGCCACAGTAAGCCCAGGCTGGTCTTGAACTTGCTATGTAGCCTTGAATTTCGGACCCTTCTGATTGTTGGGATTATAGACCTGAACCAAAATGGCTGGTTTTATGAACCCAGGGCTTCTTGCATGCTAGGCAAGCATTCCACCGTCTGAGCTACAGCCCCAGCTCTAGCAAAGGCACACAGCTCTGCTTAAATCTAAACAGCCTCAAGAGATGGGGAGGCTTAGAAGAGCCTTGTCTCTTGTGTGTTACTATAGTTCCACAGGCAACTCTGACCAAGGCAGGCAGCATTGTGAGAAAATGCTGATACATCATCACCACTTGCAATTTCCCATGTTTTCAAGCTGACGTTTTAAACCATGAAGGAAACACTGTTCTTGGTATGCCGGGCGCTAACTCCTTCGGGATAATGTTTTAGTTGAATTACCCCTGTCTGGTTCCATTCTGGTCTCTTTCCCCTGAAGAATGCTCAAGAAGCCCAGCGGTGGTGGCACAAACCTTTAATCCCAGCACTCGGGAGGCAGAGGCAGGCCGATCTCTGTGAGTTTGAGGTCAGCCTGGTCTACAGAGCAAGTTCCAGGATAGCCTGGGCTATACAGAGAAACCCTCACTCAAAAAACTCAATAAACAAACAAACAAACAAACAAATAAAAAGAGGAAAAGAAAAGAAAAAAGAATCCTCAAGAGAATGCAGCAAGGTATATATGTGTATAAATGTCTGGGTTCTGAAACTCGCTGAATGCCACGGGGTTGCTCAAGGAGAATGGGCTCACGGGACTTCATTTGCTTAGGAATTCTAGGACTGAGACAATACCATGAAAGATGAGGAGGGCAGCAGTGTGACCACAACTCCCTTCCCCTCTTGTCCTGGCACCCGTCTGGGTCCTGCAGGACGAGCACAAATAACAAAGAGAAACCCACTTCACAACTGCCTCACACATGGCATTGCTTTCCCCATGAAATGCGGAGCATTTACCTATTTTCTCTAAAAGTACTTCTAGATGATTCAGTAACATATACATGATTATCTCAAATAGCTGGTGGAGGACACGTTACATTCGGCCAACAAGTTTGTTAAAAGAGCACCCAGAGACCACCTGCCCAGACATAGAATTGCTCAATGCTGAACAAGGGGTCCAGACAGTACGAAGACGGGTCTCTGCAATGCACAAAGAGTATGTTTATGCGGCACTCCTGGTTCATGGAAAGAAACGCTCATTTGGCTTAAAACATATAAATAAATAAAGCATTTCTTCATCCTAAAATTGGACAAATTAAAGGGTAGGATTGGAAATGTTCTTCTCAAGCCACAGAGTAAAACGTTAAGAAATTAACCTGAAATCAAACAAACAACAACAAAAAAAAGCTAAGTTTTCAGGGGGAAATTCAGAGGGCAAAACTCAGAGGCAGGGTCAGAGAGAGAGAGAGTGAAGCAGTTAAGTGCAGACAAGGAGGCCCAGGAAGCTGTGGGGGTCTCCAGCCACCAGTTTCCCCCAGTGGATCCGGGAAGCAACTTTGGACAAGTATTAGTTCACAGGGTAGTCGGCCACTTAGCGTTACAATGTTTCCATATGTGACAAATGTGTCTATGAATCTTGTCCCTGTTTGTTTCCTGTTGCTGTGATAAGCACCAGGACCCAAAGCAACCTGGGCTGGAAAGGGTGCGTTTCAGCTTACAGGTGTACTCCATCATGAGGGTAAGTCAGAGAAGGAACTCGGGCAAGGACCTGGAGGCAGGAACTGAAGCAGGGGTGTTGGAGAAATGCTGCTGACTGGCCTGCTCCTCAGGGCTTGCTCAGTCTGCTTCCTTACAGCACCCAGGACCACCAGCTCTGGGGTGTCAATCACCCACTGTGAGGTGGGCCATCCCACATCAATCACTAATCAAGAAAATGTCCCTACAGACTTGCATACAGGTAATTTTCTCAACTGAGACTCCTCTTCCTAGATAGTTCTGAGTCTAGTTAACAAAAATCCACACAGGACAAATACCTTTGCCCCTGTGGTGATCTGAATGAGAAATGTGCCCCATAGGCTTGAGTGTCTGGACACTTGGTTCTCTGTTGGTGCGCTGTTGGGAGGGCGAGGTGATGCAGCCTTGCTGGAGGAAGAGGTAGGGCTTTAGGATTATAGAGCCTCGCCCTACTTCCTGTTCACTCAGTCCACTACCTCCTCGGTTGAAGTTGGGCGTGCTTAGCTCCCTGCTCTAGACACCATGCTGCTTGCTTGCTGCCACACATCCCCACCATGAGGGACTCTAATCTCCCTGGCACTATAAACCAAACAAACTCTTCCTTCTATAAATTGCCTTGGTTGTGAGGTTTTTGCAACAGCAACAGAAACATTACGAATACAGGCTCTTTTTACAATCTAGGTGCTGGCCTTGAACTCACAGAGATCCGCCTGCCTCTGCTTTCCAAGTGCTGGGATTAAAGGCGTGCGCCACCACCGCCTGGCTACAGTCTAGGTTTACAAAAATATCTTCATTATGGGTTATCCTAGAAAATATGTAAAGCTCTAAACTGTGCCCTTCAAAGATTTACTTTATGTCTCACAATCCCTAATGTACTGAAAACAGTATTACAGAAACTGATAGAGTTAACATTTGTTAGAAATTACATACAACTTTAGAAAAACTTGTGTGGCAGGAATCTTTTTAAGGTATTATTTCCACTGATTTTTCATTTTTATTTAAAATTGTTTTCATGCAATAAATTTTGAGCATGTTCTCCCCCCTCCCCCCAACTAAAAATATAATCATAAGAACACTACATGACTTTGTACATCATTTGCACAGCGGCCATGGTAATCTTCTTTATATCATTCTAACCTTGGTATATGTGAAGCCAAGGGAAGCATGCATCCATCTTTAATACTAAGTAAAAGAAAAGGGTGGAATGTTTAGTTTTTAAAAAGCATGCATGGAGGAATTTCTGATTTATTTTTTAGATCAGTAATCACTAACAAGTCAACATGTTTTGTTCTGTTTTAGACAGGGCCTCACTATGTCGCCCTGGATAGCTTATAACTAGCTATTGTAGATCACATGACCTGAAACTCGGAGATCTACCTGCCTCTGCCTTCTGAGTGCTGGGATTAAAGGTGTGTGCCACCATGCCCAGCAAGTCCTTTGTGTGTGTGGTGTACACATGCATGTGTGTGTACATTCCAGAGGCTGTCATATGTCCTTTTATGTCACTTTCCATGGTCTCTTATCCAACCTGGAGCTCATCACTTTGCTAGACTGGGTGCCTAGCAACAAGTTCACCAGACAATTCCCTTATACTTCATCTGCAGATACCTGTTGCCCCAATATGTTTGTTTGTTTGTTTGTTTGTTTGTTTTTTGGTTTTTTTGGTTTTTTTGAGACAAGATCTCATGTATCTGGCCTTGAACTTGTCAAATAGCTAAGAATGATCTTGAACTTAAAAGGTTACTCTTTGACAATTTCATCCATCCATCCACTCAAACAATGTATCTTGATCATATCTACCCCAACTCCCTGATCAGAGATTTCTGACGCTCCTGTCTCTACCTCCTGAGTGTTAGGATTGAAGCATGTACCACTAAGGCTTTTTTATGTGGTGTACTGGGGATCAAACCCATGACTAGACGATCACTGTGCAGGATGAGCTATACCTCTAACCCCGCCATACTGAACTTATTGCGGACTTCCTCCATAGGATTCTACACAGATCATGCATTTGTTTTCCAAGGGCTGGCTAAGCTACATTGCATGAATATATCTTCTGTTTCAGATGTTTGAAATTGGGCTTTATGCCTTCTGGTGCTTCACTAGGGATTCTAAGTTTCTTCTGCACATCTCCTAGCTCAGTGCCTGACTGTCAGGCTCCTTTGCTACCCTCTGGGGTTTCAGTTACACAGAGGACAGATATGCCACATTCAGAAATCCTCTCCCTAGAAACGATCAGAGTTTGTAAGTAAAGGAGCTTGAAGGAAGCTACAAGAATCTATTTGCCTTATAGCGCTGGAAGGCATGATGCATGCTGCTAGGGGAGAAAAATAGTCAACAGTTTTACTCAGCTGTGAACTCTGTAAGTTACAATAATGACCGGCTTGCCTGACAAGATGGACCACTGGTGCAATAATGTCATGAATGTTATGGGAGCAACCAGTCACCTTCTAATTGGATTTAAGGTCCACTCCAGAAGACAAAACACATGTATGGCACTGTTAACTAGGCCAGGCATCCATGAGTGTGTAGGTCATAGACTCTAGGGGAGAATAAACTATTACTCTGCTAAATAGACATGGTATTAAACTGCACCCTAAGATCTTATCTTTTTTTTTCTTTTTCTCTATGTAGCCCTGGCTGTCCTGGAACTCATGCTATAGATCATGCTGGCCTCGAACTCAGAGATCTGCCTGCCTCTGCCTCCTAAGTGCTGGGATTAAAGGCATGTGACACCAATGCCCAGCTCTAAGGTCTTCTCTTTATACCCAGACATTAGTGCATTTCTTAACCTTCATGAGGGGAAGTTTATTTTTATAGCAGATGAAGATTAATATAAAGACTTAGAACTGGTTAACATGCAAGAATAACAGACTGTGCTCATCCCTAAATGGGGCATTCATGTTAGATTCTCTCGCTCCCAGGCTCAGGGAATCATCTCACCAGAGAGGAGTTACGGACAGATTCTAAGAGCCGGAGGTAGTGGGTAACTGCTCTGAAACGGTGTTTTCTTGACTCAACAGGCACAACGCACACAAGAATTCACCATGTGTGCAAGGCCTAGCTAGCCAAGATCTCAACAGGGATCAGGAGGAGGTCACAGAGCCCCACCCCCAGCTGAGGGCTGGCAATGGATGGCTCCTGGGGGAGGGAGGACAGTTTTCCTCAGGGTTTCTGGCCCGGATAGGATACCTGTGCTCCAGTAGACGGCCCTACATTAATGTGCATGCTGGCGGGATTAAGTGGACTCAGTGGGTTAAAAAACAAACACAAAAAAACCCCATGAAGTTGGGAGGGAAAGTGGTGGGAGAGACGGGGACAGAGTAAGGGGGGGGGCTCGTGGGTGGTGACAGGAGTGGATTTGATCAAATCATATTATGTGCATTCTCAAACAAAAAGAAGGAGCTTGGATCAAGTGTTCTCAGACTTGAGGTTTATGATGAGTAGAAAGGGTAAACTTTAGAGCCTGTGACTTCACTTAAAGCCAAGGCAGAGGTCTGGAATGAGGACCGTCGTGTGCTGAGGTGAGGAAGGGCTTGTGCTTCCCCTTTACTCATTTCTGAACTGTCTAACTTTTCATTGAGGCTGTGAATTCTTTTCTGGCTTTTTGTTTTTGTTTGTTTGTAGTTTTGTTTTGTCTTGACGTAGGGTCTCTCTATTATGTAGCTCTGGATGTCCTGGAACTTACTATATAGACCAGGCTGCCCTTGAACTCACAGAGATCCTCTGGACTCTGCCTCCTGAGTGCTGGGATTAAAGGTGTGCACCACCATGCCGGTTCAGCATATGGAGTCTTAAAAATCAATTAGAAGACATCAGCACATTCACAAAGAATCTTATTGATCTTGACTGCATTCAAAGTCCAGGAACTGCTACACCCACAGTCTGGGCTCCTTCACCATACACATCTCGAGGTGTCATGTTCTGTGCTGAGCACTGGAGGCTACCAAGACATAGTCCATGACCGGCTGGAATCCACATCAGAACAAGGGCAGAAGGTGATAAAAATGGGCAACAGTATCATCGAAGATACACCAGCAGCCTCGCTTAACTCATACTTGACTTTCCATGGGGTTCAGCTGTGGGCTATACATGTTGACAGGGTCATCCTTTAAATGTCTAAAGGAACAACACCAGTTAATACTGCCAAGCAGGAAGTGTAATCGGGGAAAGAGAAATCCCCTGAGGATACCCACTGGAGCACATGGGTGTCTTAGCTATTCTATTCTGGAGTCTCTGCTGAGTAATTTAGGTTCAAACATAGCAAGGGGCAGCTAATCAGTTTGAGCCAAATTCTACCTTTCAACTAATTGCCGTGAAATAATTTGTGAGAGAATGGAAGACGATGCAAAGTGCTTTGTTGCACACTGAATTGTGTTCTTTTTTCCAGCCCAACTTCATGTTTCCATGCACCAAAATGTTGATGCTCTAAACACTGGAGGCCACACTTACCTGACAGTTTTCTTCCATCCTAGATGGGTGCGAGGGCGCAGAGCAAGAGCTGCGGCGGGAGCCAGCCTCTCGTGGCCAGAGCGAGCTGGCCGCAGAAGGACCGGCTGGTCGAGGCACCAGAGCCACTAGTTAACCCGGGTTCCCGCAGCCAGTCTCGCGCGCACGCGCACTCCGGTCCGGCGGCATCGGCGCCTCGGGGCTTGGGTAGCGCGGCTTCTCCAGTGGGCGGAGCTGCGAGGGCCTCTCCTGGCCACGTGACCGGAGCCAACATGGCGGCGCCCATCGGCGTCCACCTGCTCGTCCGTGGAGGTAAGCGATCGGAACACGACCGCTCCGGGGCTGCGCGCCTAGAGATGCGTCCGCGCGTGGACTTGGTACGCACGTGCGTACTTTCAGTCAGACCCACGCACGCGATACACACTGGCACGCTGCAGAAACACAGACACACGTTGGTCCACTCCTTTCCTGGACCATGTCCCTGAGTGGTTAGTCCTTGAGATTTGCGGGTCATTGCCTAAAGTTTTCTCACCCCATTTTACTTGTGTGATTAGTGTTACAGACATATATGCCGGCGACGACTGTGAAATGCGCCTGGACACTCGGTTTAGAGCTAATGTATTGGCATGTCTTTTTGAGAAACTTGTAAAATGTGATTACTCGCATGATAACTCAAGAGAACTAATGATGCCCGAGTCGTTCCAAACAGGTGCGTTCGCGTGAATCATTGTTGAATTATTATAGGTTTTGACTCTTTGCTGGAAAGAACGCCAAATTGGTTCAAGGACAGGAAAAAGGAGCACCAACAACTTGAGGGACTACTTAAGTGCCAGGCACATAGGAACAGTTTTAGGAGATAATATTTTCATGGTAATACCCAGCACTTACTGTATGCCAACTCAGATTAATTTAACACAGTCACCTTGTGTGAAAGCAGATACCTACATCTTTGTGTATGTATATGCGTATCTTAGGATATGTAAAAAGGGTTGAGTTAACATGGAATGTATCCTCAAAACATATTGTTGGGAAAAAGCAAGTTGTAGGAAAATTTCCTTGCTCTTAAAATTACATGTATTTGTTTGTCTATTTATTGTGTAAGTGTGTGCTCAAGCAGGTGCCAAGGTGTGCAATAAAGCCGTTGGAGAACTTTGGGGACTTCTCTTTCCATTACCTGGGTCCCAGAGATTGAACTCAGGTCATCCGGCTTGGTAGTAACACTTTTGCCCATTGAACAGTCTCACTGGTCCAGTTTAACTTAAAGCAACCCCCGTTTGTGAAGTCAGATACTCAGATATTCGTGTGAATGTGTGTATCTAAGTTTGTAATACATACAGAGAATGACACACATTCACAGTTTTGTGAAATAAAATACTCAGTTTTTATGAAATGCCTTTATTCACCAAAGCATTCAAAATTTGTGAAGATGTAGTATCTAACATATCTTAGAGACTTTGGCAAAGATGAGTCAATCATTATGTGTACACAGAGCATCACTTGAATGATCTTTTACATTTAAAACAACTTATTCTTAGCCTGGTGGTGGCGGCGCATGCCTCTAATCCCAGCACTTGGGAGGCAGAGGCAGGCGGATCTCTATAAGTTCAAGGCCAGCCTGGTCTACAGAGTGAGTTCCAGGACAGGCTCCAAAGCTACACAGAGAAAGAAAAAACAAAAACAAAACAAAACCCAACAACTTTGTCCTTTGAAGAATAGATTATACTTTTTTAGCCTTTGAATGTTCTTAATATGAGAAATTTCAAACACATACCGTGCGCCTAGAGACCCGTTCCTCCTCTTCCCCCAGCCACATTGCCTTCCCCAAACTGTATTATTTTAAGGTATGCCCTAGGTATATATCATTTCATTTGTAGATCCTTTTCACTGTGTATCTCTAAAAAATGAGCCTAGGGGCTGGGAGTGTAGCTCAGTGGTCAAACTCTTGGTTAACACCCTTGAGGCCCTGGTTTGGGGTTCCATCACCAGTACCACAAAAGGGGAAAAAAGACAAAAAATACTGAGAATCCCACTCACCCTCATATATATTGTATTTATTTCTAGAATTGCCATTTAGCTATTTGTTTTAAGACAGAGTCTCTTGTAGTCCGAAGTGTCCTTGAACTCCTGATCCTCCTGCCTCTACCTCCTGTGTGCTGAGATTAGAGGTGTGAACCTCAGTCCTGGGCATTTCCCCCTCTGTTTCTCAGTTCAGATTTCCCAGCCATTCACTCGTTAACTCCATCCTTTAAGGACTTGAACATGCATTTATAACAACTGTCCTAACAAGTGTCTTACGTGGGATGGCCTTGAATTTCTGGTCCTCCTGTCCTCTCCAAAGAGTTGAGATTACAAGAATGTGCCACCACACCCAGTAAACATAACAACTTAAAAAAAAATTTAGTTTTTATTTATTATTTATGTGCATGTGTGTGTTCTGCATGAATTTATGTGTACCACATATGTGCAGGTACCCGAGGAGGCCAGAGGAGTCAGATCCCTTGGAACTGGAGTTATAGGCAGTTGTGAGCCCAAGATATGGATTATGGGAACCCACCTGGCAAGATCCTCTGCAAGAGCAGTACGTGCTCTTAACTACTGAGTCATCTCTCCAGCCCATAACAGCTATTTTAAACACTTGAAATCTGGGCTACCTCACAGTCTGTTTTATTAGCTGCTTCTTCTTCTTCTTCTTCTTCTTCTTCTTCTTCTTCTTCTTCTTCTTCTTCTTCTTCTTCTTCTTCGTTACATTTCCCTGCTTCATATCTCATGTAGTATTTATTTTTTTAAATTTATTTATTTTTATTTTATATGCATTGGTGTTTTGCCATGAGTATCAGATCCCCTGGAACTGGAGTTACAGACAGTTGTGAGCTGGCATGTGGGTGCTGGGAATTGAACCTGGGTCCTCTGGAAGAGCAGTCAGTGCTCTTAACTACTGAGCCATCTCTCCAGCCCCCTGATGTAATATTTAATTGTATATATCACACAATGGATATCTTTTTTTCTTCTTCTTCTTCTTGGTTTTTTGAGACAGGGTTTCTCTGTATAACAGCCCTAACTATCCTGGAATTCACTATGTAGATCAGACTGGCCTTGAACTCAGAGATCCAACTGCCTCTGCCTCCACCTCCCAAGTGCTGGGATTAAAGGTGTGCTATACCATGCCTGGCCACAATGGATATCTTTTAGAGATTATATTGATTTTCTTTATGCTATGTTGAGTGTTAGGCAGCAGTTTGTTCTGCCGGGCTTGATGTTATTCTTTGTTAGAACAGATTTTTGGGGGAGTTTGCCCTTATTCGAGGGGGAAATACAAGGAGTTTTACTCCAGAGTAGAATTCAGTAAAGGCCAGATAGTATCTTAGGCTTTTGTGACAATACTATCTGTTGCAATTTCTCAGTCCTGCCAGGTGCAAGTGAGCACAGCTACGTTCCAATAAAACTTTATTTATAAAGACAAGCAGCCAGCTAGATGGAATTTATCCACTTTTACCTTGTTAACGGGTGATTCTTAGCTCCTAAGTCATAGACTTTCTGGGGTCTCAGTTGAATGCTGTTGGGGTTCGGGAGGCTTTGTGAGGTTTGCTCAGGGAAGTATGTTGGCTCTGGACTTAAACTGGGGTTCCTACTTCTACCAACATTGCAAACTCTGGAATTGGTTCCGCTCTCAGTCAGCAGCAGCTTAGTCTTGATGACCTTGTGGAGTGGCATGCCTCTTTTCCTGCTGCGTTTGAATCAAAACCTTTATTCTTTGACTTAGCTAAGCAGTCAGATGGTTCATGGCCTCTCTTCCCAATGCCACGTTTGGAAAGGTTTTGCAGAGCAGAAATCTGGGGGTGCGTGTGATTAATTTGTTTTCTCTTAAGGCTTACTGTCCTCTGCATTACCTCAATATGTAGTGCCACCAACCAGTTGGTCCCCGTGCTAGCCTGGTTGCTTAATACAGAAAGAACTGAAACGTTACTCTAATTATTCTTTATCAATAAAAATGTAGGAGTCAGATATTGGGATCAGAGAAACAGAGAAGTCACCAGTCCTTCCTACCTGCTCTGTTCCTTCCTCCAAAACAGTGCCAGATCCCTTTCAGTCCCACCTTACTACTTCCTCTCCTAATCCTCTCCTGATCCCTTTCCACCCTGCCTTACTGCTTCCTCTCCTATCAGTCCTCAGTCTTCCAAAACCTCTGTGGTTAATTTTGGTTGGCTAGTAGCTAACTCCGCCCTCGGACTCCAAGCAAGCTTTATTTGTCAGAACACATTCAAAATATCACACAACAAGGAATTCTTATAGCAGTTATGCTGCCATAAATAGAAGAAGGTTTGTTTTGATTGTAGACAGGATCTTGTGTGTTCTAGACTAATGGAGAATTCACTAGGGTTTATTTGGCCTGTGTAACCAAAGCTTTGTTCATCATTAAAAGAAGTCAGGACAGGAACTCAGACAGGGCAGGAATCTGGAGGCAGGAGCTGATGCAGAGGCCATGGAGAGGTGCTGCTTACTGGCTTACTCCCCATGGTTTGCTCAGCCTGCTTTCTTATAGAACCCAGGACCACCAGCCCAGGGGTGCCCCACCCACAATGGGCTGGGCCCTCCCCCATCCATCACTACTTAAGAAACTGCCCTACAGGCTTGCTTGTAGCCTGATCTAATGGGGGCATTTTTTCAGCTGAGTGCCCCCCCATGAGGTAGCATGTGTCAAGTTGACATAAAACTAGGCAGTATAGTCGCTTTCATCACAAACCACAGTCCTTTGTATCACAGCTGACACCCCACCTTTACCAGGTTTCCAGAGCTGAGCTAGACGGTAAAATTGGTTCACAGAGAAGAATCCATTGTGAAAAGCAAAGCAAGGCAGCAGTATTAACACTGAGCAGATCATAAGTACTTTGCAGACCGTGTCTAGACTCAGCCGCCCCTTAAAGATGTCATTAAGCCTGTGGCTCTAAACAATGTCCATTCAGCTGTAGATCCCAGGGCTTACCGACACCGGTAAGGGGCTGCATCTCCTGCCTACTGAACATCTTCTCTTAATAGACATCTCAAAGTCAACATGTCAGATAAGAAATGTATTTTTTCATATATATGTATCACATTCTTTTTATTTTTTATTTATTTATTTAATTTTGGTTTTTCGAGACAGGGTTTCTCTGTGTAGTTTTTGGTGCCTGTCCTGGATCTCTCTCTGTAGACCAGGCTGGCCTGGAACTCACAGAGATCCGCCTGGCTTCAGTGTTTAGTCCATTAAGAAATACATTTAAGAAATCTTGTTAGGCAGTGGTGGCGCACGCCTTTAATCCCAGGAGCCAGAGACAGGTGGATGTCTGAGTTTGACGCCAGCCTGGTCTACAGAGTGAGTTCCAGGACAGCCAGAGCTACACAGAGAAACCCTGTCTCGAGAAACCAAAATAAATAAATAAATAAATAAATAAATAAATAGAAATTTTGATGGACCTATAAATAAATAAATAAATAGAAATTTTGATGGACCTACCATTAAGATATACCCAGGCCAGTGCTAGGGAGGCAGAGGCAGGTGAATCTCTGTGAGTTTTAGGGCAGCCTGGTTTAGAAAATGAGTTCCAGGACAGCCAGGGCTGTTACACAGAGAAACCCTGTCTAATAAACAGTAACAACAAAAACAAACAAATGATAAATAAATAAAAGTTTATACCCAGAAACCAAACAAATTTTCTCTCTCTTTCCATTACCACCTGATTTTAACCAACATCATTTCTTCCTTGGATTAATGCAGTTGCCCTGGTCTCTCTGTCGCTATCCCTGCCCTCTGTATTCTATTGTGAACATTAGTAGACTGACTGATCTTATAAAAATGCAAATTAGATCATGTCATTCTTCTGCTTAAAACCCTCAAAGTAAAAGCCAGATCCTTGCAGAGCCCGAGCAGGCCCTGCACAGCACAGTAGTTCCTTGTCAGGCTGCTCGCCTGGTGCCCGTCTCCAGCAGAATGTAAGAGCTACAAGGATTTGTGTTTCTTTTGTTCTCTGACGTACGTCAAGCACCTAGAATGATGTCTGACATGTAAAATTCAGTGAAGATTTTTTTTGAATGAGTGAATGAAAAGTGACTAGTTAATTATGCTACAATAAAGTTATTAATAATGAATCAAATAATGTGTTGAGATACACGAGGCAAGAACTATTAGAAACAAAAGGAAAAACTGATAAAAACCACAGTCACAGTGGGAACTAAGAAGTTGACAAGTAGATACAATAAGGCTGTTAAAGTTCAGAATGTATAATTAGTAAGTTTGATTTAAAAATTAAATGATGCTTTGGGTTTAATATTACCTTTATTTTTATTTTTACAAATATGTGTAAAGGAAGAACCAAAACCAAAAATCCCAGATACATATGAAATAGGATAAAACTTGATAACTCATGCCAATAGAAGCCTTAATAGTTCTGAAAACAACAACAAATTATGAGCTATATTCTCTAGCCACAAAGTATTAATGCACAAGTTAATGAGAAAAGTGAAAAGGTTTGGTCTAAATGTTGTAGAAACACAAAAGGAGCCTAGGTAGTGGCGATGCCAGCAACAGTGTCCTGAACTTGAAATATGTGGTTCTTATCCTCCCAAGTTCTCAGTCCTTGAGGGACTCAGACATGTCACTCAGGATGCGCAGACGCAGTAACTGGCACGGTGGACCATTTGGTGGAGACTGGAGAGTGAGCGTCACTGTGCCCGCTAGCCTGGGTCTGTGGCTGCCAGCACAAAGAAGGCTTTGTCAGGGCGGGAGGAGAGACTTGTCTAAAGAGAGCTTCTTGTCTAAACCCCTGGAAGAGCTGTGGGATTAACATGCCGGGCAGGTTGAGGAAGAGCTAGGGAGTGGCCAACGCAGAGATTGGGGTGGGGGTTGAGGACCGCCTGGGTCGGACGTGAGTGTGAGCCGAGCCGAGCCGAGCTGAGGCATGCCTATGAGGCAGAGGGAAGACAGTCAGACTCCTGTCTCTGAGGAGTTCAGGAAACGGTAGATGGGGTAGATAACATGGAAAACTGAGGAAGCCCCTTGTCTTCATTGATTTACATTCATTTCTTTTCATTGTTTTAGAGATTACAGATGAAACGAGGTGGGGAATTGGGAAATAGTGTAAGAAACTGGCAACCAGTAAGGAGGAGGATTGCCCAACAGAATTGATACTCACTGACATGACAGTAATCTTAGTGGCCTACCTGTTGATACTGTGTGATTTTCTCCAAATGTGTATCACCTTGTATGTGTAAGTACCTGAGGTAGAAGGGCTGGGTGTGGTGCTGACCACCGTTAATCCCAGGACTCCAGAGGCAGGAAGATCTCTGTGCGTTTAAGGCCAGCCAGGCTAAGTGTCTGTGGAATGATGGGCAGGGATGAGGTAGAGAGCTGGACTGAGTGGGAGTTTTCCAGATGGGCATTATAGAAAGAACAGGAAAGAAGAGGCCGGAGTTTGGCAAGAGGATGAGGAATTCCAGAGTTAGCCAAGGCTAGCTGCTGCGTAAGAACAAAAACTCTGTTATGTTTAAAGCTGTGTCTTTTATTATTAGATTGAATAACCTGGAAGCGGAAGAAACTGTTAGTTTGAAGAAGAAAAAAAAATAGGATTCAAGCCAGGCATAGTGGTATATGCCTTTTACACCAGTCCTGGAAGGCAGAGGCAGGTGGATCTATGAGTTTGAGGCCAGCCTGGTCTACACAGTAAGTTCCAGAACAGCCAGAGCTACATAGCTAGACCCTGTCTTGAAAAAAAAAAAAAAGTGTTCAAAGATGAGAATTCCCAGCAAGGCCAGAGAACAGGGGCGTGAGGAGAAAACTAGGTAGCAGGGAAGGCCTGGAGTGTCATCATTAGGGTGACTTTGTACTCTGCCAAGCAGTTGTGAGTTTGGAGGAACGAGCCTCCTAGCATGTTTGACAGTACATCCCGTGATGGTGCTCCTGGAGCAGGGGAAGGAAGGCAGAGAATTGGGAGCCGGAGTTGGTACTTCACGGAATTGAGAATTGAACGAGGTCCTGAAGGACGATTAAGACAGTCAGCAGTGTGGGGAGAAGGGCATTCCAGAGGCGTTAAGGCAGGGTGGTGGAGACACACCTCCAGGACACAGAAACATTCAGGACAATGTTTAGGATAGAGGGTTTGTGTAAGGGATTCATAGGAGATGAAGGCAGGTCAGGATCCAGTCCTGGGCAACCGATGTCCGACTCAGGTGTCATCAGCTTGACGTCGGTGACCACTGAGACAGGGAAATGAGAGGGTGTCTCCATTTTAGTCTACTGTTCAAGGACTCTTGAGTGTATGGGGGAAGGCCTTTGTGGTCCGTTAGACAACAGTGCAGAATCAGAGTAATGTGTGTAGTAACGGGGGATGGATGCGAAAGGAGAGGGGAGAGCAGGGCTGGAGGGTCCCTGAAAAGGCCTGGGAGAGGGTCCTCCAGAGCAGCCAGGAGGGATTGACGGATATGGAGAGCCGAGTCCAGAAGAGATTCTCGGGAGGAAGTTGGGGTAGCTAGTAAAAGTGAATGAATTTGCCCACTAAGAGGTAGACAGAGATGTGGCGCAAAGTTTTAGAAAGAAAAGAGACTTAGGATGGATATATCATTGTAGAGAACGGTGTTTTGCACTTGTTTGTTTGTGTGTCAAGAGATGGAGGGAGACTCCCTTTTGTTAAAAACAGAATTTTCTAGAGATAAATTGACAACCATCACCATCCACATATTTAGAGAGTATAATGCCGTGCTTCTAAATATACTCACCAAATTGTACAGCCATCGCCAGGATCAGTTATGTATTCATGACCTCAGGAAGAATCTTTTCATAGCAGTCAGTCCTTGGTCTGCCTGTCCCCCACAGTACTCACAGCCGCTTGCCTTCTGTTTCTGCCTTGTAGGCTCTCATGTGGCCCTGGCTGGCCCCAGACTCAGTATGTAGCTAAAGATGACCTAGAATTTCTAATCTTCCTGTGCCTACCTCCCGAAGCCTGGGATCACAAATGTGAGTCACATGCCCACTTTATGTGATGCTAGGGATCCAATCCAGGGCTTCGTGGATGCTAGGAAAGCACTTTACCAGCTGAGTACATCCCTAGTCTGTGGACATTTCCTGTACATGGAATTATGTAATATGTAGTCTTGTGTGATTGGCCTCTCACACTTAGCACGATGTTTTCAGGCATTTGCCAGAACTATTCCTTTATATTCCTGAATTATACATCATTTCTGTATGTAGTATATGTTTATTAGAATATATATATAGAGAGATTATGTTTTGTATATCCCTTTGCCTGCTGATGGACATTTGTGTTGTTTCTGCTTTTTAGCAATGATGAAAAATGATGCTTAGGACATTTGTGTATATGATTTTTATGGACATAAGTTTTGTTTTGGTTTTTGAGACAGGCTCTCACTGTTGAGCCCAGGCTGGTCTTGAACTTGTGAATCTCTTGCCTCAGTGTCCTGAGAGCTAGATTACAGGTATGCACCACCAGCACTGGCTCTCTTTCTGTGAGTGTGTGTGTGTGTGTGTGTTCACGTGTGTGCATCTGCATGTGTGGCCACATACACTTGTGTGTACATGCGTGGAGGTCAGAGGTTGATGCTGGCTGTCCTCAGTTGCTCTTCACTTTAGTTTTTGAGACAGGGTCTCTCACTGAACTTGGAGCTCAGCAGTTTGGCTAGGGTGAGTAGCTAGTATGCTCTAGCCATCTGCCCATCTCTGCATCTCCAGTGCGAGCGCTACAAACATAACACTGTGCCCAGCTTTTGATATGGGTGCTGGGAACCGAACTCACATCCCCACACTTGTGCAGCAAACACAAGTTTGCTACTGAGCTCTCTTTCCAGCCCTCGCATTAATTAATTAGTTATGTGTATGGGTGTTTTGCTTGTCTGTATATCTGTGTACCACATGTATTCAGTGCCCAGGGAGGCCAAAAGAGGGCATTAGATCATCTGGGGCGTGTGTGTGCATGTGTATGGGCATGTGCACCACAGAGCACGTGTGGAGGTCAGGGGACAGTGCAGAAGTCTGTTCTTTCCTTCTTCCATGTTGTTGTTGTCGTCGTCGGTCCCAGGGACTGAATTCAGGCCAGCAGACTTGGTGGGCTCCTGTACCCACTGAGCCATCCCAGTGCCTAAGAGGAAGTATTTCCAAAGTGGTTTCCCCCCACACTGTGTCCTGTGATTTCTTTTCTTCCCTCCTGGGGGAAGATAAGAACAAACTTCTATTCTAAGCCCAGCCAAGTCCAGCTTGGTCAGCCAGTGGGCTTATTGGGGTTATCCTCAGGAGCCCCAGTGACTCAAGCATCCCCAGTGGCCCATCATGGTGTCAATCTCAAAAGCTGGAGCATCCTGCCTGGCAGTCGGGCAGCTCCGGAAGAGTCCCCTTTCCCCAGCAATGGCTCACTGTGTGTCCTCTGGGGGGCCTGGGATCGGCAGCTTTGAGAGCCTCCTCAGTCTTAGGCCCTCCTTCCTTAGGAGGGGGTATTTCAGTTCAAATGCTACACTTCAGGAGTCTTTTCTAAAATTGCTTTCTGTCCTTGTGGAAACTAGTGATAGAGACTGTGGTCTATAAAGATTTCTCCTACAGAGCTGGGAATAGTCGTGTTGGTCTAATCCCAGCACTTGGGAGGCAAAGTCAGAGGCTGGTAAATCTCGGTGAGTTTGGAGTTGAGGCCAGCCTGGTCTACATAGTGGGTTCCAGAACAGCCAGGACTATGTAGAGAGACCCTTGTCTCAAAAAAAAAGTTTCTCCTGCATACACGAAAGTTGATCAGTCACTGAAGTGTTCCGTTAGGCTAATGTTTTCTCACATGCAGAATCTATGTAACAAACTCAGTTTTTCTCAGTTCAGCCCGCGATCTCCGCCGTTGGGGCCTCACACAGCCTGTCTGTAGCAAGGTTATGGTTTTCCTGTAAGATCCAACAGAACTAAGTGAGCGGTGAAAGGGCCCCTGGGCAGACTCACTGCAGGCCGGCTGTGCGGTACCGACCTGTCCGAGAATCGCTGCATCAAGAAACAACTCCGCCGTCCTCTGTGGGTTCCCCTGCTCCGTGCTCTGCAGAGCAGCTGTTGGAGGGATTATAGAGGGCAGTGCGGGGCACTGCAGTCAGAAAAGCAGTGAGGACCACAGCAGGAGAAAGCTTCGTGGGCCAGTGAACACCGGGGGTGGGGTGGGGGGCAGACAGCCAGGAACCGCCGTGGGACGGCCTCACCGTGGGGGATGATCTGTTAACTAGGTTAGAAGAAGAGGAAGAGGAGGAGGGCCTCAAGTGCCCCCATCACCAGTTAGCTTTGGCCAAGGCTTCCTTCCAACTAGGGAGAAGGGTTAACGAAGTTAACGAGGGAGAAGTGGCATGTTAACGAAGAGTCACAGCTAAGGAGAGCCCTAGGAGGAGGGCTTAGTGGTTAGTGCTTGATGGTAGCTTCTTTTGTAAGGGCCAGATTAATTTTCTAATGCTGTTTTCTACTTTAATGTTATTGCTTTAATCATTAGAATACCACTCCGTTCCTTCAGGCAATAGGAAGCTATTGAAGATTTAATGAGATTCATATTGCCTCAATGTTGATGACTTCCTGTGTGTATATTAATCACTCCTGACCTTGATCTTCAATTCCTTCCCAGTGTGGATTCTCATCAAGCATACCTACTAGGTTCCCCTGCGTTCACCAAGCACCTGGGTCATTTCCAAAAGCACATAAAAGAACATTCATTGGAAGGTTCTGTGTGTCACAGTGTCCAGCACCTGGTCGGATCTGCCTTTCAATTCTTACCGTGTCTGTAAATCCAGAAAATTTAGGAGTCAAATCTGTAAGGGTGAGATTTAGCCTCCTTTGAAACTGTCTTTCTTGTTCTGTGCAGCAGACCTTGAACGTGACCTAATTATTGTCTAGGTCAGGATGTCCAACTGGCGACTCTCAGAGCCAATCCAGGCCAGCCCTGTGTAGGCACTCCGGCTGTTGATCAGCAGGACTGGGCTTCTGGCGGAGGCTTGGCTGGCCCCATCCTTTAGTTCAGGCCCACCCCCTCCTGCCACAGAGGCCTGGGAACCCTGGGTTGGCCACCTGGTCTCCGCATGGCCTGCATTTATGCATCTGCCCCAATTGTCTCCTCGGCCACCTTACCAGATTTCCTAAGCAACAGTTCAAATTAGGAGCCAGGCCAGGAGTTAGAGAATGTGAAAGGAGAGGAGACGCATCTCAGAAGTCTGAGAGGAAAGCACCAGGAGGCAGGCAGAAAGGGCCCCATTAGTCAGAGACAAAGAATTAACATGTCAGAACTGGAGGGTGAGGAGGCCGTTCTGAGACCCAGGATGAGAGTGGGAAGGAGTGGGTGAAGAGGGGAAGGAGCTAATGCGTGGCATGCATGGCAGGTCCCCTCTGATATGAGGAGCAGAAGACACATATTTGCCTGTGAAAGAGGCCACATGTGTGAGAAGGAAAACTGTGGATGAGGACGCGACCACTCAGCCTCAGAGTCTGACCACGGAGGGAGACATGGCTGTGGTGCCTGATTTTCTGAGTTGTAAATATGTTTACAGCAAATACATTTACAAGGATGAGAGTGTAGCTCAGTAGTAAAGTGCCTATCTAGTATACACGATGCCACAGGGTCAGTCCTTAGCTCAGCGAAAAATAAGAATACAGACGAACCACGAATTGGTTCACACAAAGTATTATATTACATTATATTGGGATGATTTTAGGATGCCCTAAATGATTCCTATTTGCTGGTTAGGTTCACTGTTTTGTGTGATAGGGGAATTGAACCCAGGGCCTTATGTATGCCAGGCAAGCACTCTCCCAAGCAAGCTACATCCTCAGTCCCATGTTGAATATTTTAAATATGGCATGCCCCAGCCATGAAGTTGGGAAGTCTTGCCTTTGATGACTGTAGGTGCTTGCCACTTGCTTTTAAAAATTAGGGTATTGTGAGCTGAAGACATGGCTCAGTGATTAAGAGCACTGGCTGCTCTTCCAGAGGATCCATGTTCGATTCCCAGCACCCACCCGGTGGCTTACAATTGTAACTCCAGTTCTAGGTGATCTAATGCCTTTTACTGGCCACCATGGGCTCTGCATGCATGTGGTACGTAAACTCATTCAGACAAAATATCCAAATGAATAAAATTAAAAATATTAAAGGTATTGTTTTTGAAGTGCTGGGGAAGGAACTAAGCCTCAGATGTGATAGACACACATTCTCCCTGTGGTGCAAACCCAGCCTTAGCACCGTTATTTAATTCCATCTCTAGGAATGTATAGTTAGAAAACTGTCAAAGAGGGGCCTGAGAGAGTATGTCACCCAACCCCCTCCTCCTCAGCACTGTGCCCCATGTCCAACTGTCTCACCTTCTGAGACTCATTCCCTAGTCTTTGATCAGAATAGTCAGAGGGTTTGGGCAGTGATGCACACCTTTAATCCCAGCTCTTGGGAGGCAGAGGGAGGTAGATCTCTGTGAGTTTGAGGCCAGCCTAGTCTACAGAGTGAGTTTCGGGACAGCCAGGGCTACACAGAGAAACCCTGTCTTGAAAAAGAAGCAAACAAACAAACAAACAAAATGGTCAAGGGGTAGTGGTCTAGTGGTCTCACCTTGTGTCTTATGAGATCTGGGGACTTCTGTGTTTTAAACACTTCCGTCCACTTGTCATTTTAACTTGGCTTTCTCTTGTCTGGAATTCTGGTGCCACAGTTGGTTCCTGAGAATTCCCACCTCGCTGCACTGCATAGACTCCGTTCCGTTTCCTTGGTTCTCCAAGCCTTCCCCACCCATCATGAGCTTTTCTTCAACCTCTTGTGTCCTCTCCTGTCTTCCGATCGTGTGGGCTTCTGCTGTAATCTGTAAGTGAGGCGGGGCTGGGGCTGGGGCTCCGTGGTAGAGCTCTTGCCTGGTTTGTCCCTGGGTTCAAACACTAGCACCATGAAGTTATGTAAGTAAATAAGTCAGTTAACAGTAAAAGTGGATACGTGTGTGACTCGCCATCTTTTTTGACCTCTGAAATGAGTTTTGCTACATCTTGGGCAGAAAGACTGTTCCTAGGTATATTCTACCTTCTTTCATTTTACTGCGGTTTTATCATTCCTTTTGTGCGGTAACCTTGATCTAATTTGCAGTCTTTTTCCTGAACCCAGTGACAGATGTCCAACACTTCTAATGTGATGGCAACTGCAAGTCCTTTTCCTGTTAAATCGTGGGCACGATAGTTAGTCCCTGACATCTGTTATCCATGGAGGACCACATTTAGTCCACCTTTACTCATCTTCCCCTTTAATCTACTTCATACCAGGTCATTTTATTTGTAAGAGATTCCTGATTTCTCAGACATGATATGCAGTGATAAAATAGTCACATTCCTTGTCCCCAGGGAGCTGGCAACCTAGTGGAAGGTCAGAGTAGGAAGATGGCGGACAATGGTAGCACCTGTGTTAAGGGCCAGGCACTCACAGTGAATGCGGGTCCCAGAGATAGGCCATCTACTGAGGTCTTAAAGGATCAGAGGAGGTGACAGTGTAGAAGACCTAAAGGTTAATGGTAGTGAAGAACAAGATTATTGAAGTTAGAGGAACAATATGTCAAAGTCCTAAAATGGTGAGAACATACATAGACACTGAGGGCCCCGGGGGCAAAGGTCAGGTTTTAAGTGAGAAAGCACAAGAGCTCTTCAGGCTTAGTCCATGACCATCATGGTGCTGTGGGATGTTCTGTATGGCAAATGTGTTGCTAATTAGTCAATAATTAAAACACTGATTGGCCATTGGCTAGGCAGGAAGTGTAGGCGGGACAAGGAGGAGAATAAAGCTGGGAAGTGGAAGGCTGAGTCAGAGAGACACTGCCAGCCGCCACCATGACAAGCTGCATGTGAAGATCCTGGTAAGCCGTGAGCCATGTGGCAAGGTATAGATTTATGGAAATGAATTAATTTAAACTGTAAGAACAGTTAGCAAGAAGCCTGCCACGGCCATACAGTTTGTAACCAATATAAGTCTCTGTGTTTACTTGGTCAGGTTTGAGTGGCTGTGGGACTGGCAGGTGAGAGAGATTTGCCCTGACTGTGGCAACAAAACTCTAGCTACAATCATGGCGGCAAGCATGGTGGCAGACAGGCAGGCACGGTGCTAGAGCAGTAGCTGAGAGCCTCCATGTTGAGACAGCAACCACTGGGCAGAGAGGGGGAAAGGGAGAAGGGGAGGGAGAGAGGGAGAAAGAGAGAGAGTACTAACTGGGAATGGCATGGGCTTTTGAAACTCAGAGCTCACTTCCAGTGACACACCTCCAACAAGGCCATATCTCCTAAACATTTCAATATATCCATAGCCTATGAGGGCTGTTCTCATTCAAACTACTGAAGGTCCCAGTATCCCATGTAAGCACACACTCACAATAACCAACCATCTTTCCACAAGGCCCCCACTTCTTAGAGGGTCTGCTACTTCCCAGTAGCACCGCAGGCTGAAGACCATGCATGCCTTTAACACACGGGCATATGAGTGACACTTCCAAACCCCAGTGTACTATGGAGAAAATAGACTAGCAAAGGAGGCTTGCTTTTGCTTTGTCAGTATTTAGTAATGCATTACCAGAGAGCTAGGTGTCTTAGTTACTTTACTGTTGCTGTGATAAAACACCATGACCAAAAGCAACTTGGGAAGGAAAGGGTTTTTTTTCATCTTACAGCTTACAGTGTTTCATCCAAGGAAGTCAGGGCAGGAACCTAGAGGGCAGGAACCGACACAGGGACCAGGGGTGGGTGCTGCTTACTGGCTCGATCCTCATGACTTGCTCAGCCTGCTTTCTCTCTGCCCCACCCCACCCCACCCCCCAGCCCCCAGACAGGGTTTCTCTGTGTAGCCCTGGCTATCCTGGAACTCACTTTGCAGACCAGGCTGGCCTTGAACTCACAGAGTTCCACCCGCCTCTGCTTCCCTAGTACTGGGATTAAAGGCATGCACCACTACCACCTGGCTCAGCCTGCTTGCTTATAGCACCCAGGACCACCTGCTCAGGGGTGGAACCACAATGGCTGGGCCTACCCACGTCAATCACCAGCAAGAAAATCTACCACAGACTTGCCTATAGGCCAAACTTACGGACATTTTCCCAGTTAAGATTCTCTCTTCCCAGATGTGTCCCTAGCTTATGTCGAGTTGACATAGACCTAGCCAGCACACTAGGCTTTGTGGTAGAGGACTGTAATCCCTGTTCCTGGCTGAAGTGGGAGAACCACAAGTTCAAGTCCTGCCTGGGCTACAGCGTGAGTTCAAGACTAGGATGAGCAATTTAGTGAGACCCTCTTCTAAAAAAAAAAAATGAGTCAAGAGCACTGGGGACTCCGCAGTGCTGGGGTGCTTGCAGCATGCGCAGACCCCAGTACCCCAGCAATAACAACAAAAATCACCAGAGAGAATTATTGCATTTGAGCTGTTTAAATAAGTCATTTCAAATGGCAGAAATTAACCCATACTCAATCAGAAGTGAACTTGAGATTTGCAGAGTTGAGGTCTGGTTGCCTTTTGTAAAATTGACAACAAATGGCTCTCCTGTTTTGTCAGTAGGAAAGTAATAATTTAGTGGCTCTGAGAATTGCTTCCAGGGAGTCAAAAAATTATGTTGATATAAATTTATGTACACACACATACGAAGCCACAAACGATGAAAATACATTTTGTTCTTGTCTGCAAGACTGAATTGATCTGTTACTTAAAAACAACAGGGCGGGCAAGATGGCTCAGAGGGTCGAAGTGCACGCCCCACAGGCCTGACAACCTGAGTTCGATCCCCACCACCCTTGGTGGAAGGAGAGAGCTGACCCCTGGAAGTTGTCCTCTGACCTCACATACGGACCATGGTTCATGCTTGCCCACATCCACACACATGTACCATACATACACATATACACAAATAATAGCAAATAGAAGTTTTATAAATTAACAGCAGCAGGGGCTTGGAGATGTAGCCTGGTTGGTAGAGTGTCGGCCTAGCATTGCACAAAACTCTGGGTGCAGTCCTTCAACACCACACAAACCAGGCGTGGGGGTGCATGCCTGTAATTGGGGTACTTGGGAGATGGAGGCAAGAGAATCAGACGTTCATGGTCCTCTTTAGCTACACTGAAAATCTTCGGTGTAGCCTGGGTTACATGAGAGTCTGTCTCAAGCATCAGCGACATAAACTTTTACTCTAGAACTTATCTCAGCTCTCTGTCTGAACTTTTTGTTTGTTTGCCTTTTCATGTGTAGGGAAGAAGGACATGAGTCCCTATTAGAATTTTTAGCGGCGCCTCATGGAATGGAGTGAGACATGAGACTTCACGTCTGTGGGGTGCTTGGAAGAAAAGCAGTTTGGTTCCGGGGTGGGGGGTGGAATCACTTCTCCATCTTTACTCTCAAATAACTTAATCAAAAGATTTAATGTTTCATTGTAAACAATCTTAAAAGTCAAAATTGATGTCACCTGCAGAGAAAGCCAAAGAGCTATGAGTATTGTTTTGCACAGCAGTTGAAATCGTTTTTTTTTTTTTTTCCGAGTCCCACCATAATGAAAGACTTTTCTTGTACTTCTTAAAAACTTGAACTGAGTGCTAATTCTGATGACTGTCAGTTCCTGTGGGGTATTTACACAAAGGTACTTTTAAATGAAGAGTCATTTTTAGAGCAATTATAGCAGAAGCTAGACAGGGAAGAGGCAGCTCGGGGCCCCGAGGGTAGGGGTTAAGGTTTATTGACAGGACAGGGTCAGGCTGTTGCTCCTTCACCATTGCCCCATGTACCTGCCCTCCGGATACAGCCAAGACCTCCCCGGCCTCCCCTCCGCCACAGGCCGAACTGTCCAGAATGTGGTGGGGGAAAGGAGGGAGGGAGGGAGGTCAGGCCGGCTGACACATCCCAGTTCCATATTGAAATGCAAGTTGGAAAATATTTGTGTATATTTTTCTGGCCCAGATGTTGTGTTACATTAAGAAGAAACCCTGAAAACACACAAAGCATTGTCTGTTCTTTCCACTTTGTAGTTTGCAATTATTGCATCCCGAAGAAAGAAATTGCCTGCCTAAGTAGTCTTTTCATTTCATTTTTTAGTTTTGAGTTACAGGTTTCTGGCAAGCTCCGTGACCACTACTGTTACCTGGTGGCGCCTATATTTCATCAAATTTAGACATGCAGACTACCTGGACCCCGGCCCAGATGAACTGTTGTGACTGATAAACATGATCCCACCCTGCCCCCATGCACACTCCTGCTTTTCCCTTTAAGGGAATCCAAGATTCCGAGTCACAGGATCCCCAAGGGAGCCAAAGAAAAATGTGTTCCGGCATTCCCATTTGCTCTGTGGTTTTTCTCCCAGCATCTCTGTTTGCCCAGAGGCTGCCGAGCATCCCAGCAGTGCCCCCACTTCGCCAGGGTTGGTAATGACTGGAGGGAACATTTTTGTTTTGTTTTGTTTTTAATAAAAACAAGCAGAGGCATCTATCAGTGCGCACAGCAAAGGCAGAATTTGTTTGACATCTTCTGATTGCGGCTTACAAAAAGAGTGACAGCAGTTGTTGAACAAATAGGAGAAAAGATGGCGTTTGTTGGTAGTTTTCAGATAGCCTGAGAATATCCCGGATAATCTTCCTGCTTTGCTTGCATGCCTAAGAAATAATAGTCATTAATTTTTTTTTAAAGATTTATTTATTATGTATACAGAAGAAGGTGCCAGATCTCATTACAGATGGTTGTGAGCCACCACGTGGATGCTGGGAATTGAACTCAGGACCTCTTGAAGAGCAGTCGGTGCTCTTAACCTCTGAGCCATCTCTCCAGCCCCCTCATTAATTTTTGAAACCTGGATTGTGTTACATTTGGAGTCAGGAAAATTCGGAGATTAAGCAAATGTATGCTTTTTAGCTGTGTGATCGACTGGGGCTTTTTCTTGCATCGAGTATAGTTCAAACACTTGTTTCTAAGATTGCAGGGTGAATATTACCAGCCAATGTAATTAAACATAATTGCATTTCCTATGTGAATTATTTTTAGTCCCTTTTAAATGTATTCATGATTATTTTCCTCTATACTAGCTATTCTTGTAGGTTTCGTCTTGATAAAGAGTTATGGAAAAAATATCTACTTGCTTGGAACCAGTCAGAAGTTCTGAATTTCATTTCAGTTTAACTTAGAAGTTTTGAAATGAAAATCTGGTACACAGTCAAGTAGGGAAAGCATTAAAGTAACTGCTCAGGGCCTGGAGTTTGGTTTTCGGGTCGTGAGAAAAAGAATGAGCCTCTCTGCAGTCTAAGCCATTTCACTGGGGAAGTGTTACCATCGTTCTAGGCCCTGTCCTCACCCATTAATGTGGCAGATCACCACTGCTGTGGGTACTGTGGCAGGTGGGGTCTGCTGGGATGCAACAGCGCATCCTGCAACATTGGCTTGTATCTTTGTAGGAGTTTGGGCATCTGTCAGAACTCACCACATGGTGCACTGAGGATTTGTACGTGCATGTGCTGTGACAAATATACCTCCCACCTCCCAGTACTTATCTGTAAATGCATGTTGAAGGCTTACGGTTCAGGATGTGAGTGCAGAAGCATGCCAAGCTGCTCTTGGTCTTTCCTGTTACTATAAAATGCATTTTGAAAGAAAAGGAAAAGCTGGGTGTGTTTGTGTGGCTACACCTGCAATCCCAGCTCTTGGGAGGCAGGAGGGTCAGGAGTTGAAGGATAGAACAACTGAAAAGATGGGTTGATGGGTAGATGGTGGGATGTTTAGAAATACCCTAAAGGTCAAGTATAGTGAAATGTAATAGAGCCCAGGAAATGAATGTTCACTGTAAAATTCTCCCAGTCTGCGTGTGTTTGACATTTTCTGAACTGAAATGCCGGGGTTAAAGTTGTGGCAGAGCACCCGCCCAGTGTACATAAAGCCCGCATTCCATCCATAGCACTTGGCTGTGCTCACTAAGGACCTGTGTATCTCCACTGTAATCACCCTTAATTCAAATTAAGAACACTTGGGTTAATACCAAAAAGGGAAGGAATATGAATGCAGCCAGAAAAGGCACCCACCTCACAGTCTCTCGTTACCTGCTGAGCCCGTTACCAATTGAGGATGCCAGGGACACCTTTACAGTTAGGAGGAGCTATGAGAAACCAAAGCCGTAAAGCCCAGCCGTGACCTCTGTGGTCAGAAAAAAGTCCTCCAGACCCTCACCATGGCAAAGGGAGGTGGCTCCTGATACGGATCTTCACCAGTGGCAAGCAGGTGACTCCCTGCCGTATTTTTGTACTAAGGTCCTATCAAATGAAAAATGGCTCTCAGTTTTCTGCCAGACCCAGAGATTTGGCCACAAACACCTCCACTTTTATCAGAATGCCAAGCTATCTCTTACACCAATACTGTTCATTTTCAGATACATTGGACCCACAAACCCTTATACGTGTGTGTGTGTGTGTGTGTGTGTGTGTGTGTGTGTGTGTGTGTGTGTGTTAATCTTGGTGCATTCAAAGGGTAAGTTTGGTTCTGGGGGAATTTGAAGCAGACTTTTGAAAGCTAATGATCATGTATTTATAAGTGAGGCTGTGCCCCTGAGCTGGTGAGTGAACAGTATGAAAGTCAAGGTCTGAGAGGCTGAACACACACTCCTTTCTGGGGCTGAACTCTGACCAGTTAATTTATCCCTGATCTTTGATTTTTCTCACTTGGAAGGTGAGGAATCAAACCTGATGCAAAATGTCCCACCCATGGTTCCCAGAGTTTAATTTATATAAGACTATTGTTTAAGAAGTTTTATGTATGAAAATAGTAATTTTCAGGTTCCAAACAGGGCTTCCTGAATCTGTTTGTCTAGGGCAGGGCCTGTAAATCTGTGGGATTAAGGGGCATGGCATAGATTCAGAGGTTTGATTTTTATTTTGTTTTCAACAGGGTCTTTCTATGTTGACCAAGCTGGCTTCAAACTCATGGCTCCTCTTGTCCTAACTTCCCAAGTAGCTGGAACTAGAAGTGGCCGATATGAATGTGCTTTAAGGGATAATAGAGTAATTTGACAGACAGACAGACAGACAGACACACACACACACACACACACACACACACACACCTTTGGCTTTTTGCTATGGAAAAATCTAAAGATACATTAGACAGTATAGTATAATGAAATTCCACAAACCAATGTATGCTCCACTATCTATACACATATCCATTCCCTGTACCCCTTCTCCATAAATGTTGTGTGTATGCAGTGTTAGGTGTTTCATTATATCTGTAAATATTTTAGTAGGCATCTCTAGTATATTAGAATATAAGTACTTTAAAATATACACTATAGCTGAGTGTGGTAAGACACACCTTTAATCCCAGCACCCGGGAGGCAGAGGCAGGTGGATCTCTGTGAGTTCGAGGCCAGCCTGGTCTGCAGAGTGAGTTCCAGGACAGCCAGGGATATACAGAGAAACCCTATCTTGAAAAACATATATATGTATGTGTGTATATATATATATGTATATGTATGTATATATAATATAATATAATAATATAATATACTATAATATATTATAATATGATATGATATGATATAATATATTTATGTATATTACTGTTGTAGGGACTGGGAAAATGGCTCAGTGAATACTCATGGCTCAAGGGTGAGGTCTGGAGTGTGGATCCCAGAACTCACACAAAAGCCAGACGGACATTGTGGCCATCTGTAATCTCTGGACTCAGGGGCAGAGATTTGGGATCCCCACACCAAGCCAACTAGCTAGTCTGGTAGAAATTGGCAAGCTCCAGGTTCAGTGAGAGACCCTGCCTCAGTAAAGTAGGGGCTGGAACTATGGCTCAGAAGTTAAGAGCACCTGTTACTTGTAAAGAACCAGAATTCAGCTCCCAGAACTGACATGAGGTGGCTGACATACACCTGTAATTCCAGCTCCAGAGGATCTGCTGCCCTCTCCTGGCCTCTACAAGCACCTGCATGCATGTGCACATACACATACATAAAAATAAAAGTAAATCTTAAAAAAATAAAGTGGAGAGCAATTGAGGAAGACATCCAACATCAACCTTGAGTCTTTATGTGCACATATGTGCATACACACACCCATAGAAGTGTGAGTCCATATACATGTGAACATACAAGCACATGCACCACACATAATATGTGTGTGTATTATGTAATATTTATTCACACGAATACCATTGCTAAACCTTACAGACTTTGAGAATATTCTTGGTGTCCATTATGTCACTGTCTAGATTTCCTTGATTGTCTGTTTTTTTTGGTTTTTTTTGGTTTTTCGAGACAGGGTTTCTCTGTGTAGCTTTGCGCCTTTCCTGGGACTCACTTGGTAGCCCAGGCTGGCCTCGAACTCACAGAGATCTGCCTGGCTCTGCCTCCCGAGTGCTGGGATTAAAGGCGTGCGCCACCACCGCCTGGCGATTGTCTGTTTTTAATAGAAGAGTTGCTAGAATCAAAGAGCAAACACAGGCACACATTGAATTTGATTGGCTCTGTCTTTAGGGTCTCTCCCCCCTCTTTATATTCTCTGCGATTTGTTTATTGAAGAAACCAGATCATTTGTTGTATGGATGTTTGGGTGTCGATTTTCCCGACTTGATTCCCACTCCATCACCTCCTTTCTCCCTCCTGTGTTCGCTGCTTCCCCGGATGCTGTCAGGTCGGAGCTGGGATTTTTGTACTGAATACACCATGTTACTGTCCTGCAGCTCTATCCGGACATGCCTTCCGCTCTTCCTCCCTTCCCGTCGCTATTACTTCTAGCGAGCACTGCGGAACTCTGTTCTCTTTTCCAGTTTTGCTTGTCTGTCTTGTGACAGGGTCACTCCGTAGCCTGTCACTCTGTGTTGCTTAGGCTGACATCAGCCTTGCAGCAGTCTTCTGAGATTATGGGCGTGCAGCACTGTGTGCAGCAGTCTTCTGAGATTATGGGCGTGCAGCACTGTGTGCAGCAGTCTTCTGAGATTATGGGCGTGCAGCACTGTGTGCAGCAGTCTTCTGAGATTATGGGCGTGCAGCACTGTGTGCAGCAGTCTTCTGAGATTATGGGCGTGCAGCACTGTGTGCAGCAGTCTTCTGAGATTATGGGCGTGCAGCACTGTGTGCAGCAGTCTTCTGAGATTATGGGCGTGCAGCACTGTGTGCAGCAGTCTTCTGAGATTATGGGCGTGCAGCACTGTGTGCAGCAAAAATTTGTTTGTTTGTTTGTTGAGACAGGGTTTCTCTGTGTAGCTCTGATTGTTCTGGACTCACTCTGTAGACCAGGCTGGTTTGGAACTCACAGAGATCCACCTGCCTCTATCTCCTGAGTGCTGGGATTAAAGGCGTGTGCCACCAAGGCCCAACTAAAAGTTTTTAAGCAAGATTTTTTTCTTTCTTTTCTTTCTTTCTTTCTTTCTTTCTTTTTTTTTTTTTTTTTTTTTTGGTGGGGGGGGGGTGGTCCTGGGAATTAGACCCAAAGTTTTTTGTGTGTGCCAGGCAAGCACTCTGGTACTGAGTTGGAAACCTATTCTTTCCTTAAGAATAGATACACTACTGTTTCCAGGTAGTTCATGAACCTCTCCCTCTCATCACAGATTTTTGGTTTTTTTCTAAATTAAGCTTTTAAAACACTTACAGTTGTCTCTCTGGAGACTTAGCTGACTCCTTAGATCTATTTTTTTTTTTTTTTTTTGCTACAGAAAGTAGAAATGCTTTTTTATTTCATATCATAGTTTAAT